>NC_142000.1:7151250-7463333 GCF_049901715.1 Pseudonaja textilis
TCAGCCTGTCTTCCTCTCCTGCTTCTCATGTTGGATCCCAGTTTAAATCCTCCATCGGTTTAGCCATGCCGTTGCCTCTGAGGAAGCTGCAACTTTTTAATAAAACTGGTTGGACAAAAATGGTGCACGTATCTTACTACCTCCTTGCCTGCCTGCCTGCCTGCCTGCCTGCCTGCCTGCCTGCCTGCCTGCCTGCCTATCTATCTATCTATCTATCTATCTATCTATCTATCTATCTATCTATCTATCTATCTATCTATCTATCTGTATATATAGTAGATAACGTATCTTTTTGTGGGTCTATACACACTCTATACTATGTAATATATATGTGCACATATGGCATATATACATAGAATTAAATAGTGCATTTGGGATGTTCAGTAGTAGTAAATAAATAAACAGGGAAATTGTATCTCTTTGAGGCAAGGAGAGGCCAAGTAAGGTGCCCCTTGACATGAGTGATGTCAAGTTGGCCACGCCCACCTAATCACATGACCACCCACCCACACCCACCCAGTCACATGACCACCAAACCAGGCCCACCAAGCCATGACCACGGAACCAGTAGTGAAAATTTTTGAATCCAGAAGGAGAAGGAAAAGGAGGAGGAGGAGGAGGAGAAGGAGAAGAAGAGAAGATGAAGAAGAAGAAGAAGAAGAAGAAGAAGAAGAAGAAGACGAAGAAGAAGAAGAAGAAGAAGAAGAAGAAGAAGAAGAAGAAGAAGAAGAAGAAGAAGAAGAAGAAGAAGAAGAAGAAGAAGAAGAAGAAGATGGTGGTGGTAAACACTGATATCAGTCTTCCAATATTTGAGCGGTAGTTGCACAGAGGGAGTTGACCTAGTCTCCAAAGCACCTGAGAGGAGAGAAAGTAGTAACAAATGGAAACTTATCAAGATCCAACCTAGAGCTAAGGAGAAATTTCTTCACAGTGAGAACAACTAACCAGTGGAACAGCTGGCCTTCAGGAGTTGTAGGTGATCCATTACTGGAAGTTTTTAAGAAGAGGCTGGACATGCATGTGTTTGGAATGTTATAGAGGCTCCTGCTTGGGCAGGGGGTTGGAATAGAAGACTTCCAAAGTCCCTTCCAAGTCTTATTCTGTATGGCATTTGGGGTACATGGTGGTATAAAATACCCTGGCAAGAATACTTCTGCCTAACTTAAATGGCGGCTTAGCTTGCTAAAAGGTAAAGTTATTTTTAACTTGCTGTGTTTGTTCTCTTCAGTTTGAAGTTGCTTTTTAGGCTGCTCTTCCCTTCCTCTCCTCTCCCCCCCCCTCAACTGATTGATTTGTTGCCTGCAGCCTTTTCTGGTTGAAAACAGAGTCTGAGCTTGGGTGATAGAAGGATAGGCTTCTGCTGTCCGTCTGCATCTGCTAGCCCAGATCTCTTGGCCAGGATGATAGATGGCTGGCCAAGACCGCAGACAATTCACTGATGTCATGGCAGGGACTGTAATGCTTTCTCATTGTCCCTGGCTGTGTCTTACGCTCCATGTCCCCAGTGTAATGCTTGCAAACGCAAATCCTTCTTGCAGACATAAATCTTCCTTTGCAAAGCCAAATCTTTCTATGGAGAGGCTGATGTCGACTCCCTTTCCCCCCAGTACCTTGTCCTTCCTGGTTTTTCTTTTTATATATAGTCCACTGCTTTGTTTAAAATAAAGAGCAAGCACAAAACCTCAGCTCAATACCTCAGTTTTATTTCTAAGGATGCTTTAGGGTCTGCCTAATCCCCAAAACATTCTCAAGAAATATCAAGAGGTCACATCTTAGCATTTTCCTGGGAAATGTGACTCTCTCTCCGGAAAGACACGTAGGCACCCAAATGCCGAACATACACAAAGTGGCTATTCCGGGAAGCAAAAGGGGGCGAGATGGGTTTCATTTTCTGTGATGGGTATAATACCCACCATGGCAGCTATTTTGTGAAAATACTCACACGCCGAAAATGTTTAACGTGGCTCTGTCTTTCTTGTAAGGTCACCTTAACAGAATCTTGCCAAACTGAAAGTCTTTCTCTTCTCCTTCTTTTTAGTCTTTGGAAAACTAGGAACGGTCCTTTCGAAAATGCTTCCTACATCCTCTTTCCTTTTGTGGGCTGGGATAGATTTTACACACTGGTTGTCCAGTCTGTGGCACTCATAAAAGGGGGGCAGAAATCACTTAACTTCTGCCTTGCTTAGCAACAGGCTCAATTGTGATCGTAAGTCGAAGGCTACCTGCACAGTCGATGCTAAAAGGAGACAGAATAGCCAGTTTTCCTCTTTTGCTGCCAGGGTCATTATTAGTTGAAGAGCTTCTTTTGTCTTCCATTAAAAAGAGATGCCTTTGAAAGCAGCCGCATCCTGATCCTACCACTGGGTGGGACAGTTCCAAACCCATCTTATTTTGGCAACTGTGACACAGCTCAAAGGAGAAAAAGACTCGCTCGTTTATCCTTTGAGTGCCATGAGATTTATGATCCACTCAGCGTCTGATCTCCGCCCCGGCGCACACAATCGCAGCAGAGTAATTGAAACCGACATTTAAAGAACTGGATACAAGCCATGCATTACCAGGATGGACCGAGAAAGGTCGGTTGTAGCCCTGGCAACATTCCAGTGGAAATGTAAAGGTTTCCACGTTTTATCCCTGGCAGAGGTCCAAGGATGGAAAACAGAGACTGAGCTAGGAGAGAAAAAGACAGGCTAGTGAATATCATCATCAGTGGAAAGGATGTGTGGGGCCATGACTCTCAAAAATATTTGCCACAGGCCCTGCAGGGTGCATTGGATAGGAGCTGAAGTCTAAACTATCAGGAGGGGACCTGATCATGCCCACAAATGGGTGAGGTAAGTAGCGTCAGTAAGTCTCCATCCATCCCTTGAAAGTCCTTAGCTTGAAGGCAATGTCTCCTTCTGTTAAAATAAAACCTTTTTTATTTATTGTGGTTTACTGTGGCATCTCTGTGGCTCCCTAACTTTAGGTATCAGAAACGACATTGTTTAAAAACTCCAGTTGTGATGTTAGTTTTTAAGATGTTGCTTAAGATCCCAAAAGCTGCTTTTTCAAGAGGAAACTGGACTCTCTGGTTTTTCTTTGAAGACGTGTCGCTTCTCACCCTCAGCTCTGAAGAAGCTTCTTGGATGAGAAGCGAAACATTTTCAAAGAAAAAAAATCAGGAAGTCCAGTTGCCTCTTTAAAAAGCACGGTTGGGGCAACCATGACCCGGATGACGGAGAATCTCCAGAGATATGTTGTTCAGGGCTATTAAATTTGGCTTGCAAAGATCCAGAAGACATTGCAAAGATCCAGAAGACATTGCAAAGATCCAGAAGACATTGCAAAGATCCAGAAGATGGCAGCAAAGAGATATAGGAAACTCTGCCTTTTTGCTACCATCTAGTAGTTAGGATTTTTGTAGTTCCAGGGAAACAGAATCTCGCCTGTTTCCTTTCATTCCTTGTAGGTGAATATAAGTGGTACTTTATTGCTTTAAAAGAATCAGAGGCAGGTAGCACAACCTACATTTTGTGTGTGTGAGGGTTTGTGATAGCAACAGTTTATCTAGTAGAGCATTCTTGTGTCCAGAGACACTTCAGAGAACTGTCACGGCCCCGTGACATGCTGGAGCCATGGCACCGAGCGTTCCACTGCATCCGGGTATTCTACCACAGTAGTAAGCACCCGCCGGCCAACCCACACTGGGTCGGAGTTGCCAACGGTGATAGACGATGAGCCCCAATGATATTAGACGCTAAACTATCACAAGTTGCGGGAGGCTATTGGCAGAGCGATGAACCGGCTAACCGTTAAAACAATGACCTTGAGGGACGCATATACACTGGGAGGGCACAGGGGCCTTGGTGGAATATGGAAAGCGTACTGTGGTGAGGGTATAGGAAAGGAGGGTGGTTAATTAACAGAAGAATGCATGGATCGAGGATAACCGGAAATTAAGCGGTAGCAGCCACCGGGTGGTGGATAAACTCATTACGTTATTATCTGGTGGATAAATACAGCTCTGGCTGCAAGGTGTGCCAGAGCTGACTTTACTATCATTTTTTGGTGCTTGTTGTTACCCGAACCCGGACTGATATATGGACGAATAAAGACTTGTCTACGTGCCATGGAGCTTTATTTCTCTTTCTTTATGGATTGCGGCTGAACAGCTGAGATTGTGAAGCAGGATAGAAAAGTGAGAACTCTCTGCTGCTGAAGCTGATTATCCTGTACTTCTCGGCATTTAGTTGAGTCCATTTTGTTTTTACATATACCATTCTTCCTGCAGGATTCATTTGAACCTCATTCCTCTTGAAAGTCACCTGAGCAGATGGCCATGTCTATATTTGTGATTTTATTTCCAGCATATTTTTACCCTGCACTTCGGTCAAAAATAACTATAGCCCAAGAAATGCGATATTGTTCTGCTTTCCGATTTATAATCTCGATCATCTTCTTCTTTTAAAGACTCCATAATCCCTTGAAGTCTGGGCAACTGAATGAAGCTAGCAGAGTGTTTACTGGCCGGATGCCCTTCCTGTCATCAATGCGGAGTTTTGTTCAGCAGACCCAGGACCAAACTCATAGCCTCCTGATTGTTAGGCAAGAGCTCCACATCTAGGCCACCGCACCAACTCCTATTTATAATCTTGATGATATAATGCAACTAGCAAAGGAATACCAAGGGAAGGGCCAATGCCATTCTCAGGCCCCCATCCTTCATGTGACAGTTCTCAGGTTACCAAGATCAGCTGGAATGAAAATGCTTAGAAGAATAACAGAGTTGGAAGGGACCTTGGAGGTCTTCTAGTCCAACCCATGCTCAAGGAGGAAATCCTATACCATTCCAGACAAATGGCTGTCCAGTCTCTTCTTAGAAACCTCCAGTGATGGAGCATCCATAACTTCTGGAAGCAAGCTGTTCCATTGATTTAATTGTTCTAACCATTAGGAAATTTCTCTTTAATTGTAGCTTCCTTCTCTCCTTGATCAGGAGAATTGAAGCAGAGTTATGAAAGGGCTGCTGGATAAGTGATGGTTAAGGATATAAATTCTCTATGGAAATAGGACCGGATGGAATGGCTGGCAAGGTAGATGACAATTGGGCAAAAGTCTAAGATTAAAGTTGCTCTACCTGACATATGAATAGTTGCAGCCAAGATTCTGTCAATGTAGCATTACAGTAAAGTAGAATTCGCTCATTTGATTTATCTCATGAAAGCAATATCGATCTTGCAAGTCTGAAATCACAATACTCTCTGGGGAAGGTCTCCCCTAAGCCTCTTGTTCCATCCCCTATTTAGCTGAGGGCTATGCTGTCTCTTATCTTAAGTGGTTTTTCCCACATTCTATTATAATAACAGAACCTTAAAAGTTTAACACTGGCAATTAGAGAGAAAGAAGAAAAAGAACATTATAAAATATGGGACTTGTTTTATCAATGGTTAGGTAGAAAAACAGGAAAATGAAACATATTATAATATAAATATAATACAATAGCAAAGATAATACAATAGTATAATTGATTATTATGATAAAAATTAGAATTGGTAAAAATGGAGATTTGCTCGAAAAGGATAATGTGAACTTGCAATTAAAATCTAATGATGATTTAATAACATAATATGACATGAAAGTTGATCATTATGAGTATAAATTTAAAACTAAGAGGGAAAGATTACAGATACTATGCACAAGAAATATATACCAACCGACACACTGTATAAACCGAAAGGTTTTATGTTTATGTTTGTTTGTGTTTGTTGTCAAAAATAAAAATAAAATAAAAAAGAACCTTAAAAGTTTGTCAAAGCAATTATCCAGCTCAGCTTATACCTAGCATAATTAAAGTGGCCTAAGACAACTGACCCTGGCAGCCTGGCCAACTTGCCATGGAAAAATTCCCCATGGGAGAAAACTCGCTGCGGGCAATTCAGCTCAGGATAATTCAAGAGAGGGACAAGTTAATTGCAGCAGGCCTTGTCTTACTTAAGGTTTGAACCTTCTCGAGTTAGAAGGCTTCGAGGCTGCAATTCTACTTGTGCCTCTCTTGTGTTATTATCCCGTGTTGAATTATCTCGCAGTGAGTTGGCCGGGGTGAGTTGGGTCAAACGAGTTGGTCAGGGTGAGCTGGCTGCGGTGAGTTGTCCCATTCCAAATTAAAGTGGAGTTCCCAAGTCTTTCATGTTCCTTCCCTCCCTTGGACTAAGAAATGGTTTTCTGTTACTGTCGAGTGTCTTCTTCATGTCTTCTTCATACAGGTTTGTTTGATCATGTTCAGGAAGAGTTGGGAAAGTCTGCTGCCATCTAACAGTTGTTCCCATTTCTGCAACCAAGATGTTGTAGCTCAGTCAACAATTTAGAGAAGGGGATTCAGCATAGAGATATATGTGAAGCAGGAATAAACATATCAAGCAGCATATATTATATTGATTAAAAAAAACAACAACCAGATTAACATAGTTCCTCTGGTCTAACTTCAGAATTTGCTAAGTGAATTTAGGCTGCACTTTAAGATTATGCCAGTATTAATTCGGAGAATGAAACAGCTTTTGCAAACCTGCCCTGATCTGATATATGACGTAGTCCAGGTTTTATGTGAGGGTTACCCTGAATTGAAAGCTAAACTTGAGCCTTTTTTTCACATTTGTCTGCTTCTGCTAGCCATGCTCCTATTTAAAGATGTACTTCAGAAGCAGAAGGCCTCCACTACAGAATTAAAACACCACCAAGGTAATTATTTTAGCAGCCTGAAATAATTGCATCAGTTCCTCCGAGGAGCTGGAAGGCAAGGTTTCTCCTTCATTAAAAACACGGATAGCCCGATTCATAAATCAAAAGTTCTGCTTAATTACCATATTCTCTTACAGATCTGCTTTGAGAGTCTTCTTTCCTGGAAGTTTTTTTTTTTTTGAACAAGCAATAAATCAGACCTTTCAATTTTAACTCACTTAGATCATATAATGGAAGGAGAAAAGAAAATCTAAGTGAGTTAAAACTGATGGAAAATATATATATATTTTCAACCAATCAGAACACAGCCAAACCCCCTACCAATGAGAACACACCCCCACCCAATCAGAACACAGCCAAGCCCCCACCCAATCAAGTCCCACCCCCACTGGCAGTTAAAAGGAGGAAGCAGCTGCAATCTCACATTACTCTGAGAAGTACAGAGCCGGAGACAGAAGCCTGAAGATGATGAATGAGACTTCATCGAAACGTTGCCTAGATACTTCGAATCTTACGCGGGAGAAAACCCGAACAACCAAAGATCCACATACAAATACCCGCGAGAACCTCAGAAAACAAATATATATATATATATATATATATATATATATATATATATATATATATATATATATATATATATATATATATAAATGTTTCAGCAGAATCTTATCTGCCACCATCAGGCTTCTGTATTGTGTTCGTCTGGGTTTTCTCCTGCGTAAAATTGAAAGTATCTAGGCAACGTTTCGATGAAGTCTCATTCATCATCTTCAGGCTTCTGTCTTCGGCTCTGTGCTTCTCAGAGTAATTTTACGCGGGAGAAAACCCGAATAACCAAAGATACACACACACACACACACACACACACACGTGTGTGTATGTGTGTGTGTGTGTGTGTGTGTGTGTGTGTGTATATAAAATCTAAGTGAGTTTTTCCAAGAAAGAAGAAGAGTCTCAAAGCAAACCAGTAAGAGAATAAAATCATTAAGCAAAACTTTTGATTTATGAATCGGGATAACAGATTTCTGACTGTTGCACATCCCACAATCCTATAACTGAGATTTGCAATCTCTTCCTTGCTGGTTTCCAACAAGCAAAGTCAATGGAAAAATTGGTGAGAAGTCAGAAATCGCGATCACAGTAGGTTTTCACTTAAGGGCCCACAAGGACTCACTTAACAATGGCAACCGGCGCTGCGAGAACAGTTGTCGCTAAATGGCATGGTCATATTTTGTCAGGTTTTACAACCACATGACTTAGTTATGGAAATTATGGTCCCCATGATTGTAATTAAGCAAGGAATAACTGTACCTTTACCACAGGTGCCTATAGGGAGAAATGCTACTTCTTTCTATGAAGTTGCTGGGTTTTATACTCCAACTTATTATCTTTAATGGAAAAATAATCCTTGGTAGTGTGTAGATAGTCCTTAACTTGCAACAGTTCGCTTAATCAACCTTATCTTCTTTTAATGATCCCATAATCCCTTGCGGCGTGGGGTCTGGGGAACTGAACTGAATGCTCTTCCTGTCACCAATGCAGAGTTTTATTCCGCAGATATATTCTAATTGTGCCCAGAGAGAGAAATTCCTGCTTCTACCTAGGATCGAACTCACAGCCTTTTGATTGTGAGGTGAGAGCTCCACCTCTAGGCCACCATGCCACTATTGCAACAGTTCTTTAGTGACTGTTCAAAATTACAATGGCACTGAAAAAAAGTGACGTATGACCGCTTTTTACACTTATAGTTAAGTGTAGTATCCCCATGATCATGCAGCAACCCCATAATTCAGAAGTTTGGCAACTGTCTCATATTTATGACGGTCGCCGTGTCCCGGGGTCGTGGGATCACATTTTGTGACCTTCTGATAAGCAAAGCCAACGGGAAGCCAGATTCACTTAACAACCACATTGCTAATGTAAGAAATAAGTAAATTCAAAAATAAAGATGCTTCAAGGTTTCACAAATGTGGGTTGAACTGGATGACCTTGCAGGATCCCTTCCAATTCTGTTAATATGTTATCAAATGAAATATATCTCCCTGTATATATACATACTTTGCTTTTATACTTTTGACATGCTCCATTGTTAAGCCTTTTTATATTTTTGTCTTATGTATATGCCTTTTATATTATGTTTATTATGTTCGGGGGGGTTGTTATAATCTCTTTGGGACAAAATGGTAGCATATGATGAGCTTAGAAAGAGGCTCCGATGAGGGGA
Source organism: Pseudonaja textilis (assembly GCF_049901715.1). NCBI lineage: Eukaryota > Metazoa > Chordata > Lepidosauria > Squamata > Elapidae > Pseudonaja > Pseudonaja textilis. Next base: position 7,160,195 of record NC_142000.1, read on the forward strand.
TGCTACATTCCTTAACACTAAGGAAAAATGCCAGGTGGGCAGCCAAAGTAAGAGGTATGGATGGGTACGGATGAGAACATATCGGAAGGAGACAATTTTCCCTGGAGACATCCTGGGATTAGCTGCAACACTTGAGGGCAAATCCAATGAGTTTGAACTTGGGAGGGAATGAGTCTCAAAGAATGAGGGAACTTGCGTGACGAGATGAAACTGTATATAAAGTATGGTTTGAGGTTCTAAAGGGGTGGCTCTTGATTTTGAACCTGCTTGTTGAGGTTCTAAAGACCACCGGCGCTTTGCGAACCATCTTAATATTTCTTTTTTTTAATAAATCCTCTTTGCTTTCAACGATCCAAGTTTTTTTGTTGTTGTTGTCGTTGGCGTTGAGTTATTTCCAACACTAACTGAACAACTGCAGTGATTCACTTAACCACTGTGGCAAAATGTAAAATGTTGAACAAATGTCTCGCTTAGCAACAGAAATTTTGGGCTCGATTGCGTTCGTAAGTCAAGGACTACCTGATTTCTTGCTAGAAAACCAAGCAGAAAGTTGATTGTCGGAGACCTCCTCCATCCGGCGTTCTCCAAGGTAGGAAAACCATCCTAGATGGTTGCGATTGAAGGAGACAGAACAAAATACTCCCTCCATGCTTAGCTTTAATGCTTAGAGAAGGAATCACACACACTTTGTAACTCATCCGATGTTGGCAGTGGTGCTCTTTAGTGCTTTCAGTGTTTTAATTTATCCATTAACGTTGTAGGCTGTTTTAGTCTCTTAGCTCTTTTTTTATTGATTCTTAAACATCCTGAAATAGAAAACGCTGAACAAAAGCTTTGGAATCAAATCTCAGAGACATCAGCTGAGGTCACTCGTAACATTGAACTAAGACCCAATATGTCTTGGGTTTGGCTAAGGGAGGAATCCTAACCATCCTGGTTTGTAAACAGTCATTTGTTTCGCAGCACAATGGGTGAATCTTACCGAATACATTGTGGATTATTGGTCCAATCGGTTAACAAAACCATACTTCAGTGCAATGAATAAATTTAGGCTGTGATTGTCCAGGGATCATGGTTTGTACATGAATTTAGTTTGCACATGAATTTAGTCTGTACGTGAATTTAGTTTGTACATGAATTTAACACAGTGCTTGGGATTTAAACCCCAGATTTTTGGGGGAGTAAATGCAATAGTTTAATCTCCAACATTATAGGGAGGGAATTATTTATTTGGGGGGGGGAGCCAGAGGAATTGGGGATGAATTGCAAAACAATAGTTGTTTTTCCTGAGTAAATACATTCATTATTTTTGCTTATGATTCAGGCTTTTCAGCAATGGACTATAGCAGACATTTTAAAATATCGTGAGTCGTTGGGGTAATCTGATTATTACTATTAGTTTTTGGGAATCGGTGCCTTTAGAAAAGAACTTTAATGTTCTTTTAATGGCAATGGATGTTTTCCAGCATAGGAAATCAGCCTGCAGGAAATGCAATGTGAGGACAGCCTCTGCGAGGGGTTTATGAAAGACAAAAAGAAGAAAAGCAGCTTTCGGGTGTGTGTGGGGGGGTATTTCAAAATTAAAGCCGTAAAGATTGGCTGAAAGCAAACTATCTCCAAGTGCAACGAATCTCCTCCTTTATATGTAGTCCTCAATTTAGGATTGGAATTGCCACCAGAATTGCCAAGGTGGCTGTTAAATAAATCCTGCTTACCTTTTTTGCCACAGTTGTTAAGTGAATCATGTGGTTGTTAAGTGAATCTGGCTTCCCCCATTGACTATGCTTGTTAGAAGCAGGCTTAGTGTCATGCCCCTGCTGGAATCTGATTCCGAGGGGGAGGTCGAGCAGCTGACACAGAGTGGGAGTGTGGCTCCGGTGGCTGTGGAAGAAACTGGGGAAGGGCACAGGCTAGCTGGGCATTCAGAGGAAGATCCAGGCCCACCCCCTTTTCATCCTAGGGCATGCAGGGAGGAATGGAGAAGGGAGCAACGTGAGTTGCGTGGCTTACGGGGGAGAAAGGGGCCCTGATTCCCTTCATTAGCTGCAGCTGGGAAAATAGGATTTATAAAGGGCGTTTGGACACAGCACCTTGCTGGAAGCAAAGCATGAATTATCTTTGTTTGTTGAGCCTTATCTGGGTTCTGGCGTCCTCCCAACTGAATGTATTTCGTTATCTTTTGAAGTCTGCAATCCCTTATGCTGCCTTGTCTCGATAATTGCTGCAGCGTGGTTTGTGTTGATTTTTATTTATAATTTATATGTATTTTGGGTTTGGACTGCATTTCTTCCCTTTAAAGACTGTTCTTGGGAGAATTTTGGACATTGGGGGCCAAGTTGGAGGTATTAAAGGGACTTTACCTATTTTTGTGACTTTGTTGCTTTTGTGCCATGCCCCGGGTCATCACACTTGAGTGTGTATCCAAAAGTAGCAATTCCATAACCCTAGGATGCTGCAACAGTGACAAATACATGCCGGTTGACAAAAGCCTGAATTTTTATCACAGGATTGTGAGGATGTTGTGACAGTCATGCGTGTGAGGCCCAGCCAGTCATGAATCATTTTCTTTAACGCTCCACTGATTTCGAATAGTTGCCAAAGTAATGGCTGTAAATCACAGGCTATTGTACTCAAGAGTATCCACATGGCAGGCCAATAAAATTCAAAATGGCAGCCACGACTGCACGGTAAAAAAGAGCCTTGTTCTATTTAAATGGGTCTGACTGACGCACATAACGAGGGGCGGTGTTGTGGCTGCCATCTTGAATTTTTTAAACCCCTTCCTCCCCTGTATATATATATAAATATAAACACACATTATTTGATAAGTGAAAGGACACTGCATGGTGGCGCAGTGGTTAGAATGCAGCATTGCAGGCTAACTCTACTGACTGCCAGCAAGTTGATCCTGACTGGCTCAAGGTTAACTCAGCCTTCCATCCTTCCAAGGTGGATAAAATGAGGACCCAGATTGTTGGGGCCAATAGGCTGACTGTAGAGGGCTTTAAAGCACTGTGAAGCAGTATATAAGTCTAAGTGCTATTGCTATTGCTTACAACATAGGGTCATACGGCCAGAAGGGATCTTAGAGGTCTTGTAGTCCAACATTCAGCTCAAGGTGCGGGGTTGGACCTGTCTAATTTAATCAGGGTCAGGTCTGCAAGCACATCCCAGTATTAGAAGCACGGTTAAGAAGAAGGCAGTTGAAAACTATGTCTGTCTTGCTGCTAATAAACCTAGGTAGATGCCCTCAGCAATCTGAGTCCTCATTTTACCCACCTCAAAAGGATGGAAAGCTGAGTTAACCTTGATCTGGTCAGGATCGAACTGCTGGCAGTCGGCAGAGTTAGCTTGCAATCCTGCATTCTAACCACTGCGCCACCATGCAGTGTCCTTTCACTTGTGAAATGATATATGTGTGTGTGTGTGTGTATATATATATATATATATATATATATATATATATACACACACATACATACACACACACACACACACACACACACACACACACACAGGGGAGCAAGGATTAAAAAATTCAAGATGGCAGCCACAAGTCAGCAGGAACTGGAAGGGATCTTTATCACTGCCTACAAAAGAGACCACAAAGGCCTGCTTGGATGTTAACTAAAAATATTGTCTCCCAATCTAGGAATGGCACACATGCACACACACACACACACACACACACACACACACACACACACACACACAGATCTCTAAGGAGAGAGGGGAAAGGATTTGCTTCCCACGTTGACCCTTTGCGGTTTTCTCTTCCCTCCCTCTTAAATCTCATTCTTTAGCAACAAAGGGAGTTTTAAAAGCAAGCAGAAGAAAAAGGACAACCCCATCCATAGAGACTCCACTTGGATAGGCTATAAAACCAAGCAGGAACTAAGATCTCATTCAAGTTTTAGGGAGGCTGCCTCCAAACTATTTTTTTAAGCCTTGAAAAGAGAATGCAAAGTCTCACTCATAAAAACCTGAGCACAGCGATGGGGGAAAAAAAAAAGATGTCATTCATTTGGGTGCAAACAGCAGCACAGCCTGACTGGGAAACGGTTTTTATCACACGGATGTTTATTGAAACAACCACTGCAATGGTCTCCTAGCCCGAATCCACATGAGAGGGTTGTTTTTCCACATTCGGACGTGAACGGCAAGAGGAAAAGGCTGGCATGGAAACGTTCAGAAAGCTCTGTGGGGCAGGGGGCAGGGGGAGATGATCTTCAAAGGCCCTGCCAACTGCTCTGCAGAGCAAACAGACCGTAAAAATGTGGGGTGAGAGGAGGAGGCCAACAGGGGATTGGGCCATAAAATGTGAACGCTGTGCATGAATTACAGAAGCGTTTGAACATGGGAACGGGATCAAAGACTTTTCAATTACAAAGCACCAATCCAGAAAATGAGCAATGGGAGGGGGATGAGCAAGGCAATTAATAATATTTATGATAAAAGCCTTGAATGAACCTCATTTTATCGCACAGGATGAATTGTAGAATTGGCTCGGCTGGCTTAAACCACTGCACCTCCCACCTTCTAGGCTGACAAGCAACCTAGAATTAAGGAGACATTTTCTCACGGTGAGGGACATCAACGAGGCCTTCAGAAATTGTGGGTATTCCATCACTGGAGGCTTTCCAAAAAAGAGACCGGACAACCATTTATTGGAAATGTTATAGGTCTTCTGCTTAAGCAGGGGGGCGAACTAGAGGACCTCCAAGGTCCCTTCCAACTCTTATTATTCCATGTATCTCTATGTATCAAGTTTGGAGTACTGATCAGAGCAGCAGACTTTACCAAGGGCTTTGAGGGGGCTTTTATCTTTTTTTCCATCTTTGTGAGGAAAGCTGCCTTATGGTATCAGAAGAATAATTTCTGTCAGGGTTATGCAAAAAGAAATCAAAATGAAATCCAGACAAGCTGCTTGGAAAGGAGATGACGTATATTCGTTCCTGAAAGCAAAGAGGTTCACTTTTGGGGTCAGCCACAGGTTAAGGATGTACAAATAGGTATTTATAACGACAAGAGGCTTTGATGTTCAGGTATGTAGATTGAGGTGTTCCTCCCCTAGCTTTGAGTGTGAGGTGTATGTTAGATGTGTACCTGGGGTTTTGTTTTGAGAAGTCTTGGGGAAGGGCAAATTCCTTCAGATGGGTAGATGCTTTTCTAAGTGTAGATTTATGGTGAGGGGTCGACAACTTTGATTTTCTCTTGAGGGGGTTCCTGCTTCCTGATGGGGGCAGGGAAGAACTTAATGGGAATGTTACATATGGTCTCTAACAGAGGTGGGTATTCATCAGGTTCTGACCAGTTCTGGAGAACCGGTAGCAGACATTTTGAGTAGTTCAGAAAACCGGCAAATCCCACCTCTGACTGGCCCCGCCCCCATCTATTCTCTGACTCCCGAGTCCCAGCTGATCGGCTGGGTCTTCTTTGGTTGCCATGCACAGGAGAACGGGGCTGGAAAGCAGGTTAGTGGGGTGGGGAGGGAAAGGAGTTTTGTAGTAACCTTCCTCCAGGAGTGGGGAGGGAATGGGGATTTTGCAATAACCTTCCCCTGCCATACCCACCAAGCCACGCCCACAGAACCGGTAGTAAAAAAATTTGAATGCCATCACTGGTCACGGAGTACTGAAACACTGGTGGTTCAGGCCTCACAAAACTCCTTGAATAGAGAAGTCAGTGGGATACATATGTCTGTGGAGATTCTCGGTCATCCAGGACATGGTTGTCCTCAAAGTGCTTTTTCAAGAGGCAGCTCCATTTCGGCTTCTTGGATGAGAAGTGAAATGTCTTCAAAGAAAAACCAGAAAGTCCAACTGCCTCTTGGAAAAGCACCTTCGGGATTAGGATACATACTTCTCACAATTAAGGAATTATACGATTCATGCCTATGATTAAAAGGTAAAGGTTCCCCTCATACATGCGTGCTAGTCGTTTCCGGCTCTAGGGGGTGATGCTCATCTTCGCTACAAAGCGAAAGAGCCAGCACTGTTGGAAGACGTCTCCATGGTCATGTGGTGACATGACTAAACGCCGAAGGCGCACCTAATGCTGTTACCTTCCCACCAAAGGTGGCCCCTATTTTCCTACTTGCATTTTTTTACGTGCTTTCGAGCTGCTAGGTTGGCAGAAGCTGGGACAAGTAACAGGGGCTCACTCCATTACGCGGTGCTAGGGATTCGAACTGCCGAACTGCCAACCTTTCTGATCGACAAGCTCAACGTCTTAGCCACTGAGCCCCCGCGTCCCAGGTATGATTAAAGAATCTTTAACCACGGTTTTATGCACAATGAATCAACATAGTATAAGTATTTATGGCTGAAGAATTTGGAGCCAGCACTTCCATGCAAAACGTGATTTGCTCAGACACCTGAACGGATGCCCCAATTGTTGACCTGTGAGCCAAGACCTCCAGAAATCACATTTGAACCAAGAGAAAGCAGATACGGCCTGCAGTTTGCTTGCGGTCTTTAACCTCCAAATTTAGAAGAACTGCTGAAAGGTTTTACAGGTTCATGTCCCGTGAACATTTCGAGGAGCCCTGGACACACCCAGTGATTTATGGCAGGAACAGGGACCCTGAAGAAACCGACAAGAAAGATTATCCTAAAACTCATACACCCCCGTCCCCCATTCCAAGTGGGTTGCAAGCTGCACTTACATAATAAAGGCAATAATTAAATAATTTAAATCATACTGGGAACAGGATTCTGGTTGTGTCTGATTGGCTTCTCGCTTGTCTGTTCTTTTCAGCAAAACAAGGATTTTAGCATGCGTCACTCCAAGGAACACAGCTCCATGCAGCCTTGGCACAAGGCTCTGAAGGCAATCTGAATTATACATTTGGCAAGCCTTCCGCTGCAGAGAGCAATATTTCCATCTTAGGAATACTCCCTAGTCGGTCATTGTTGGCCACCCCAGGAGAGAATGGCCTGATTTGCTTCTCGTGACAAAGCAAAACTCCAATGACTTATCCTTCGGGGATATTGTTTCTTGCATGGTGCAGGCTAATGGGGTGGCCAGGAGCCTTAGTTTCCACCTCTGCTCCGAGGCTGCCATGGCTTTAAAAGGGCTGCAGCTGCAGTAATGAAGGGCCAGTTCCTTTGAGTCTGTTCACACTGATTATCCATGGCGTTGTTTCTAGTGGCATTAGCAAAATTCTGGCATAGTGTATATCTCATCGCTGGAGATGCTTGATAGGGTAAGAAGACCTCATCCCCAGGCCATCCATCTCTCAGTCCTGTGTTTTTTTGGTACAATTTTAATTTGATAGTTTTCATGTTTTTGTCATTTTTCTATCTGTCTGTTTATAATTGTACATTCCCTTACAAGGGAAATGGCCGGCATAAAAAATATTTGTTAGGTATAACATTGGTCACCTAACTAGTTTGGGTAAGATAATATATATATAAGCTATGATTCTTAGTTTAAAGTGTGTGTTACTTTAAATGCAAAGCATGTATTTTGGGTGTGGTGTGAAAACACCATAAGAGGGAGCAAGAGATGCTGATGAGAAGCTGACGATTCCCTGACGCTTTGCTGGCAATTACTGGAGTTGCAGAAAGGAAGAGAGGAGTTTCTGAGTTTGGTGCATATCTCTCTCTACTGCGAGGAGATAAATTACCGGACTGTTATTTTGTAAGTGTACCGACCTCTCATTTTTGACATTGGAATTTGCAACTGAATAATCCCTGGACGGACTGAACTAAGTGTATGATATATGGACTGTTTTGACTATGCTTTAACTCTTGCTGGAATAAAACTACTTTAATTGGCACTGTGTATGGTTTACTGAGTGTAAGCTACACAACACAATATCTCACATATTTTGCCTGCCTGCCTGACTGCCCTGCAGATCTTGCTAGGGGTGTATCCCTAACAATATTAAACAATTAATACTATATAGAGGTAAAGGTTTCCCTGTCAGTCATGTCCACCTGTAGGGCATGGTGCTCATCTTTGTTTCTTGGTCAAGGGAGCAAGCGTTGCCCGAAGACGATTTCCATGCTCATGTGACTAGCATAGCTATATGCCAAAAGAGCACAGAACACTGTTACCTTCTTACCAAAGTGGTACCTATTAATCTACTTGCATTTGCATGCTTTCAAACTGCTACATTAGTAGGAACAGAGGCAAGAATGGGAGCTCATCCCGTCACATAGTGCTTGGGTCTTGAACACGAGTTCTCAACTTTCCAGCTGATATAGACAACTTGAATCAGCAACCTTAAGACCTTTGCTCTTTTCTCTCTTATTCAAGTTTCTTTTTGCCCATTTATTGTTTTTGACGTTTGGTCAATACATAAATATCGAGCTATCATTTTTGCTAATTGCATTTGCTCTGAAGTGGATATTGGGGTTCATTGCTGGTGCAAATACAAAATGATGCATGCTCATTTTCCAGAATGGGGAATGACAGTGTCTTCTATCCTTACCTGAGTTGAGCTCTGAATCAAGCCAGGAAATAGAAAAACAAGAAAAGAAATGGGTTTAGATCCCATTTTTTAAAGCCAAAGTGACAAAACTTCTCCAAATTCTTATTCAGATTCCAAGTGAAGTACATCAGTATGGCTTAATTATTTGCACTAATGGGAAAAATCAGAAATGTACGACTAGATTCTCCATTGCCAATAGTTTATGAGCTGTGGTGGTGCAGTGGTTAGAGTGCAGTACTGCAGGCTACTTCTGCTGACTGCTGGCTGACTGCAATTTGGCAGTTTGAATCTCACCAGGATCAAAGTTGACTCAGCCTTCTATCATTCTGAGGTCAGTAAAATGAGGAGCCAGATTGCTGGGGGCAAGAGGCTGACTCTGTAAACCATTTAGAGAGGGCTGTAAAGCACTGTGAAGCAATATATAAGTAAGTGGTATTATGAGAATTTTGGCCAATTTATGACAATTTTAGCCAATGGCTCTGCGATTAGAGCAAAGATTTTCCTACAAGCTGCCTGCACAATGTATAAAAATTCACTATACTCTTATTTTGCACCAGTTTTAATGACATTTAGTAATTAAATACTTACAAATATATTTTTTCAGTGTACTAGGACAACCTGAATAACATTTTTAGACAAGACATGTAATATTGTCATAAGGCAAGATATCACACTGATATTTACTGGCTTCAGAAAAAGTAAAAGACATTAATATAAAATGGCACAAAATCCTTTTGTACAAAGAAAAACATCAGGAAAAAAACCGTATCAACCAATGTTTGAAATCTAAACATTACAGAATCAAGACACTTAGCAGCTAAGAGATAATGCTGAATACAATGAGTGGAAATAAATAACCAAGTTACATTTTCACAACAGGAGTTCTCTGAGAGCTAGCAAGCATTGGTACAATCCACAAAATATTTTCCTGTGCAAGTCCCTCTAAAAAGGTGTAAATTGCAGTCTTAGTGATTAGTGAAAAATAAAGTACAGTGGGTGGAAACGTACCTTTAAAGTTTAAACTATTTCAAAAGGCTGGACGTAATTCCAATTTGTAATGGAATGTACAGATCCTGTCTGATCAATCTTGCCTTCACTGAATCAATAGGGTTTAGCTGCGAGATTCAAGACAGGATTGCAATATTAACCTGAAAAATTAGTAACAAGTAATTTGCTTCACTGAACAGACTAACTACCATCAAAGAATTTTTTCTTTACTATTTTTCTGAAAGAAAACTCCTTTATTTTATATAAATAAGCCAGCTACTGTTAATCATTATCATATATATATATATATATATATAGTTATTCAGATCATCTTTATAGAGTACAGGTAGTCCGTGACTTACAAACACTCATTTGGTAACCGTGTGAAGTTACAACTGCACTGAAAAAAGGACTTATGACCGTTTTTCACACTTATGACCGTTGCAGCATCTCCAGGGTCATGTAATCAAAGTTCAGTTCATATTTATGATAGTGTTCTGACCCAAACCCTTTTCCAATAAAATGAACACGAACCAAAAGGAACAAAAACCTTTTAATGATTCTGACGAATCCCCGGTTAAAAGGCTGCTGCAAACTAATTAACTTTGATAAGCACGAGCCTCGCCAAAACTGTGCGAGGCTGACAAGAATAACAGATAAGAAATATTTCACAACACAAGAATCTCCCAAGACCAACTTAAGTTTCTGTAATGTCCACGAGGCTGAGTTTCAAAACGTCTTTGCTTCCTGCAAAGAACGTTCGCTTCACAGCTGGCTTTTATCTTCTTGAAGGAAGGGCCATTACCATGCAGCTTTGCTCCCGAGTCGCCCGTGCTGCTGCAACTGCTCTTTCCTGTGAGCAATCCTGCGCGCACGCGCACTTGCCACAGGCTCCTCGGGATCCTCCTCATCACTGCTGCCAGCCCCCACAATCTCTGAAGGCAGCAGTCCACTCCATTATAGTCCTGGCCCCTCATCCAAGTCCTCGCTCTCCTCAGCCATCCGCACCTGCTGCCGGCTAACCACAACAGACGGCTGCAGTATCCTGGGGTCATGTGATCCCCTTTTGCGACCTTCCGACAAGCAAAGTCAATGGGGAAGCCAGATTCACTTAACGACCATGTCACTAACTTAACAGCTGCCGTGATTCACTTAACAACAATGGCAAGAAAGGTCATAAAATGGGGCAAAACTCACTTAACCACTCACTTAACCACTGCCTCGCTTAGCAACAGAAATTTGGGGCTCAACTGTTATCATAAGTTGAGGACTACCTGTATAACTTCACTATAAATCCTTACTCTACATGTCAATGGATTTTTGTGGTGGAAAGGCTGAGATGCATTTTGTTTGCTCAGCATTTCTGCTTCCTCCAGGGAAACCTCGCTGATTCCGGTCCGCTATACGTGTTTGTAGTTCATTTGCTGCACGGAGGCTCAGAACAGAAACGACGCAAGTTCACCAGCCCTCCAACAGAAGTCACAATAAACTCCTACACTCATTTAAAGAGTTAACGAGCAACAATCTTTTTTCCCCCAGGTTCATTGGGGTGCAATCCTCATGCATCCTCATATACAGGCTTGCAGCCTCATAAAGTGCTCATTTGCATAATGTTTTCTTGTTTTTCTTCTTTAAACCAAAGCCCCAAATACACGCGGAAGGAATGGACGGCTTATTGCATAGAGAAATTCCTTGGGACTAACATGTTTTTAATTCAAAAACAGAAAGTATTTTGGGGCAGTTTCTAAAGCAAATAAAGCCCAAGCATTACCATGTTGCTACACACACACACACACACACACACACACACACACACACACAGACACACAAATGGAGTGGAGGGGAGGGAAATGCTCTTTGGAAGTGCTAGTTATATTTTCCTCTAAATAGATTTGTTTTGCATGCTTGCTTGCTTGGCCAGTGACAAGGCAATACTTTAATGCTTTCACATAGTGAAAGTTTTTTTTTTTTTAAAGTGAATCTAACAATAAAATTGAAAGGGATCTGAAAGGATTCACAAACAGAGTGCCAAGGCTATCGCATTTGCGATGTTGTACAAGCTGATTGTCCTAAAATTCACACCTTCCCACAACAGACAAACATACAACACGATTATTCAAGTTTTGCTAAAGAGCCGTGCAAAAATGGAGAAGCGTTTTTTTTTTTTTAAGTACTTCAACATGTGCAAGAGAGAAACTCCAACTCTGGGTGCCAATGCAGCATAAGATTAAACACTTTCATAAAACACTTTCAAAAAATACCCTCAAAGAAGAGAATTCATATGATAATATTATAGTGACCTTATTCCTTCCTGAATCATGAATGGATATGTGGAGCACAAACAGTTATCCCTCCGATTCGTTACTGTGATAACATGAAAAATGTTAACAACCTGTTAAGCTTTTTGAACACACAGGGGGTGGGGGGGAAGAAAGGACTAATAAATGATGGGTTTCATTTTAGTGTTTTGGAAGGAGATATTCACAGTGTAAAACCAATCTCTGATTTAAAGGAACTGTTTAAAGAATAGATCCACTACCAAGTGTTGTAACAATGATTATCCTTGGAAAGCACCTAAAAGATTCAAATTTAGAATGCCTTTGGCAGAGGTGGCATTCAGCAGGTTCTGACCAGTTCTGGAGAACCGGTAGCGGGAATTTTGAGTAGTTCGGAGAACCGGCCAATACCACCTCTGACAGGCCCCGCCCCCATCTATTCTCTGCTTCCCATTGAGTCCCAGCTGATTGGCTGGGTCTTCTTTGGTTGCCCTGCACAGGAGAACAGAGCTGGAAAGCAGGTTAGTGGGATGGGGAGGAAATGGATTTTACAGTATCCTTCCCCTGCCACGCCCACCAAGCCAGGCCCACAGAACCAGTAGTAAAAAAAAAAAAATTGAATGCCACCACTGGTCTTTGGCCACAACTATACTTCACAATTTTTCCTGGCAAGTTTTTCTCAACCTGGACAACTTGAAAATCTGTGGACTGCAGAATTCTGGGAACTGAAGTCCATACATCTTCAAGTTGTCCAGGCTGAAAAACACCGATCAGTTGGATAATGCTCAGTTCTCAAATTTGTATAAGGCGTAAAAATAGAGTTCAGCCACCCTAATTATAGTGGAAATTCGGGGAGGGGAGTGGTACCTGTCCACTAAAGTCTGTTAGAATCAGGGGTTTGCCCCTGGGCGAAACTTTTTAAAGCTTTGTTTAACCTTCCAAGCAATAGTCCTCCAAGTGCAGATCTTACAGGCAAAAGTATACAGGTAGTTCTTGACTTACAACTGGTCATTTATGGATGTTCGAAGCTATGAAGGGGCCTGGTTCCAAAGTTATGATGGTTGTGCCGCCCCCCGTGGTCACTTGACTGCATATTAGGCGGTCAGTAACTGGCCTGCATTTACAGCCGTTTGGGATCACACACTATGATTTACAACAGTTTTTGCCAAAAAACTGGTGTTTACCCTGGCTTTTGGCAAAAAAAAAAATGCCCCATAGTAAACAATGGCTGTGGCATTCACCTAATGACTGCGTATTCGCTTATCATCCACACAATTCATTTAATGACCACAACAAAAAAAGGTCATAAAATTGGGTTGGCCATACAATGATCCACTTACAACTGCTGTGATTTATAATCATAATGAGCAGGATCCATTACAGTCGTAGGTTGAGGACTACCTGAAACACATTACAGATTGTACTACTATTAGAATAGAATAGAACAGAACAGAACAGAATAGGAAAGAATAGAATAGAATAGAATAGAATAGAATAGAATAGAATAGAATAGAATAGAATAGACAACTTCTGAAGGCAATTTGTTCCACTGATTAATTGTCCTCACTGTTAGGAAGTTTCTCCTTAGTTCTAAGTTGCTTCTCTCCTTGATTAGTTTCTATCTGTTGCTTCTTGTCCTGCCTTCAGGCGCTTTGGAGAATAGCTTGGCTCCTTCTTTTCATCAGACTAGACATACCCAATTCCAGCAACCGTAATCCAACCGTACTATATGAGACATCGTGAAACAACCTGCCTACTTACTCAGTTTTTCTACTGAAGAATCTCTAGTAAACTTCTTGCTTTCAGGAACTTCAAGTGCCTTTACATATCAAAATATGTCATTATTGAAAGATCGCTGAGGAGCATATGACATCACAAACCCAGAAGGTTTGGCACCTGAAAACAGCCAATTTGATTCAACGTGCTAAGCCACAAACATGTATGCCACATTTGCATTTTACACACATTAATCCAAGGAGAGACCTGCAACCCATTGCTTTAAATATTGCTTTGTAGGAAAAGTCATTTTAAGCTTGCTAAAAAGGATCTGCTGGTTTACACACAGATAAGGGCACACTAGAACAAATCGTTTTTCTAAAAATATATGGCATTTAAAAAATATCCACAATCCCATCAAGCGGGGGTAGCGAGAAAGAGAGTGAGAGAGCAAAAAGAGAAAATTTGATTTTTGTTAGTACGACACAACTTTGGTTCAGAAGAAAAAGTCCTTGCTTCTGTGTCCTTCATTTGGGATTGAGTCAATAAATCACACACAGATCTTGCTCTTTAAAAAAAGGGTCCTTAAGGTATGAAATATTTGGCTGTGACGAGACAAGGAGCTCAGCTAACGTTTGATTACATTCGGTGACACATTTATCAAAACTCGTTTGGGAAAAATACTTTTTCCCCCCCAGTACCGTCAATGTTTGCTCATCAAACTCTGTGTTTGATTCCAAAATGCTGCTCAACAATCCTGAGTTTTCGTAAGCGATTCTTTTGCTTCCTGCTCGACCGCTTGAATCCATCCGAAGGGAACAATTCGATGCTTAGGAAAGCCGCATAAACGCTACCTAGCAATGTTATGAATACATTTCACTGTCTCTGTGAACAAAACATCATGATTTACAGAATTAGCTTTAAGAAGGTCGATGCATAAGGTTGAGCAACAACAGATGGTGTCAATCCGCAATACTATGAAATCCTGAAGATCAGGATCCAGAATAAGTGATTGTTAATGGACCAGAACATTCTTCTAATGGGAAGAAATGGGGGGAGGGGGAGACAGAGGAAAGATACCAACTCTTCTCAATACAATTAAAACAGAAGCTTCAACGCCTATCAGATCAGAAGCCACAGATTCCCCCAAAATATCTAGCTCTGCCATCATCATCCTCTTCATCATCTTTTAACGACCCCATAATCCTTTGCAAGGTGGAATCTGGGCAACTGAATGGAGCTAGCAGAGTGTTTTAATGGCTGGATGCTCTTCCTGTTGCCAATACGGAGTTGTGTTCAGCTTCTATATTCTCATTGTGCCCAGAGACAGAAATATCGGCCTCTATCTAGGATCAAACTCACAGTGCCCTGGTTTATGACATAAGAGCTCCATCTCTAGGCCACCACACCACTCTTAATATCTAGCCTCCATCTCTGCCGTACAAGGTTTCATGTGCACAAAGGTCCATTGGCATCTTTTAGACAGGGGCCTCCCAACTTGGCAACTTGTTGGCTTGTCTCCAAACTTTAAGGCTTGTTGATTTCAACCAGTATGGCAGGCTGGGGAATTCTGGGAGTTGAAGTCCACGGGTCTTAAAAGTCAAGATTGGAGACCCTTGTTTTAGAAACATGGCCAGTGCTAGGACCTGAGCATCAGGCAAGTCCAATTATCTTCTCTTGTGTCTTTGACACATTATGCAGACGTTGACCAGGGAAAGTTTTTTTTCCATCTTCACTTCCAGGGCCAGGATTTGGATCCTCCTCATCTTGTTTCCTCCTGGCTTCTTCTTCCTCTTTAGAGCTACCTCCCGACTGATTCAATAGGATGAACAGGTGGTCATACAGGTGGTCTCCGACTTACGGCCATTGGTTTAGCAACTGTTCAAAGTTACGGCAGTGTTGAGGGAAGTGACTGAGTTGGTCTTCAAGATTTGGGTGCTTGGCAACTGGTATGGATTTATGATGGTTACAGCACCCTGGGGTTACTTCATCATCATTTTTTGATGTTGCTAGCTGGCTTCCAACAAACAAAGTTTATGTGGGAGGCCAGGTTTGCTTAATGACTGTGGCAAAATATACATACATACATACATACATACATACATACATACATATATTTATATATGGCATTCAGCTTTGTTCAGATTTTCCACATCATTGTAGTTGTGCTTTTAAAGTTGTAGCAACGTTTGCTGCAACTTATCTGCATCATCAGGCTTCTGTATAGTGTTCATCTTATGAATACAGAAGCCTGATGATGGCAGATGAATTCTGCCAAATGCTATAAAGCACAACTACAATGACGTGGAAAACTCAAGAAAATATATATATATATATATATATATGAAAACTTATATATATATATATATAGTAAAATCAGGCGTAAGTCACAGGATGGTTTAATTAATGACTGACTGCTTAGTACCAATTAGGATTATTGAGGACTATTTGTCTAACTTTGTTTTGGGGGGAGATTATAAGGTTCAGAACCCAACGTATGTGAGATGAGTCTTGGCAGTACGAGCAAAGAGGTGTAAATAAGGGCACTTAATCTGAGGGAAGCTCCTCCTGCTAACACCAGCGGTCTCTGTATTAGCTCAGTCCATTTCTTCTGAGCCATCTGCCTTCAGAGACCCAGGCCCTGTCCCTGCAGCCAAGTTGAAACAATCTCTAGTCATCCTTGAATTAGCAAAACAAACCAACAAACCTATACTGGTACGAGATTATCATTCCCGCTCCTGTGCCCCATCACTTCCAATCATGAAACTTTCTTGCAAGACAGTGGCAAAGCCCAACTGGTTTGACATACCTAGAGGCTGCCCCTTGGATGGAACAAGCCAGCATTTTAGCACCGGGTCACAAAGACAAATTAAGGTTGCCTTGTTCATGGGCTGATGTAACCAACATTGTGAGGACATGGCTGAAAAAAGCATGATGCCAGGTAGGATACAATAAAAAAAAAACAAAAAACAAACAAACCAGAAGTCCAATGATACAATAGAAACTCTGTTTTCATATGGATGGCTCCCTGTAGCCCTCATCTTGACTTTTCTGACCATTTGCCCTGCCAGGATAAATCTATGCCAGGATTAAGTACTGGCGAGGAAAGCTTGACAGACATCAAACCAAAGTGAATTAACTCCAGGGCATGGAAGCTCATTCTAGAAGATCAGGAATTGGAGAGAGAGAGAGCAGCATAAATCATAAATACTCTTTTGCTGGTTATTAAGCAGCTAGTGCAATATTATCGCCAGACTGTTTGATAGGCAAGCATTTACTAAGACATTTGGATTACAAGAGAAGAGGTGCATTAGCCAGCCTGGATCATGAAGAGCTGTGAGTATTACGGTTCGGGTCAAACTGACCAAGCTCTATATAGTGTGTTTAGTTCAGAGAACCCCCAAATGGTTAGCCCCACCCACCCTGCCCCTCCCCTCCCAGGAGTCTGTGGCCCGTTTGGGATGCAGGTAAGTGCAGGGCATGCGTGGAGGCTTGGGGAAGGTGAAAAACGGGCCTCCCGGAAGTTCATGAAGGCCGGAAATGGGCCCATTTCTGGCTTCCAGAGAGCCTCCAGAGCCCGGGGAGGGCAAACACGCCCCCCCCGTCACCATGATGCAGGAGGCCAATTAGGCCATGCGTGTCATGGCCACACCCACTCAGCAACCTGGCAGAGAACCCCTTGCTAAAATTTATGAAGCCCACCCCTGATATAAAGGTAAGATACATAAAGATAGGTACATACCTGTACCTATATATATATATTGTCTTTCAGAACTGATAGCTGATCATTATTAAAACACTGTTATAGAAAAATAAACACCTTCCCTATCTAAATATACATTGGTCTCAAATGGAACGGGCAGGAGTCAAAATAGCTTACAGCTAAATCAAAGTTGAAAAACGTCCACGCAACTATTACACAGGAACAAAACTTGCTGCTCAAATGGGGAAGCCTTCCTTTAAGGCTGGCCTTAGTTATGTTTGACCAGCCATGCAGTCTGGTTTGCCGGCTAGAGGATGGCAGCCTAAATGGTGAAAAATATAAATTGCAGATCGGTTGGCAGCTATCAGAAGCTGTGCTAAACTATGCTGCTCTTTTTTGTATTAAGCCATAAGCCGCCGCAAAAAAAAAATGGATTTCTTTATCAAAAACAAAAAAAACGGACCTTGGATACATTTCACTGAAGGCTTTCTCTAAGCCAGTTTGGTTGAAGGGGGTCTTGGGGACCACCAACAATTCAAAATAAGGGCGTTGATGCTTGATGCTCTATCTCTTTGGCTTTTCATTGGGGAAGGGGGTTCTAAAAGAGAAGCATTTAGCCAGTGAAACAGAGATCCACTGAAGAACCCAGACAACTTGGCTAGGATTTCTCCAACATTTGGAAATGTACTTAAATAACATTTTTAGGATAGGGTTTTTCCTTCTTCATTTTGGTTTATAATTCGCAAGATGAAAAGGGTACGTAACGTGAGCCTTTGGGATTCAGTTTAATCATCTCCTGATGACACGGGACTTTGTTAAGATAAACAATCTGCGTTATATCTTCACTAAGTTTCTATTTAAGAGAGAGAGCAAAACTTAGCCTTCTTTCCCAGGGTTCCTCTATCATCAAGGATTGAAAATAAATAAAAAAATTCTGCTTGGCATCCAATAGGAAACCAGTTAGAAATTCTAATTCCATTTTTCCCTCTAGCATCAAAACGTCCATATTTCTCTGAAGTTGTGATTTATGTGCTGCACACCTTTCCCACATAATTAAATGGTGTTTTACTGGGCACAGGTGCTGCAGTCGTAATAAATAACAGCAGTCAAATTATGCCGGCGCGTTTGCAAAAACAACAACAACCCAGAATGCCCACAAAGAATGCAAATGTGCCTATTGCCGAAGACACAGCAATGTATTCGCAGAGTGAAAAACGTAAGCCTCAACAGACTTCCTACATTCTGGAGGAAAGGCTGCATAAAAGAATTATTTCAATTATTCAGTTCCTTAGGTCCCAGCATCGAAAATCTAAGATTAAAAGATTAAAAATGCAAGGTGAATAAGGCTATCAGTGACTACTAGTCAATGGCCCATGCATTGTATTTGAGGGAGTGTGTTGTGGGGGAATTTCAGGACCACCAAAGCATCCCTCTCTGTTGCTGAAGATGCTTGCACCGACATGGCCACTAAAGGTCTCAGCGGCGTAGGTGTGTGCTCAGAAATTCAAGGTGAGACCTCCACTGGCAGAGCTTTTGAAGGATGTGGTCACCTTGATGCTCTGAGCAGCAGGTTTGGATGGCTGAATGCCCCCCCAAACACTTTGCACAGACTTCTTGGTTATTATGGCTAATGTATAGTTTCTCCAGGAACAGCCTGGGGTCATGCACAAATACGTGGCTAATATAGACTGTCTTGCCTTTCTGACTGAGCCATGTGTCCAACTACATGACCGGATATAAAATAAAACAGATTCCTACAGCAGGAAGGTGCCACAAAGGCCTCGAATCCTGCGACTGTAGTCCCAGTATCCCAATTCGAGCATCTCTGGTAGATGGCTGTCAGCGCACACCTGAACATACCCAGCGAAAAGAAAAATCTTTCTTATCTTCGGTCTGAAACAGGGTTGGTCATGAAACCAAAGGCTACAATCCTATGCACCCTGATGTCTGCACACTTGTTTTGCAAGAGCATTTAATTTGGAACAAACATCCACGGAATGTGATACGGGGACCGCCAGCAAAGCAGATTTAGCTCTGGGCGAAGGATTGTAAAACTGGGCTTCAGAATGAGCGACCCATTAAGGTGGAGGTCTCAGAAAAAGAGGGCTCTGTCCCAGGAAAGAAGAAAGGGTGAGCAAGAAACTCACGGTCATTCTTCCTTGATTTTCTTCAGTATAAGACAGGGCAAATAAACAATAAGTTAGGCTTTCAAGATTGTGTTATTCTGCCCTACAACAAATAAGGTTAATTTCTGGTACGTCTACAGTATCTATTTCTTGACCTGGTCTACCTCAAAGGGCTTCTGGTATTGTCCTCCGATATTCATCTCCTCTGATATTCCACATTTTCCCCAATACAGAGGTTTTATCTGCCAGAACTACCTTACTTCCAGTTGCTTGGCAACCCAACTTCTGAGCTGTAATTTTTTGACTTCTTAAAACCCACCCCCAAAATGTACTGATGACCCAAAATTTGACTGTTATGCTTAGAAATGCTCAGGAACGGAAGTTGGATTTCCCAAGTTCTGCTCCTCAACAGCAGTATTAACTCATTTTCACTCCCTTACAGGTTGGCCTCAGATCTTCAGGTTTTGTAAGAATCAAGGAAGGGTGGAAAAAAAAAGAAAAGAGGAAACGGGTATCATAAAAAACGATACCAGACTGGTAATACTTGCCAGTCATTACAACACACGTTTCTGAATAATTGCGCGCTGTTCCTCTTTGAAGAAGAAGCTTCTCTTCCCCCACCCCACCCCTCCCCCAATTATAACTCTCAAAATATAAAATATAGACCATCTGTATTTAACTTGGAAATACACACTTTTTTTGAAAATAATCCTCTGGTGACATAAATATAAATCGGGAGCATCTCACAACTAAGTGACAGCAAGGGAAGAATTGGCAGAGAAGAAGATACCCGTGAAAACACTAGACAAGGTCTTACGGTCCAGAGCAGCTTGAGAGGTTGGGGGGGGGGGGAGAGAGGGAGAGAGGGAAAGAGAGAGAAGGCTGCGGGAATTTGAATAAAGTCAGAGGTTCCCAGATGTTGAAAAAATCTCATTGATAACCTTTCAGGCACGAAGGTGCAGAGCCTTGGATGGAACAGAAGTACAAGGCTGAGATCCGTCAACCGAGAGCACAACCAGACACGGACGAGACTGCTCTCACACAGCTTTGGAATGGTTCGTTGAGATCATCTACACGTTTAGACAAATGTTGCAAGAAAGAGCAGGCAGGCATGCAAAACAGGACATCTTTTGGGGCCATTTTCTTCAACCTTTGGGATGCTTTCCAAAGCAGTTCCGATCTAGGGCTCCCGATTTTGTTTTCCTTCTTCTTTCCATTGCTGGCCGCATTAAAAATAAAAATAAAAAAATAAAATTCTGTCCCGTCCATCTTCCTCATTCTGGTGTTCTTCAGAAGTGCCAGACTTTCGATTCTCCAAGGTCACCCGGATGTCCTTGAATCATGTGAAATCCAACAGCTCTGAGGAAAAGAATGTGTTGCCTCAGCATGGTCCAACTAAACAAACTTTCATTTGTCCCCCCCGCTTTTTTTTTTGAGGTGGGGAAAAGCTACAGTAGATTTGACTGGACACTGAAAAGGCTGTTTTTAAGGAGGAAGTGAAAATGGGTTGCGACCTCACCAGCATCCAGCCAATCTGAGGGAGGCACTCTATGACTCTCTTCCCAACCCCAGATATGGTTGTTCCTGATTTTATATTTAGAAGATTATTTCTTTTAAGGATAAACCAATGGGGTAACTTTCACCAGAAACTTGCATTTCAAATCACCTGGGCCAGGGCTCTCCGACCTTGGCAACTTTAAGACTTCTGGACTTCAACTCCCAGAATTCCTCAGCCAGCAAAGCTTAGACTAGACTAGAACTCTCCCAACTTGGCAACTTTAAGACTCTTTTGAAGGCTGGGGGATTCTGGGAGTTGAAGTCCATAAAGGTTGCCAAGGTTGGAGACCCCCTGACCTGGGCATCTAATGCCTGGACCATCTCAAATGCAGAAAAAGGCTCATGCAGCAGGGCCCCCCTCCTCTCTTGAAAATCCTCCCACCCTAGAAAAGTGGCCTGTGTGACAGGAGGAAGAAAGGCTTGCCTTCATTCTAACCGTTTCCATGATGGAGGGGTTTTATTTTCTTCCAAAGAGACAGCAGGCAGCTGTTTTTGGCTCCAGCAATTCTAAATAAGTACAGATTAGGCGTTTCAAGAAGTCAGACGTTTAATTGGATTTACTCTGGAATGGCAAGTCAAGGAGCTGGCAAAAGGAAGAGGTCCCTGGCTGGTTAATTAAATGCGGCAAGTCAAAGTTGTTTCAGTTGCCCAGCCCTTCCTGACCTCTTGGGGAAAATGCACCCCCAAAAGGGAAGTAAAGACATCATCTACTGGGAATCAAACTTGACCCAATGAGTTGAATTGCCTTGATGTACCAATTTACTCCTCTAGCCTAGCTGGTGGGATTTCTCAGTGGTCTCCCATTCAAGCTCTAACCAGACCCAGCACAGCTTAAGTTTCCAAGCCCAGACCAGGGGACATAGGGGGCTGCCCACTTCAAACCCCTCCGATGAACGATTCTTCTGCACAGTTGGCATCCGAAGGGCGATTTATACTTTAGCACTTGAATTAAAATGGTGTGTGTGTAGAGGGGGGGAGTCTGTCACGCTTCCGCGCCTCCCCGTCCCATCTCCAAGGAGCGCTCCTGCCCTTTCTCCGTGGAAGGAAGGAAGGCAGGAAGGCGCCCGCTTTCCCGGCCGGGGAGTCCCGGAGAAACCCGAGCCAAGCTCGGTTCAGATGAAGTGAATCCAGGCGCCGCCGCCGTCGGGTTCCTGGCCGTCGGGTCGCTGCCTGCCTCGCAGTTTGTAGTTGTGCCCGTCGTTGTTGTCCCAGTACTCGGTGTCGGCCACGCGGTAGCGCACGGCGAACTCGAGCAGCGTGGTGCCGGCGCCCACGGGCAGGTGGAAGGCGAAGCGGTCCGTCTGGCCGTCGTGGGCGGCGGCGGGCGGCGGCAGGTAAGTGGCGGGCACCTCGTTGCAGCTGGCCCAGCGGTTGAGCGTGTAGCGCACCGAGACGGCCTTCTCGTAAGCCAAGTTGAGGACGCGCACGGCGCCGCGCAGCCCGGCCGCCTCGGGGCGCACCCACTCCAGCTTGACTTTGTGCTGCCGCACGCGCTCCGCGAAGCGCGCCCCCGCGCCGGGCTGCGGCGGGAAAAGCGGCTCCAGCACGGGCGCCGGCGGCCCGAAGAGCACCGGCTCCAGCTCGCCCAGCGCCGGCGGCTTGCGCGTCTTCAGCAGGTCCGCGCCGCGCGGGAGAGGCGAGGCGGGCAGCGGCGCGGGCGGCGGCGGGACCTGCGGCACGTCGGCTTGGCAGAAGTGGCGCACGGCGGTCAGCTCCAGCCCCAGCGAGTCGGCGAAGCGCACCGTCTTGCGCCGCGACGGGCTTTGCTGCAAAGCCGGCCGGAGCCCCCGTTCGCCCGGCGTGGGCAGGGACTTGGCGCGGCGGCGCAGGGTCGGGCTGGGCGGCACGGACGGGAGCGTGGGCTCTCTGCCGCGGCTGGCCGGCGGCGGCGACGAGAGAGGCGGCGAAGGGGAGCGGGGCGGCGGCGGTGGTGGCGGCGGCGACCGGGCGGCCTCGGCTTCGCGGGTGACGGGCGGCGAGGGGGCGCGGGCAGCGGCTCCACCGCCTCGATCTCGGGGCTGCAGCCGCCCTTGCATTGCTCGGCCAGGCTGCCGTAGAGGCAGGCGCTGCAGCTGAAGTTCCGCGGGAGGTAGAGGCGCGGCGGCGGCGTGGGCACCGAGGCGTGCAGGGAGCCGGCCTTCTCCATCCTGCCGCGCGGCACCGGCTTCTCCTCGGTGGGTGGCTTGGGGAGGGCGGGGGTCACTCCGCGGCGCCTACCGGCTCTTCTTGCCTGCGCATAGCCGGCCTTGGCGCCTCTCCCGCGGCCACCAGCCGCTCGGACCAGAGTCCCCGCGCCGGCGCCGCCAGGGTCCCCGTGTGGGGAGCCGAGCGGCTGACCAGGAGCCGCCGCTGCCGCCGCTCTTCCTCGCGGCGGCGGTGCTGCAACTGCCGGTGCGCCGCCGCTGCTTGTGCCTCTGCGGCTACTGACGTCGCGGAGCCCTGCAGTCAGCTCGAGATGCGCCGGGCCGCGGGTCGGCCTCGCCTCCCCTTGCCGCTCCCGCCTCCCTCGCTCGCCGGCTCGGGCCGCCCGTCCTCCGCGCGTCCTTCAGACAGGGGGGGTGCGGCCGAGGGCGGCGCGTGGGAATCCCCCGCAGGAACAGCCTCTCGCTCCTACGTGGTTCGGCGGGCGGCCACCATCCACGGTCTTTTTCCCACGGTGCGAGCTGGGTCAGCTTCGGTGCCGGCGGCTCCCGGGCTTTTTAGCCTCGGCGGTCCCGGTTCCTTTCGGGAAGAGGCGGTGGAAGGAGGAGACCCGGACGGCTTAAACCGCAGCGGGCCGAGTTCGGGTGGCGGCGATGCAAACCACCCCCCGGGAGAGGGAAATTCCCCCTGGGTTGCAGTTGGCCGGCAAAGTTGCGGGTAGAACGAAGCGCAAAGTCTCTTTTAGCGGCAAAACGAGCGAATGCCGCCTCTCAGTGCGAAGGGCGGGCGGCTCGCTTCGTGGGACGGGCAGAAGAACCACGCGCGGCCCGTTTGATGGTACAGAGTGGCGAAGTCGTACAAATCCAAGCCTCCCGCAGGATTGTGTTTCTTGAGGCTTTCGCTTGAAGGACGGTGACGTGGGAAACGGGAGGAAGCCTGGTGGGAGTGAAAACGTGACTTCCATCTGAACTAAAAGAGGCTTCGGCACGGAGCTGCCTCCTAACTTCTCTGAGTCATTTCCCATCTGGACGTTCATTCTTGATTTTTATACGAGTTCTCATCTAGGAAGTTATAGCTGGCGATAGAGGGAGGGGAGGGAGAGTGGATGAGCTCCTGAAAACAGATACTTAACTATTCTTGCTTTCTCATTCTTGAGAATTCCTTCAGGAATTAATTCCTTCGTTAATTAAAGAATTAATTCCTTCATGGCCGAGTGTAGTTGGACACCCAGGGGCGCAAGCTTTCAGTGTGCATACAAACCACAAAGCGAGGTCATCGTTACTATCATGAATCGTAAGACGCAACAGCAAGGGATAAATCATAAATACCACTAGGAGAAGGTAGGTAGGGAAGATGAGAAAGATCATATCAGTACAGATCCTATCGATACAGAATAAAGATAAAGTCGATCGATTCCTCAGTGAGGGGAAATCCTGCAAGGCCAGTTTCCTCATATTTAGATGATTTCAACAGTCTTCGCTCGTGATATTTCACAAGTAGATTCAGATGTAATGGGCATTCAGGTGTGATAAAGGCACCACTGCGGGAATCTTTCTCATCAATGGACTTGTCCTCGGAGGAAGATCTGTTAGGGCAGGGAATGACTCTGATTCAGATGGCCGATTCTGGAGGACCTGCTCCGTTGTGCAGTTCCGCTAAAGCAGCCCAGAGCCTGGGGCCATGGTAGAGGACCTTCTCTCCTTGCTGCAGGTGAAGCTATCTAGTTTTTTTTTTCCTCTCCAGTTGCTAAGTCATGTCTGACCCTTGATGGGGCCCTGTATACTACAGGATGCCAGGATGCCTTGTACCTCCATCGTCTCCCACATTTCCCCCGAATTTATGTTCATTGCGTCGATGACCTCACCATTTCATCCTCTGCCATTGCCTCCCCCTCTTTTGGCGCACATTATCTGAGCTTCAGCTTCAGGATCTCTCCTTCCAAAGAACAGACTCAAGAGTTGATTTCCGTTAGGTTTGACTGATCTGATCTCCTTGCAGTCCAAGAGACTCTAAGATTCTTCCCTAGCACCATTTTTCTCTCCAACACTGACTATTTTTGCCTGCCTGCCTACCTACCTATCTTTCTGTCTCTTATCTATCTATATCTTTCTATCTAATTATTTATATCTATCTAACTATGTCTATCTAATCTATCTATGCCTCTCTGTCTGTCTATCTAATCTATCTATCTATCTATCTATCTATCTATCTATCTATCTATCTATCTATCTATCTATCTCTCTCTATAGCTATGTCTATGTCTATTTCTATATCTATCTATCTATCTATCTATCTATCTATCTATCTATCTATCTATCTATCTATCTATCTAATATATCTACCATATCTGCCTGCCTGCCTGTGTCCGTCTGTCGATCCATCCATTCATTAATCCAATCCAATCTAATCTAATCTGATCTATCTACCATATCTATTTGCCTGCCTATCTACCTACCTATCTACCCATCAACCAGCCAGCCTACCTACCTACCTATCTACCCATCAACCAGCCAGCCTACCTACCTACCTACCTACCTATCATCTTTAGGAACAGCAAGATCAAAAGATACCTTGAATAAAGGGGAATGAATACTTGTTGACTTCTGCCTACAGTGAATGTGGAGATCTGCAAAGCAACACACACTTGTACCCTTGCCTTCCGCCCCATGTCCTCTTGAGGGCCTTGTGACAGTGCAACAGAATGCCATTGATGTTGCATGCTTCTGGGCAGGCACCACCCAAATTAGGCTTTTATACATTTTAAAGTTTATGTTCTTATGTTTGTATCCATATCTATGCATGAAATTTTTAATGATGATGCTTCTGACACGAATAAATAAATTTAGAAAGCACAGATCTGCCTCACAGAGGAGTCTGGACGGTGTTCAACTAAAATATTAAAAACATAAAAACTGAATTTAAAATTTAAATTTAAAATGGAGGCCAGGATAGTTAAAGTTGACACTAAAAGTTAATTAAAAGACAGGGGAGAGGCATTCAGGGTGTTAACCAGCCCCCTGGCTGGATATTCAAGCGAGGTGGCAGAGCTGGCTCCTTAGATGTTTTCAACACCTGCAAACGATGCCTTGCCAAAAAAGGTCTTCTGGAAGATATAAATGGAGCAGGGTAGCGGGGGAGCAAAGGGTTGGAAAAATCGACATTTTTATTATTTGCATTAACCACCACCCTTTTCATAACTATGCAGTTGACATACATAATGCCCCATGAAATAAACCCTTGATTTTGACACACGAAGCCTCAGATTCACAATCTGTTGGGAAGGAAGGAAGCACAGTTAATTTCCTTCCTTCCTTCCTTCCTTCCTTCCTTCCTTCCTTCCTTCCTTCCTTCCTTCCTTCCTTCCTTTCCTTCCTCCCTTTTTTTTTTAAAAAAGCCCACTTTATCTTTCAGTCCAGGGGTCTCAAACTTGGCAACTTTTAAGGCTTGTGGATTTCAACTCCCAGAATTCCTCCAGCCTACAATAAGGTCTTAAAGTTACCAAGTATGGGAAGAGTCCTAGTCTAGACCAAGCCCTGTCATATCAAGATATTACTGTGCTGTCTATTTATGGAGGGGATCCGGAGAACGTGCCAATGCAGTGATACTGCTGTGCCATCCTCACTCAGCAACCGAGGTGAGGTCTCCACTAGAGCTATTCAGTCATCTGTACCCGAGATTGCAGGGATGAGTACCTGCTTTTTCTCATGTTAACCATGTCTGGTGCTGCTCTAAGTTACCAGAGACAAAACATAAAGCCTCTTATGAACTGTGCTTTGCTCCTTGGAAGCAAAGCACAGTTCTGGGCATATTGTTTACTTAGCAACAGCATGTAAGCATTTGCCATTGTTTTGTTTTTTTCCCTTCAAGAAACACCTCCCAGATGATTAATGATTTCCAATAACCTGGAGTGGTTTCTAGGAAACCCAAGCTAAGCCATAAAATGCAGTTTTGTGTGTGTGTGTGTGTGTGTGTAAAATAAATGACTAGCAGTTGCAAAAACAGGCATTCTATAGTAAGCAGTACAACAGAATAAGAAATGACCTTTCTTCATATAAGATTTACATCTTCTGTAAATCAGCGCTGCATCTTTAAAAGAGATGTCATGCCTGTTTCTTAACCTCAGCAACTTTTAAGAGGTGTGTGGACTTCAACACCTAGAATTCCACAGCCAGCATTCTGGGAGTTTGAAGTCCACACTTCTTATTAAAGTTGCTGAGGTTTAGAAACATTGCTCTGGAAAAATCCTTAATCAGCTCTATGGCTGTCAGTTGATGATAGGCAGTTGAACGTCTTCCAGGCTAAGCTTCCCAATCTCTTGTTCATCAGCCTGGCTGGCTGGAGGGCAGAAATTCAACTTGGAGGATAGCAGTTGGCCATAAAAACCAAAGCAACTGCAGGGACAGCTTGCTGCCAGCCCCCAGATCTCTTCCTAATACTGGGGCCCAGGCTGGAAAACCCTCCGTGCAGAATATAAACAGTAGTAGGCCTATATAGGGATTATTGAGATCTCAGACTGGCCTTTTCCGAATATGAATTCCTTCTGCAAAAAGGTCCAACAGAGACTCCATTTCCTCAGGGTCTTGCGAAAGAATAAAGTGGAACAATGACTGATGACCTCCTTTTACTGGTCCACAATAGAAAGCATCCTCACCTATTGCATTAAGGTGTGATATGCTGGCTTGACAGCCATGGATAGAAAGACATTACAGAGGGTGGTGAACACAGCACAAAACATTGTGGGCTGATACCCACTAGATGACCTCACTGGGACTCGCTGCCTTAGAAGAGTGAGGAAAATCCTCAGGGACAACTCACATCCCGGTCAGCACTTCTTCAATCTCCTGCAGTCGGGTAGAGATATATAGAAGCATAGCCAGCCGCACCAACAGGCTGAAGACAAGTTGGATTCAAATTTTTTAACAACTGGTTCTGTGGGCATGGCTTAGTTGGTGGGCGTGGCTTGGTGGTCATGTGACTGGGTGGATGTGGCTTGGTGGCCATGTTATTGGCTGGGCATAGCCAACTCAATATCACTCACATCGAGGCCCGCATCGCCTCACCTGGCCTCTCATGACCGTGGGGATGCTGCAACAGTCATAAGTGTGAAAAATGGTCATTAGTCACTTTTTTCAGTGCCACTGTAACTTTGAATGGTCACTCCACACAAGCAAAGTACAAGCAAAGGAAGGGAAAAAAAACTCCAGAGAAGTTCCTGAGACAGAAAGTCTAGTCCTGCCAAGAATGTAATAAGGGTTAACGGAGAGGCAGTTTCTGTAAGCAACACCAGAATGTTTCCTTCCTGCCTTCCTTACAGGATTAGGCCAGTAATTTCTTCTAACAACTGGTTCTCCAAACTGCTTAGAATGTTAACCAGTTCTAGGAAATAGGTGTCAACTGGTAGAATCCCACCCCTGGCTGAAGAACAGTTTCTACCCGTAGGCTGTCAGACTCCTGAACAGAAAATAACTTCAAGTCAACATAGTAGGATAGACTTGCGGAGCTGGGGTTTGTGCAACAAGGTCACATAGTGTAATAAGATTGGGACTGGGTTAGGGACTTCTCACTGTGTTGTGTTGGGGAGGGTGCACGAAAGGAGGCTCAGCCAATGTCAATTGTACACATGTTTGACAATAAAGGTAATAATAATACTGCAGCTGCAGTTCAGTGTATTGATGGGGGAAAATGGAGTTAAAGAGAGCTGTGCATCATTTATGAGCGAAGCCATTTCGGGCAGCCAGTGATATGCAGTAGACATGAGATGTCCTTACAGATAGTCCTTGACTTAACGACTGAGCCCAACATTTCTGTTGCTTACCAAGACATTTTTGCCCCATTTTACGATTTCCTTTGCCGCAGCTGTTAAGCGAATCACAGCAGTTGTGAAGTTATTAAATGAATCTGGCTTCCTTGTTGACTTTGCCAGTCGGAAGTTCGCAAAAGGGGATCACATGAGCCCCCGGGATACAGCAACCGTCATAAATAGGAGTCGGTTGCCAAGCGTCTGCATTTTGATCATGGGACCATGGGGATGCTGAAATAACTGTGTGAAAGTCACTTTTATCATGTGTTCTGACCCAGGCTTCGTAAACCGTAATCACACATTTTAAAAACAAGACTTATTTTATTGCAATGCTGGGAATTGTTTTCATTCCCAGTCGGAATTAAGCTCAAACAGTCCCCTGAGATAAGCACACACCTTTCAGTTCTGTCAAATGCTGCCAAAAACAGAAGTATCAAATGAACTAGAAAAGAACCAACCAAAGTACAAAAAACCCACAAAAATATGAAGTACAAAGAGCTTCAAGGATGATTCTGAACCAATCAAACTACTTTGCTTCCTGCAAAGGTTTCATCATCCTGGCCTGACTTTTATCCCTTATGGGAGGGGCAATCACCTCCCAGCCTTACTCCCGAGTTGCCCCTTTTGTTTCACCTGCTCTCGCCTTCTAGCAGCTCTGTGCACACGTGCACTGGGAACAGGCTCCCCTTGTTCCTCTGCCTCGCTGCTGCCAGACTCCAAAGGCTCCAAAGGCAGCACCCCACTCCCAGCTGGTCCTGGCCCCATCTCTGCATCAGATGCAGGACCCTCATCCGAGTCCCCTCCACATTCCCTGACTGGTCCCCTTTCTTCCCCACTGTCCGATTCCACTGCTGGCTGCTGGCGAACCAGAACACATGTCATTTTTATCAGTGCCATTGCAACTGCAAACGGTCATATATGAATGATGGTTATAAGTTGAAGACTATAGCAGTAAATAAGCAGCCACATCTTTCATTTGCAAGGATCATATGGGGGAGCCATTACATTTTTAGGCCAGTAAGAGTCAGGTGGGCTTCCAGATCCCCCCCCCGCCCCCCCGAGAGTCTCATTTTTGACATGCAGGATATTTAAGGAACAGAAAAGATAAAAGGAGATATGCCCAAGGGTTTGAAAAGATTTAAGATGGCCAAAGAAGGCTACTTTGATGGCAATGAAACTGTTCCAATGCTCTTGCTTTTTAGGCACGGTAGTAACATTGAATTAGTTTGTGACAGCCAAATTGACTAAAATTATTTAAAGTAGACATTAAACTATGTTTTGATCTGCTGGAGTATGTGGGTGTGTACACATATATACATATGTGCATATGAAATAAATACCTACTATTTTAAGAAAGGTTTTGTGAATATTCAGAGGAGGTGAGGAAGCAGAATTTATAACTAAGCTTTTTCATATTTTTAATGTTTGATTTGATTAGCTAATACGTATGCATTGTATGAGAAGGAAAACAAAGCTGTTTTATGTTGCAAGTTAGGATAAACTAGCTCAGAATTTGTCACTTTAGTTGAGGAGAAATGTACAAACTTTTTAACAATGGAAACATAATGTATTATTTGCAAATCAATTTTGGCTACAAAAACTATTATTGTTTATTGCTTGTCAAAGAAGCTCGTTTGTGACTCAAAAGGATTGTGTTTCGCTCATCATGAATGTCACGGAGTAATTAAATACTTCTCATATAGGAGAAGGAGTGGAGATTAGTAGGAACTTTTGATCATACTCCTACTCTTACTTAGGCTGAGTGTTTTAATGAGACATTGAAAACCCTTTTCTGCCTCCAAAGAAAATGTTCCATGCCCACGATCCCACATAAAGCTGAGCTAGCATCTCCTAGGTGACACTATTTTCATGCCGCATAGCCAATTTGTAATTACTATTAAATTCTGTGCTTTTCTAAAACGGAGTTTTCAGATATACTGGAATTGACAGGATGCACACCTGTTTAATTGCATTTTCTAAATAAATTAATGTTTGTAATAAAATCTCAATTTCTAGCCTTCTTTAACGAAACCCTTAATTAAACCAGTTTGGTCTAGTGGCAAAGACACAAGGCTACTGTGAGTTCTAATCGAACTGCAGGCATGAAAAACTGGCTGAGTGACTTTTTGGACCAGTTACTCTCTCTCAGCCCAGTTCACCGCACAGGATCATTGTTGTGCTGAAAATAGGAGTAAGATGTGTTGGATGCGTTCACTGCCTTGAATTATTTATAAAAGTAATGAAGGTGGGAAATAAATCAATAAAATGTTGAATCGCAGACCTGAGGTAAGTGAACCAAAGTAAAAAGATGGTGAGTTTATGATCACAAAGGAAAAATTTAAAATTATATCCCAATAATTGGCTTTAGCGCACTATGGAAGGAAACAGGAAGAATGGGGGAAAAAAGAATTTGGTTGTTCAGATATTGTTTATCTTCAAGCGGCTGCTTAAAGAGGAATGGATTGTAGTCACAGTGCAGGTAACTAAATTATGTGCACTAGCACTAAAGATTGGTCAGAACATGATGAATAATCATTATAGCTATTTTATATAATTAATGCACCAAATCTTTTGGTATTATGTTGCATTTTAGTATCTAATGACTATAGGCCTACACAATTAAAAGGATTGTTATATTATAGCTTAAGTTGTATTTTTGTTTACGTGTAGCTGACAGATAGGGTGCCAAATTATGATTGGTTTTATTTGATATTATTCTGTTCTACAATATTTAACTGGATACTCTTCTGACTATTTTTAATTATACTGTGATAAACATTTGACTGATTGATTAAAAATAAAGAACAAACAAAGTCTTCATGCTGGATATAGGTTGTCCTTATTTCTAATGGTTACAAGCTCAAGGCAATAAATAAATAAAAGGTGGCAAACAAGAATTTTCACAGAAAAAAATACATATAGATCACTATTACTCTGCTTGCAGTTGATTTATCATTGCATCAATCATATATTTTATAACTACAATCTTATCCAACTACAATCTAGGGTGTTTTGCCTTAACATTCATAAGCATTATCTATATTATATGGGTGGGAACCCTAATTATTTTTGGGGTGTTGCAAGGAAATGGAAGAAATAATCTGGAGTTGGATTGGGAGTGAGAGCAATTATCTTCTCAAATCTTCCCCAACATGACATTAACTGACTGACCTTATATCTGCCATCTCGTTTAATTTAATGACATGGTTGGGATGAGATAAAGTGGATTCTTCAGCACTTCCCTCTTTCTGAAAAAAGACAACAGGTTGTTGTTTTCTTTGAAAAAGTTTCACTTCTCATTAAAGAAGCTTCTTCGGTGGAGAACTGAACTGATGAACTGAAGAAGCTTCTTGGATGAGAAGTGAAATACTGTATTTTTCAAAGAAAAAAACCAAGAAAGTTTTAAAAGGCAGCTATCCTAAATGGAGATTAAGACTCAGTGACTTTGAGTAGGAGGCACTTTGAGATAAACAGGCAATGAGACTTGTGTGGGTGCGTATTTTCTTTAGGGAAACAAGCCCTTGGAAAACAAAATTAGTTCATCCGGGTCAGTTTTTCTAATCCAGCTCATTTTACACTTGAAAGTTAAAGGCGAAACAGCGATGTTCTTCCATTAGGGGATTTATACCTGCCTTTTCTTTAGCACAGCAACTCCCTCCAGAGGCAGGTTGGCATGGAGCATGCCTGGCCAAAAGGAGACTTCAACCTGAATATGGGTGTCCCTAGAGCCAACCTTCAAGTTGACCACAATGTTAGGCATTATGCTGACCTAACAACAATAATAATAAGACTTCAGGGTTGCCAAGAATCAGACGTCTGGTAGCCCTCTTTCCTGTTAACCCACATTATTAAAAGACAGACGCTTTCCTGAGTGACAGTTCAGTACATCACTAGAACTCGCTTTGTCCATCTGATAGAGTGACTGCAGGTTAGGAAAGCCTGCCTGCCTGCCTGCCTTCCTTCCTTCCTTCCTCCCCTCCCTCCATTCTTCCTCCCCTCCCTCCCTCCCACTATCCATCCATCTATTCTAAATTCTAGGCCTTCCTTCCCCCCTTCTGTTCTTCCTCCTTCCTTCCCTCCTACCATCCAGCCTGCCATTCTAAAGTCTAGGCTTCCTCCTTCCCTCCCATTCATTCATCCTTTTTCCCTCTCTCTGTTTTTTATCCAACTATCTTCTCCTCCTTCCCTCCTTTCCTCCTAATACAAAAAAAAAACAAAAAACACTAAGAAAAAGGACGCATACAAAACGATAAGAGAGAGAAAAACGAAAACAGAGAGAAGGAAAATTTGTTTGTGTGTGTGTGTGTTTCAAAAGACAGTATATATATTTTGCAGACATAGACAAACGGAAGCCTCCCTGGAATTCCACCCAGGGATGATGCCGGCCTCCAGGGATGCACAGAGCGCCTCCATCCACCCGGGCTGCCCTCTGAAGATGCTCGGGACCCGGCACCATAGTAGATACAAACAAGATATCAAAGAGTTTGGAATTTATAGCAAATTACAACACTTAGATAAAATCTTATTAGGATCAAATAAAAAGAATATTTCTAAATTTTATAAATATTTATTGGAGGTAGAATTAGAGCAAGAGATAGTGAAAGGGAACATGATAATGTGGAGTAGGAATATTGGAAGAAGCATTACATTAACAGAATGGGAAAAGATCTGGAATAGAATCATTAAGATTACGAAATCTGCGGCGTACAAAGAAAATATGTATAAAATGTTATATAGATGGCACTTACCCCCTTCGAGGTTAGCGAAAATGAACCCAAACTCTAGTCCAAAATGTTGGAAATGTAAAAACATAGAGGGAACCTACTTTCATATGTGGTGGACCTGTAAAGAAGCCCAGAAATACTGGCAAAAATTAGAAAATGGCTGGAGGAGATAACCAAAGATCAAATTGAATACAAACCAGAGTTCTTCCTACTAGGGATCTCTGATAAACATTTTCCTAAAAAGACGAAATACATAATAATTCATATTCTAACTGCGGCCAGATTAGCATTTGCCCAGTGCTGGAAATCATCCCGTTTACCTACAGATCAATTGGTCATTCAGAAAATATGTGACTGCGCAGAAATGGACAATTTAACCATAGCTCTTAAAAATAAAGAGTCTTCAGCATTTGATAATAATTGGAATGCATGGTATAATTGGTTATATCAGAGATAAACTGTTTAATGAGCATAAATAAGCATAAATATCCATAAATAGCGATAAGATGTATATTTAAAGTAAGGTAGGAGAATTGGATCTTGTAGACTGTCAAAAAGAATATTTGTCTGGTTTTAACGTATTTTCTTTTTTCTTCCGTCTCTTTGTTTTTTGTTTTTTTTTCTCTCTTTTATACTTCTTCTTCTCCTTTTTCGGTCGCAAGACCGAGCGTTTTTTTTTTTTTTTCCTCTCTCTTTCTCTTCTTTCTTTCTTCTTTTTCTCTCTCTGTTTCTTATGTAATGTTGTTATGTTATTTTTTTAATTGTAAATTCAATAAAATTTATATGAAAAAAAAAAAGAAAAAGGACGCATACAAAACGATAAGAGAGAGAAAAACGAAAACAGAGAGAAGGAAAATTTGTTTGTGTGTGTGTGTGTTTCAAAAGACAGTATATATATTTTGCAGACATAGACAAACGGAAGCCTCCCTGGAATTCCACCCGGGGATGATGCCGGCCTCCAGGGATGCACAGAGCGCCTCCATCCACCCGGGCTGCCCTCTGAAGATGCTCGGGACCCGGCACCGGGTTGACGCCGGCGGGGAGACCCCCTCCCTCTCCGCAGGCCCGCCCCGCAGCCTCCGTGGAGGGCCTGCCCTGCTCCTCCCCGCCGCCTGCTCCGGTCTCCCGGCAACGGCGGGGTCCCCGGGCGACGAGGACAGAGGCGGGGGGCGGCGCGGGGACTGTGATCGCATCGGCGGCTCCAGCTCCCCCGGCGGCACCAGGGCAGTATTCCTCGCGGCGGCCGCGGCATCCTCCTCGCCTCCCCCTGAACGGCGGCGGAGCTCTCGGAGGAGCCGGCGGGACGCGGGCGTGGCGGGCGGGGAGGGAAGGAAGGAAAGAAGGGGAAGGAGCCCGAGGACCGGCCGGACGGCAGGCGGGATTATGGGGTGAGTACGCGGAGGCGGGCAGGCGGACGGGCGGGCGAGCGGGCTCCTGAGCGGGTGCAGAGGGCCAGCAGCCCCAGCTTCCCTGCCTAGCCTGGCTCCCGGAGCTCGGAGGCTCCAGAACCCGGGCCGCCAAGGTAACGGTTATCCCGGCCGCGCGCGGAGCTCCTTCCACGGGAAGCAGCCCGGGACGGGATGCTCCTGAGCAGGGGAAGAGTGCCGCCAAGGGGACAGCGGCGGCCCTGACTCTTGCCCGGCATGGCTTCGGGGGAAAGCCGAGACGAAAGGCTGCCGGAAGCTCCTGAGCAGGTGCAGAGCGCCTTTCCTACGGCAGGGGGAAGTTAAAGAGCAGCAGAGCGGTCAAGGCCTGGAACTCACTCCCTGACTCTGCTGTCACATCTTCAAACACCCCCCCCCAAAAAAAACCCTTTAACCTTAAACTGTCTACCTCTCTCCATTCCTAAAAGGTCTGTAAAGGGGCATAAGCACATCGGTGTGTCTACTATCCCTCTCCTACTGTTCCCATTTATTTGTACTCATTTATTATGCATAGACTTATACCTGTTTATACTTACATGCTTATATGTTACGTTCATACTTGTTTTCTCATACATGCTTGACAAAGTAAAGTAAAAAGTAAAGTAAAAAGTAAACTAAACTAAAACTAAACTAGAGGCCCAGAGTTCAAAGGCAAGGGTCTGGCCACCTATGGCAAAAATTAAAGAGGGGGTTGTAGCCCTCCATATTTTCTGCCCCTGGCGCGCTCAAGCTTCAATGGACCTCTACAGGCTTCCCCAGTGCAAACTAGCAGGACCATAAATTCAAGGAGTTGCCCTTTGTACCCAACATCCTTTAAGGTATATAGGATGTTGAAGCAAGGTAGATATTTGGAGGGTCAAGAGGGACTGAACCCCTTACCTCCATAAAGGCCCTGTTGAACTGAGAGGGCAAAAGAGAGAGCCAGTCGGGTCAGGTGATTAAAGCTAGAAAGCTGGAGAGTTACTTGTAAAAATAAAATAAAATAAAGAATAGAATAGAGTAACAGAGTTGGAAGGCACCACTTCAGACTATCTTGTTTTTAAAAGTTCCCATGTTGGAGCATTCACAATTTCTGGAGGCAGGTTGTTCCACTGGTTAATGGTTCTCACTGTCAGGAAATTCCTCCTTAGTTCTAGGTTGCTTCTCTCCTTCATTAGTTTCCACCCATTTGCTTCTTGTCCTGCCCTCAGGTGCTTTGGAGAAGAGCTTGGCTCTCTCTTCTTTGGGGCAGCCCGTGAGATATTGGAACACTGCATTCATGTCACCCCAATAAAGACAGAATACAAACAAACAAAGAAAGCAAGCAAACACTGGGAAGAATGCTAAGCTAGCAGGAAAAACGAGGAAGGAGAAACAAAACAAGAAATTGAACTAGATCCAACCACTTCAAAGCTTTGGGCTTGTGTGAATATCCTTGTTGTCTCTTGAGAATCAATCCACATTCACATCCACACTGAAAGGGGGGCGGAAGATTTGACTTTTTATCATATTCAGTGTGTATGTGTGTGTGTGTGTGTGTGTGTATGAAGAGTGTGAATAGAATAGAATAGAATTCTTTATTGTCCAAGTGTAATTGGACACACAAGGAATTTGTTTTCGGTGCATAAGCTCTCTGTACATAAAATATATAAGTGATAAATCATGATCATAATAAATACATTCATCATGAATCATGAGATACAACACTTAGTGATAGTCATAGGATACTAAATAAGCAATCAACATAAATCATGCTAGGAAAATGATATAAATCGTAAAGATACAAGCTACAAAGTTATTATAGTCATAAATAGAATGTCAGGATTCTGGCAGTTACCCCAATTAAATCATGAGTCTCGAGTCAAACTTCCAAAACTTCAAAGGATTTATTGGGAGTTAACATGTCCGGCACTGCCTGGGTGTAGCCGACTCTGAGACACATCATTCATTGACCCCAGTTTTCCCCTGGGTGTATCATAATTCATTTTCTCCAATGCGACACATCCATAGCCAAAAGTCATCAATCATGTTCTCCAGTTAGATTTTTGCACGGCAGAAACTTCAGTCACCTAGTTACTATCTCTGAAAAACTATGTATGGAATGCACTTTTGATTTCCAAGCTGCCACACTGCTCTTTCAAACCCCTTTCCCCCCTCCCTTCGGTTGGCAACTCTAAAAAGACCATAGAAATATTTTATGAGTTGACATAGAAAAGGAAATAGATAATAGGAAGGATGAGAAGAATAATAGTAACGTAGTCTTAGTAAATAGTTTGACAGTGTTGTGGGAATTAGTTGTTTAGCAGAGTGACAGCATAGGGGAAAATACTATCCTTGTGTCTAGTTGTTCTGGCGTGCAATGCTCTTTGAGAGTAGTAGCTGAAACAATTTATGTCCAGGATGTGAGAGGTCTGTAGTTATTTTCACACCCCTCTATAAAGATAAACTCTGCTAAGTGCATTTTTCTTGAGATGAAACACAAGACTAGCAGCCTGTGTTAAATAAACACTATTTAACACAGGGATGAGCTCATAAGGCTATTAAGTTGGAGTAAACCATTCCTGGCAAATGTTAACGGACTATTCTATGCATGGCTGCATCAAAGAAACCCAGTCAATCAAAACACCAAACATTTATTTTCTTTTACACTCGTTGGGAGTTCATTTATGCTGATGTAAAATCCATCATCATCCACCTGTAGGCAGAAAGCGCGCAACCAGCAGTGACAGCAACTGTTATGAATTCCTCTGGACCGAACCAAAGTGAAATCAACTCCGACAAAGCCGCGACCAAGCCGGGAAATGTGGAAACGGAGACTCGCTGTGTCTACCCCAACGAGAGGCGAGAGAGGAAGCAGATTTACACCCTTCTGAGCATCAGCAATAGTGTAAACGAGCAAGAGGAAAGGCCCTTGGAGGGTTCGAATGGAACGGGATGGGAGGAAGCAGTGAGTAAACCAACTCTTGCTCATTAACAGTAATTTAAAAAAAAATGTGCAAAAATAATGTACAAAACAGGTAGTCCTTGACTTAAAATTCATTTAGTGGCCGTTCAAAGTTATAATAAGGGACGTGGTGGCTCAGTGGCTAAGACGCTGAGCTTGTCGATCAGAAATGTCTGCAGTTCGGTGGTTCGAATCCCTAGCACCGCATAACGGAGTGAGCTCCCATTACTTGTCCCAGCTTCTGCCAACCTAGCAATTCGAAAGCATGTAAAAATGCAAGTAGAAAAATAGGGACCACATTGGTGGGAAGGTAACAGTGTTCTGTGTACCTTCGGCGTTTAGTCATGTCGGCCACATGACCATGGAGACGTCTTCGGACAGGGCTGGCTCTTTGGCTTTGTAACAGAGATGAGCACTGCCCCCTAGAGCCGGAAACAACTATTACGTATGTGTGAGGGGAACCTTTACCGTTACCTTTTACAATGGCAGTGAAAAAAGTGACTTATGACCATTTTTCACACTTGATTCCCAATGATCAAAATTTGGACACCAGGCTGCCTCGCATTTATGACGGTTGCAGTGTCCCGGGGTCATATAATCACCTTGTGTTACCTTTTGACAATGAGGAAGCCAGATTCACTTGGCTTCAACTGTGTTAGTAATTAAACGACTGTGATTGATTCACTTAACAACCGAGCCAAGGAAGTCGTAAAACGGGGCAAAACTCACACAAGAACTGTATTGCTTAACAGCAATATATTTTGGTCTCAATTAATGGTTGTAAATTCAGGAAGACCTGTAGTCTTATCAGTATAAGCCACCAATCTTTTTAATTGTTTCGCTTGTTAACCTACCCAGGGATTCTCAACCTTGGCGACTTGCTGGGCTAGGCAATTCTGAGAGTTGAAGCCCTACATATTTTAAAGTTGCTAAGTTGAGAAACACTTCCTTCACTTAATATCATAACATACCATCCCCATGTGCCCATGGCTTATCTGCTCCAGAATAAATAATAAGTAGGCATCTGTAAAAATTGTTGAGTGGGGAGACTAAGGAAGACCATGCAGCTCCTGGCGAGGGGCTTTGAACCTCTGGGGTACAGAAAGAGCAGCCGAGGATCCGGCTTCTGGGAGAGCTGGGCTGGAAAGTCTTGGAAGGAGAAAGGCCAACGTTGGGGAAGGTGCCTGGGTGTGTCTCAGAGGTGGGTATTCAGCCGGTTCTGACCAGTTCTGGAGAACCGGTAGCAGAAATTTTGAGTAGTTCAGAGAATCAGAAAATCCCACCTCTGACTGGCTCACCCTCCATCTCTTCTCTGCCTCCCATTGAGTCCCAGCTGATTGGCTGGGTCTCCTTTGGTTGCCCTGCCCAGGAGAATGGAACTGGAAAGCAGGTTAGTGGGGTGGGGAGGGAAGGGGGATTTTGCAGTATCCTTCCCCTGCCACGCCCACCAAGCCACGCCCACAGAACCGGTAGTAAAATTTTTCAATCCCACCACTGCTGCATCTAGGAGCAGAGTAGGTATCAGGGTGCTTCCACAAGTGCGTGCATGGAGAGAAGACAGAGAGAGAGAGATGGGGAAAAACGGAGCTGGTTTAGTAGGGGCCTGAATGGATGTCAAGCTACCAGAATATTTCCAAAGCACCTGAAGGCAGGACAAGAAACAATGGATGGAAACTAACTAAGGAGAGAAGCAACGTGGAATTAAGGAGAAACTTCCTAGCAGGGAGGAGAGCGGAACAGCTTTGCCTCCAGAAGTGGCTTCAACACTGGATGCTTTTAAGAAGAGATTGGACAGCCACTTGTCTGAGATGGTATAGGGTCTCCTGCTTGAGAAAGGGTGGGGGGTGGACTAGAAGACCTCCAAGGTCCCTTCCAGCTGTATTCCGATTCTGAATAGATCTGAGTAATTCACTAGGGACAATTAATTTGTGGGGGAAAGGCTCTAATAATGTGGAAGATGGAAGCAACGTGAAAATCATTTTTTTAAAAAATTGTCTTCTCCTTTGTGAAATCCGTGTTGGGTTCTGCTATTAGGGAGAATAAAATATGAGGCTTCGCGCCTGTAATAGTATGCAAGGAAGCCGTTGGGAGACTAGGTGAAAAGAACTGTCAAATAAGAGACAGCGGAGCCACAGCTAGATCTTGGGTGGGACCAGAAGCTCAGACGAGACTTACCCCAGTTTCTTGGCCTGTAAGGGGCAGTGGGCGGAGGGGATGTCCTGTCAGGCTTGCAAAATGGACGTTGGTGTCATGGTTGGCATTAGGTTGACAGGATTTTGCAAGTGTGAAAGTACCATTTTCTTTCTTTCTTTCTTTCTTTCTTTCTTTCTTTCTTTCTTTCTTTCTTTCTTTCTTTCTTTCTTTCTTTCTTTCTTTCTTTCTTTCTTTCTTTCTTTCTTTCTTTCTTTCTTTCTTTCTTTCTTCATTTCATTTTCCTTCCTTCCTTCCTTCCTTCTACCCAATAGAAAAATTTATTTCTCCAAAAAACATCCTTTAGAGATAAAACAGAACAGAAAACCATGATGACTCATAAGTACGCCATTTTTATTGATCTGCAGTCTCAGTAGGAGTCGAGTACAGTTTGAGAGAAAATTGTCCCTTTGTGGGACTGCAAGGAGAAGCAGCGATTCATAAAACAAACCATCAAGCCTTATGGTTTTTAGTAATTTTTAGTAATTAAAAATCTTTCCTTCTTGTTCTATGACAAGTG
This sequence comes from Pseudonaja textilis, assembly GCF_049901715.1. NCBI lineage: Eukaryota > Metazoa > Chordata > Lepidosauria > Squamata > Elapidae > Pseudonaja > Pseudonaja textilis. Next base: position 7,200,723 of record NC_142000.1, read on the forward strand.
CGGTTTCCTTTCCTTTCCTTTCCTTTCCTTTCCTTTCCTTTCCTTTCCTTTCCTTTCCTTTCCTTTCCCCTTTCCCTTCTCTTCCTCTCTCTCTCTCTCCACCCCTCCACTTCCAATCTCCTTTAGCCCAAGAAACAAGGGAAGGACCCCTTCTCCAGCCAGTATCCAGCTGTGGGCTATGCTATCTCTTATCTGACACTTTCTTTGGCATCTCTTCTCCTAGCCTTCCAAGGGTTTTCTTATACACCATCCGTCTATACCTTGCGTACAATATATTAAATAGGCTTTCTGTCCTTTACATATAGCTAGGACCTTATGACAGCGATTCTGTGTCTAGCCATAACTTTAGCGTAACCGGTGATGTGTAATTAAAATTATGCTCTCCTCCCCCTTCTATAGTTTCTGACTGCAAAATCTGTAGCCTTACAAATATGATCTTGCAAAAAAACATTACACCATTAACTAAAAGGTTTGCTTCCAGATGCCCCTACTTCAGAAGGGTGAACCTAGAGATAGCAGTTTCTTGCTTATAGGATATTATTTCCAAGGACACGTGTCTTGACATGCATTCTGAAAACTCCCCCCACCCTCCAAATACATACATCTGGACTGTTCCAATGGGCTTGTAATGAATGATGCAAATTTATCCTTGGCTATGGCTAGAAGTGTCTTTTATGGAGGCAGCACTTTTTAAAATTCTTTTTGATATGGGCTCTTTCTAATCTTCACCGGTGGCTTCACCCATCGAAAAGTGGGATAAAAATATTCTAAATAAAACTAGCAATAGCGCTTAGACTTATATACCGCTTCACAGTGCTTTTACAGCCCTAAGCGGTTTTACAGAGCCAGCCTCTTGCCCCCAACAATCTGGGTCCTCATTTTACCCACCTCGGAAGAATGGAAGGCTGAGTCAACCTGGAGCCTGGTGAGATTCGAACTGCCAAACTGCAGACAGCCGGCAGTCAGCAGAAGTAGCTTGCATTACTACACTCGAACCACTGCGTCACCACGGCTAAGAAACTAAGAAAGAAATAAAACTATAAACAGAAGCAGCCTGCAATCTTTATATTATAGTGCAGCAGACGCCAACTTTTGGGGTACCAGGGACCGGTTCCAGGGAGAGATTTTTCTGTGGATCGGAGGGGGAGTGGTTTTGCATGCTAACTGCACCCCACAGATGGGGCTTCGCTTGTTTGCATGGACCGGTTTCTGGCATGCTGTGACCCGATTCCCGGTCCACGGACCAGGGGTTTGCCCCCCCCCCGTTTTAGCGGGCAATTTCAGATTCTTCCAGTTGAAACATGCAAGGGAGGCAAACAAATAGATGGCGATCCAGAAAAATCAAGATGGTTGAGTAAGGTGTCTGGCATAGGCTTTTTTTAGGGCATGTTCCAAGGACACCGCGCTTCCCTTCCTCGCAGGAAGAGCCTCAAAGTTTTGGTGCAAGAGGCTCTGCGTGGTTTTGAGCAGAAAGAGGGAGAACAAAAGCCAGGGAGGCCTGTTTTGGAGGCAGCGTTAAACCCTGTGATTCATTCCAGAGCTGCCAAATGGGTCGCTTAAACGCTTCACTGGATAAAGAGAAGTGCTTCTGAATGGCCTGAAAATGTCATTCTTGCTGCGTCGTTCCAGATAAAGACTCCTGTTTTTGCCACACTCAGCTTGAATTTTAAACTTGCATAGGGAGTCCTCGACTTACAACTGAGCCCCGAAATTCTGTGGCTCCTTGAGACGTTGGCTGAGTTTTTTCCCCATTTTGCGCCCTTCCTTGCCACTGTTCGTTAAGGGGATCACCGCAGGGGTTAAGTTAGTACCGTGGTTGTTAAGTGAATCTGGTTCCCCCATTGACTTGGCCTGTCGGAAGGTGGCAAAAGGGGATCATGTGACCCCAGGACAGAGCAACCGTCATAAACGTGAGTCAGTTGCCCAACATCTGAATTCTGATCTCTTAACCACGGGGCTGCTGCAATGGTTTTCAAGTGTGAAAAGCAGTCAGAAGTTCCTTTTGTTTTGTGCTATTGTATCTTGGAATGGTCACTAAATGAATAGTTTATAAGTCGAGGATGACCTGTAAGTGCTTTCACTAGAATCTATATATATAAAAGCAAAATGCCACTCACGCATCATCACAAAAGCTCCAGAACCGTAAAGCCTACAAGCTTGATATTTGGCACGTATGTTCCTCTTGGCTTCTAGGTGCTCATTAAGAAAGGATTTTTCCAAATGACCATCAGAGCAGGAGTATTTCGTATATTATTTTGCACAAGCTCTAACGCTAAGGAGTTCTACTCCCCCTTCCCACCTGAAAAGAAATCTGTTCCAAGTGCAAAACACAAGCAGAGGAGTTTCAGTTTCAGAGCACCAAGCAGCTTTAGTACAGAACAGTTGAGCTAAGCCACGCCCAGGCTCCTTGCTGTCTCCTTCCTGCTCACACAGCAAATACTGTTTCAGTTTCCAAACATCCCTCAACTCTCTCACACGCTGACAGGACGTTAGCCAAATACATACTGACGGATGCTGGTAGGCAGAGGCAGAATTTCCTCCCCATCCCTTATTTTCCTCCGCAAAAACTACGCCCGACCACATCGTTTCATAACGAAGCATGGGTATCGAGTTAAGTGTCTCATAATGTCATCCTTTAAAAGGGAGGTTTCATTCAGGACATGCCATTTCATCATGGGGTTTGCCTCGCCCCGTCCCCAGGCCTTTCTGCTGAATTCTGCTTTTTCCTCCTTTCATGTTTTCAGGTCCAAAGCTGGAGCAAAACAGCCCCATTTGCTTACCTCCAATTACAAAAGAGAACCCGGAAGTCCAAGACAAGTGAGTCCGCCAATAGATGCCTCTACTGCTTAGATTTGATGCCAGGTGTGGAACCGGAGCCCCAAAACATGGCCCAAGTCAAATCTGATTTCAAACTCAACCCAAGCGCTGCCTCGGGCAGCCCCCCAGAAAAACAACAGGCTTTGCTTTATTCCAGTTCAGTCACAACAACTACTACTGCTGCTGCTGCTGCTACTCCTCCTCCTTCTGCAACAGACGAGCCGAAGAGAGAAACGGATTATAGCAAATTGCACTCTATTCAAATGTCCCAAGGAGAAAAGAAAAGAATGGCCTTGAGGGAAGCCCAAGCTTCTCTGAGTGAAAAAAAGTTATTTCTCCTAAAAGAGAATCTGCTGTTCCCAGCGGAAAAGAAACCGGTGCCAATCAAGGAATATAACATTCTGTCACCGGGAAAGCCCCAAAGTTTAGCAACAGTCAAGACCAAAGAGATAAGGAGCCACGAGCCTCTTCTGTGGAATCGGTCTGGCACCGAGATCACTGCTAAGTCATCCTTGGTCCTGCCACCCTTGAAGGACACAGCGCTCAAACACAGCCTGGATAACTCCGCAAAGAAAAGTAAGGTAGTCAGTTCCCAGGCCAGTGAGAAAACCTTGCATGCTTTTGCAGAGACGGTTTCCTGCCCTCAGTTTTTAAAACCCAAGCCGCTCAAGTGCGAGCCGACGATAGACGCCGTGTACGAGCAGCTAAAAATGCACGAGCAAATAGCCTCCGCTTTTGTGCCAAGGCTTTCCAAGACTTCGCTCCTCTCCAGGCATTTGGATCGGGGCTACTGGCACTTTTTGCCGGATAGGAAAAGTTTAACCTTGAGCAGTTCGGTGCAGCTGAGAAGACACGGGCATCTCCACAGCAGCCATTCCCTGCAGGCAAAAGGAAGCCACGCCGGCAAAGCCAATGAAATTAGGAGCAGGAGTTACAATGGAGGCAAACAGGAAGGAAGCCAGGCTAAATCTCAGGACATCCCCCTGCTTTCTGGATTGTTCTCTTCCTTAACGGTCAGCCGGATTGGATTAACAGCACTGCCTTCTAGGCTGACCTGACTTCTTAAACTGTAACTTAGTGTTGAGATGTTAATAGATATGGTTGGCTCGCTCTGTGTGAGAACACATACTGAAGGTTCCCCATTAAGGAGACTGGATTGCTATTATTATCATCCATGTTCAGAGGCAACCTGTCCTTACGTCTGTAGAAAAATTAACTGGTTGCTGGTCACAATGATTTCCGTGGCACTTCAAATGTGTGTTGTTAAAAAGTTACTGATTCTTAAGCCGGGGTGTCCAATCTTGGCAAATTTAAGATTGTGGACTTCAACTTCCCGAATTCCCCAGCCTGCATGGCCGACGGGGGAAACTTCTGGGAGTTGGAAGTCCACAGATCTTAAATGTGGCAAGGTTGGATGCTCCTGCTTTTTAAAAAGCCTTGAAGTGCTTTGCTTTCAGGAGACAGCTTATGGCAATATTTTTTGTCATGGTTAAAAGTGTACCCACCTAGCTCAGTGGGGGATACCCGCCAATCTCTCATGTGTAACTATAAAATGATTCAGATTATACTGTAGTCATTAGGTCATATATGTGGGGAGGACCATTGCAGGAAGAACAAGATCATATAGCTTGGTCTCTCCTTTCAAAGTCTTTGACTCAAATCTTGCCTTGTTTTAAAGTTGCATGCTTAAGATACTCTGGAGACAAATGCAGTTTGTACATTTAACCAGATGTACTTTATGAGCTCTGTTCATCTTGGAAGGTCACAGTCTGGACCGCCCTTCACCGAAGGTAGAACAAATGCCCTCTCGTTTTCACTTAAGCCATTTTTAGATGCTGTTAAGAATTTAGTTTTGAATTTGCCTTTTGATTTTAAATGTTTAAACAATTTATAGATAAGTCAATGTGCAAAGAAAATATTTACTTGTTTGGGGTTTTTGTCTTTTTTTTTTAGTTTGTATGTAATTTTGACTTCCATATTGCTTAGGACTTTTCGTACCGTGCCAAATTAGATATCTTACACCTTGTTTTGCTGTCTAGATAACTTCAATAAATTCTTTTCTGAATGCACTCTGACAGCATGTTCCTCGGTATTTCAGTTCAAGATATTTTCCTGTCAACAGCTACCATAATTGTCTTACATGTTACCTGATGTAGTTTGAATAGGAGGAAGGTAACAACAGTTCTGAGCATCAAATTGCAAGAGACTCTAATTTCATTCTAAAATCTTGATTTGGTGAATCTGTTTACATTCAGTCAGTTGTCAGAAAGCCTTCCAAGTAATTTTTAGATAGATTTTGCCAAGAAAGTCCTTTTCTTGTTTTCAAAGAAATATATTCCTGGAAACATCCACTTGGAGGGCTTATACCCAAATAATATGAAGTTAGTTGTATGGTTATACAAGAAAATATAGAAAACATGCAGGCTTGATTGATAAAATGTGTCAAATATTCTAGGAACTGCTGCAACGCTTCCTATTTATCTCCATGAACCGTAAGATCTTACATCAGACTAGGAAAATCCAGGCCTGTCCCTTGTTTATTACAAAACTGGCCATAACAATCCCAAGAGTGAGATAATCTATACTTACAAATGAAGTTTATATTCATTACAGTGGGTATGAGAATGGCATCACTATCAGTTTTGGAGGTGTGGAAGATCAGAAATTATAACTGAACTGATATCATGGATAAGAAAAATAAAATAGGAGCTGCTGTCCAGAAAAAAAAAGAAAGAAAAATGGTTTTGTTTAACAAATAAAGTCAAATCAGGGAACCACGCTTAAGTTTATAGTTTTTTTTAATCAAAAGTAAAGGAATATCATTAAGGATCTGACAAAAAGAATATTTAAAGTGGAACTTACTCTTAGATAAAAGCATGTTTAGGATTAGCTTAGATGTCCCATTTCTTTGGGAGAGGTTTAAGATGATAGTTTTCTACTGTCTTGTTTGCTGTAAAACTTCACTCAATTTGACTTGTTCCTAACTAAACACACATCTACTATGACTTTGGAGTTAGTGGGAACTATAGGTATTAAACACTGTTTGAGAGCCAGTTTACTGTATAGTGGTTAAGGCGTCAGGCTAGAAACTGGGAGAACACGAGATCAGGTAAGTGAGATTTGGCCAATCACTTTCTCTCAGCCCCTAGGAAAGAGGCAATGGGCAATCTCTTCTGAAAAACCTTGCCAAGAAAACTGCAGGGACTCCTTCATGTAGCTTCTGAGAATGATTGCTGACATGGTTGTTGAATGGAATAAACAAACATTGTTCAATTGAAACCCCAGTTAATCTTTTTCTGCTCTCCAAAAAGAACGGTTACAATTTATGTTACTACAGAACTAGTTAGGTTTTAAAATAAAATATTTAAAATCTACACATATAGTACATAGCAAACATTTTACTTTTAGCCTTCTCTCTCTCTCTCACACACACAGTTTTTAATTCTGCTAAAACTAGCTAGTTTTTTTACACAGCAATAGCACTTAGATTTATATACCACTTCATAGATTTTTATAGCCCTCTTTAAGTGGTTTACAGAGTCAGCTTATTGCCCCCAACAATCTGGGACTTCGGAAGGATGGAAGGCTGAGTCAACCCTGAGCCCTGTCAGGATCAAACGCCACGTTGTGGGCAGAGTTAGCCTGCAATACTGCAGTCTGACCACTGTGCCATCATGACTTCTAATATAGCAAATGAGTTTCTATTGGCTGTTTTTTTAAGGAATCTGTAGGCATGCAAAAAGGGGGAAAACCTGAAGTATGTAGAATAGCAAACTTCAGGGTTCTTCTTTAGATATATTAACAAATTTGAAACTACTGTGGATGGAAACCAGTTATGTAAAGAGGACCACTTGTTTTTCCTGACAACTTCCCATGCTAAGTAGAGGGGAAAAAAGAAACAAACAGGGTTCAGTATTTGATGTAAATAAACAGACCAGCACTAAATTATGAAATGTCCATATAAATTTGTAGTAAGGTCTGGAACACAGTTTTCAGAAGGCGAGAAAACCCTTGTACACAAAAAGATATATTTTAAATGCACTGCTGACCACCCGAATGACTCATGTAAGGCCTTTCTTAGCATACTTAATTTTGGGTGCGCACTAAGAGATCCTTATTAATGTCCCAGTTCCTTGAGATCCATTAACTTAATAGAAAGCGTCAGTTTAACAGAAGAGGTTGCAATAAATCAAGTAAAATCTTTGCGGCATGGGGAAGTGTCTTAAGACACTGTGTCAAACGTTGAAAATGTCCCCAATCTAAAGTTTACCCAAATTCACCAAACTGAGGTCTAGAAAAGTCATAGTTTTGGTATAGCCGCAAAGGTTCTTTACACTAATAAAAAGAAGGTTCCATCTTTTTCCTCCCCCACTAGGAACCAACTTGGGAAAGAGTTACTCCTTTCATATGCTGTAAGACCCCAAAACAGCCCAAGAAGTCCAGATTAACTCAACCAACCTCACGTCTACCTCACCAGAGCATGTCACAGCCTCTTAAGAAAAATGTGTCTCGGGGAACCAATCAACAACCAAGCCTGGATTGCAAATTTCCCAAAGGAGGACCCATCGCCAGCAGCAAAAAGGCTGGGGTTTCCTGCTTCAAGCCTTACACATACATCCCAACAATGAATGCCAACCCGGAGGGAGAAAGGGTAAGAGGAAAACTAGACTCCATTCAGACATTCCTAGGTGAGAAAAGGACTTTGCCGATAAAGGAGTATGAAATCACGTATTCTCAGCAGGCGGAACAGGAGGTCCTGAGCATGCCAAATGCCAGCCAAGGCCACCCTGCCAGCAGCTTGGACTGCATCACTTTAAATGCACTGTTAGTCCTCCAGCCAGAAACTGGGGTCATCAACCTGCACCTGGAGCCCCCTCCTGGTTGCGGTCAAAAGATCGGACAAGGGGCACGGCGCTTCAACTCGCGTCGTCTCTCGCAGCTATGCTGCAAAAGAAGCCAAAGAAAAGAATCAAAACAAAGTAGATATAGATCATATGGTGAAAAAGCAAATACAAAAATCATGTACCACTCTCTGATTTGTCCATGATGCTCGAGTATTGTGTTTTGTCCTCTTTGCACGGCACAGGAAACTAAAATGACAAAGCCATTGCTTGGCTAAACCATATAGGTTCTGTTCTGACCTCGTCTTCCCCCAAAAGCACTAAGCAGACTCTTTGTCCTGGCAAAACCCCTTTTATTAAACAAACGTGAATTTCTTGCATTCACCTTCAGCCAAAGGCCTGGCAAACAGTCTTTCAAGGGTGTAATTAGGAGCACCAACGTTATCTAGCTTGGAGAGCTGCCAAGTCAGTATTTCCAAACGCAGTGCTGACAAGGAAGGACTCGACTTAGAGTCTCTGAGATGCACAGGCAGATCTTCACACTAGTGCAACAAATGAACAAATTGCTTCCTGCAAAAGCTCCCTTTTGCTCGTCTCTTAATCCCTATGGGAGGGGGCATTCACTGTTCACCTGTGGCTTTACTCCGTCATCCCTTAGTTCGTAATTGTTCTTTTCTTTCGGCAGCTCTGCACATATGCAGGCTGGGAACCGGCTCCAGTTGCTCCCCCGCCTCACTGCTGTCTGAGCCCGAAGGCAGCTGATAACTGCCAGCCTCCCTTGGCCCCATCTCTGCCTCTGACACAGAGCCCTCGTCCGAGCCTTCCTCAGCCTTGAGGACTGGCCCACGTTCCTCCCCAACCTCCCCACTGTCTGACTCTGCTGCAAGCTCCGCTAGCCACAACAAATGGGTAGAATCATTTGCAAAGGAATAATCGTTGCCCAGGGTCAATTTTAATCAGAGAATCCAAAGAGCTGTAGAACATTACATTCTTGCATTCTTGGGCATCAGAACTTTTCAGATTTTTATGTCCCTTGAGAAGTTCCCCATTAAGAACTTAAGATTCTTCAAAACACAAGGAGTTACCGCACTGCCTCTCCCTCTATGGAAGCAGTTCATAAAATAACGTGCCTCAGGGGCGACACGGCATGGACTTTCAAAGAATCACGAAACCTTTCAGACAATGACAATCCCCCATACAGCTTTTCTCCAGCTAACCATCAATGGATACAGTTTGGGTAATCCGGTAACTCAGTTTGGATTATACCAAATGTTGTCAAGAAACAGCCAACCTCCCATGTCTATAGCATGCTAAGAAACTCAAGACTAAATTATGGAATATAGCAGGATCAGACGTTGCTACAGATTTGTTAAGGCTCTTAAATCTACATTGATAGTGGAATTTAAGTTGTTTTGCAAGGGAGGGACACCTTAAACAGATTATATTAACTGATGCAGAATTGTGCAATTCAATTAGGTATGGTACGGGGGCGGAATAGGGGAGGGCACTTGCTTTACAATATACTATCGTTCTGAAATCTTGAGTCCAACAAATAAGCCATTACAGGTATTGTAGAGTAACTTTTCAACCTCAAGTGTTTTTACAAAATTGGGGTCGTAGTTATACTGCTTAAACCCATAATCTGGCATGTTGGAACATGTCGTGCACATATTTTTCATGGTAATAGGAAGCCTTGGCATAAGAATTGCTCGACATACTGTTTTCGGTTGCTTCTTGCTCATTGTGAAAGACAACGGGGATTTCTCTAACACTTGGGGCTTATTAAATGTTTTAAGATTTATTTATTCCATTCCCAATATACAGATCAATGGCAGTTATATAAATGTCATATATATATCTGCAATACTCATGACCTCACTATTATTACCTGGTAATTTTCTGCCCTACCAAATGGAAATAATGGGATTTTGAAATGCTACATTTGTAGATCATAATTTAAAACATTTAACAATTTATTTAATTTAAACTGTACAGATTTGTAAATGCTTCTGATTGCTTTTTAAAATGATTTTTGCTTAATAGATCACTAAGTCATACAATGGGATAAAAATATTTGGGTCTAGATTACATAATTAACACAATATAAAAATAGATAAGAATACATGACAAGGTTTATGCAAGTGATCATGTACCACTGATAAAATATCCCAAGCATTTGTGTTTTTTTCCTCCTGTTTAAAGGAGGAAAGCTGGTTTAAAGCTAGTTTACAGTGCACATGCTATCTTTGAAAAATAAACTAGAAAATTAAACGTCTTAGTGACATTTTGGTCATTTTTATTTAAAAGAAGACCTGAATCCAAAAACATTTTTTTACAGAAGAACATGATAGTTTTTCACAGACATCTCCAGTCTTTATCTATCTACATGGTTACTACTTCCTTGTGGTATTTAAATAGCCTTATTTAATGTGATATGTTCTAGATGTATTGGGAGTGTACTTCCCCAAATATCTGGCTAACGTAAATTCCAAAGTAGTAGAACACAACATGCTAGTGTGACTGTGATTACTTAAAACAAGAGAATCCCCATCCATATAGCCATGATTATTCTTCTAAAATATTATATATTACAGGGGTGACCAACCTTGGCAACTTTTAAGAACTCTGGACCAACTCCCAGAATAGCAATAGCACTTAGACTTATATAACCACTCCACAGTGCTTTACAGCCCTCTCTAAGCTGTTTACAAGTCAGCCCCAACAATCTGGGCCCTCATTTTCCCGATCTTGGAAGGATAGAAGGCTGAGTCAGAATTGAGCTGGCAAGAATTGAACTGCCGAACTGTTGGCAGCTGGCAGTCAGCAGTAGCCTGCAGTATTCATTCTAACCACTGTGCCACCATGACTCTTAATTCCCATGGCATGGCTAGATGTGAAATTCTGGGAGTTGAAGTCCACGGGTCTTAAAGTTGCTTTGGCTGGACACTCCTGATCTATTATATTTGCACAGAATTCATTCCCACCCCAAATCCGATGGGCACTTAATCCCCCAAAACTATTTAAAAGTGACTGGTGAACAGGTGCACAGATGTTCTCCTTCCCCACATGGTTTCTCTTTTTACTTCCAAAAACTTTTGTTTTTATAGAAAGATACAGAATAAACAAAAATAAGTTCTAGAGAATAACAATTGCTTTTTCAAGAAAGGCAGGAAAACTTTGGTAGTTAAGACAGAAACATTTTTATTTCTTGGGGAAATGTGCATTTGATGACCTACAAGTGGGCCCCCTTCTCAGTCAGTGTCATCAAGGGCCACTTAACATATTTGCAAAGTTTTGCAACGCATACTGCATGTAGACCTCCAAATGCACAGCAAATGTTCAGATTAAATTTTTTTTACTTAGGGAAGAGGGTCAAGATGAAGCTCTGCACTTGTTCATTGGGCCAGAAGCAGTAAAATGTCAGACCTTTGTGTGAATGTTTGTTTCCTCTTTGCAATTCATCTTTAGTTGCCTTCAGGTGAGTGTGCCTGTTTTGAGGTACCAACCCCGCCCCCTCAAGTTCCAGAAGCTTGTGCAATTTTTTAACAGCTGCAACAGTTAACAACCCTATCTGATCTTCAGGAAACTGACCACAAAGTTGAAGCGGAAAAGTAAAACTTTTTTCCTAAGCCCAAAGGAAAACGAGCCCCAAACTTGGCAGAAAGGAAGCAGCATTAAAAATAAATAAATAAATGCAGTAACCTCTACCAACAGTCAGCAAGAGCTCAAAACTCTCCATAAAAGGAAGAAGCCACCATTTTTATTTTCAATTTTGCTATCACCTTCTCCTTTCCTCCATTTCTGTGTGATGAAGCCAGTGTTTTCTTATGCCCTTCTCTCTCTCAAAAAAATTACTGGCTGATAGTATAACTTCCACTTCCTGGTGAATAAACCCGGTAGATCCATCATTTCTCAGGCAATTAACAATGGACAGGAATGCAGAGTTCACAGGCATTGGGCAACAGGGTGTCTGATTAGACTGTAATTTCAGATTGCAGAGGGGTGCTCCCAGAGTGTAAATCTTCCGCCCTCTAAATAACTCCCTGTCTACGGAAAGCTAGTTGTTAAACTCGTTTTCCAACAAACCAGCTTTCTAAATTGTCGGTGCTTGTATAGAGATGCATTCAGACGTGAACATCAGCAAAGCCTCCGCACTACTTCCTCCAGATCTCAATCTGCTTATTCAGACTCTCATCCTAGTCAATTTTCATTAAACCAGAGGACTAAATGAGGAGGTTCAATTGAATATGCCTTACAGGTCAGTTCGGAATCAAAACAGAGGCTATAACTGATCCTCACAACTGGCTTACTTACTGGTGGAGGCAGATGGGGTAAGGCGACCTCATTCCTGTCTCGTCCATCTCTTAACTCTTTCAGTTGTGGTTTTCGTACAGTTTTTAATAACATTTTAATTTGTGTAGCTCTAATGTTTTAATTTTACCTCTTTTATAACTTGGGAAACACCCAGTGTCACTTTGTAGGAGAGATGAACGGCATAAACATTTAACTAATAAATAAATAAATAAATGATAATCTCTTCTGGCAACTTTTCAAACCAACGAAAAGACCCCATCGGCCCTTTCAGAATGGACACATCAGTAATGAATTTCATCCTACATCTTGCAGTAATTTAGAATTAGAATAGAGTTGGAAGGAACCTTGGAGGTCTTCTAGTCCAGCCCCTACTTAAGCAGGAGAACCTATACAATCTCGGACAAGTGACTAAAAACCTCCAGTGATGGAGCGCCCACAATTTCTGGAGGCAAGCTATTCTACTGGCTAATTGTCCTCACTGTTATGAAGTTTCTCTTTAATTCCAGGTTGCTTCTCTCTTTCAAATGATTTCTTTCAAAGGACTCCTCTGAACAATACCACAGCATTGTTTTTCTCACGCCGAAATATTATGTAAAGTTACTTTCTACCTTTCTCCCACTCTTTCCAAAAACTGCTTTCCCCAACTTTCAATAGTTGCAGAGACATTATCTTCACCTCCTATCTTTTAACCATCTCTTGCCCTGCAATGTTTTAAATATAACTGTGAAGTATATGTCTTCAGATGCTTAAAACATATGAGACAGACCTCTGGCAAAGGAACATGTAGACACCCTTCCTGTGAGAAAGGAAGCACCAAAATTTCTCAGGCAAATATTTCACATGTAGTTGCTTGCAACTGTTATTTGTTATGGTCTTATGTGGAGAGCAACTTGTAAGACTGCATTCATGTTTAATGAGCAACTTGTAGGACTGCATTCATGCTTTAATGTCTAAAGATGAAATTAAAGGTTTGGCCCTCGTTCATTCTGATGCTGCATTGAAACAGGACAAGATCCCTTCAAATTGAAATTTAGGAACTGATAAAAGGTGTGTATTACATGGAATGTACGTGTATTGAACCAAGTGTGCAAACTAAACCATTGTAATACGGGTATATCAATAGGAAAAAAATAGATCTTTTATCTCAAGATTGTAACTAGGATTAATATAAACATCAATAGGTATTTCAAACAATACTGAAGAGACAGATGTAGCTTGTTTTTGTCAACAATATATTGAATGCAAATTGTTTTCTTTTAAGGGCTTGGTAGTTTGATTGAAAAACAGCTCAGAAAAAGGGACAATTACCTGTGATATCAAAACTTTAGGACAAGTGACTTGTAGTTGCAGACATTTATCTTTCTAAAACTACCCTGATAATATACCATTAAGCCATTAAGTTAATAATGCCTGCATTTTACTAAATGCCTGTACAGCCATCATGAGTTTTTTAAAAAAATCTGGATATTTCTCACCGGCAGATGGCTAGAAATGATCCCACAACTACAAAATTAAAGGCTGAAACAGGTTAAGATACCAACTCTCCTCGATAAACTCTTATTAGTCACACGTTAGGATGATGTTCTTGCGTAAGATATCACCTATTTGAGCTATGTAAAGTCATGGAAGATATCTATTTTTGGAACAAACTCAGCAGCTCTTCCTAGTACCCTTATATAAGAGGTACCTATATTGATAATGTATGATCTCCAAAGCTTACTCAACTCTCTTCAGTTCTAACCAGCAGGGCTAAAAGCAACAGCTAATAAAAACTATATAGACAGAGAGTTCAAGTCTAGCGCAAGGAACACATAAGAATGAAACTTTAAGGATAAACACATGGGTTGATCGACACAGCAGTTGGAAAGGATCCACGAGGGCACAGAAGGCAATAACCTTGGTCAGTACCAGAAAAAAAACGTTTATTTCTATAAATAGTTCCTTAAAGCCACCATGAAGGAACAGCTTATACATCAAAATGACTTCCACTGAATCGGTGCTGCTACTTTTAAATAACAGGATAGCTATTTGAGCAAAACCTTTGTTAATGCACTTAGATGAATGCATAAACTTTTGGCTATATTGAAACACAGACACATTAGGCAGATCCAGGGAGGCTGTAAGGACTTCTATCAAATGCATAGCAAGGGCACTGCATTTTGAATTCTAGCTACTGGGCTGTATACTTCTGTAAGCAGACTGCACCGGCTTGTAGGCCCACATGTCGGCTTGATTAGAAATGTTCTTGTACACCCTAAATGTTCACCCAAATCTACAGTAAAAACATAGATGCTTCTTCCTTGTGAAATACAAAACTATACGGACACTTCCTTGTGTAGGCAATTACTCTTTGATAAAAGCAACTTTTATGGCAACTTTTATGTGTACACACACAAATAGACAGTGTTTACAGACTGATGCCATCACTGATGCATTTTGACAAAATCTATGTCTCATTTGAATCCTTCATTTCCCACCACATGTAAAAAACATCCTTTGGAGGGTGAGCCACAGAGTTCTAAATTAAAGTACACCGGCTATTTACCAAGCTGCCATTCTTTTACCTTAAATAATTAGATAAGCAATTCAACAGCCAAGAACCCTCTTCCAAGGCAGACTGTCAAAAAGATAAGCAATCTTACTAACTAGGGAAACATTAGAGAGAATAAGGCCTTAAGAAATTTAATGAAATATTTCTCTTTAATAAAATCTTGATCCTAAACTAAATTTTGTGCTGACTCCCAACGGAAACACACTAAGCAGTTCTTTTCATGTTGCCTACTTATTGGAAGAGCTAGAATCAATAAAACCATACCCTTTCGGCTTCTGGAAAACTACAATGGTGCTCAGAGAATCCAGTGCCCAACAGAAAAATCAAAACATTTACTCACCCTCACCAATGTACTCCAATATTGAGATCTTTGATAAAGATGACTGTAAGTCACCTGGTCTTTGATAGACTGTCCTCCTGCAGTATCTGTAGATGTACCAAATGACTTGGTTGAACTGTAAACCTGTTCTTGGCTTTCTAAACAATTGTCTTAAATCAGTGTTCTGGAAGCAGCTATTTTAATATTAGCTGACATATCTGTCTCTAGAAACAGTGTGCAGATTTCTAAACAGTGGAAACAATTACATCCAGCAGAAATAAGGGTGAACAAGGAACAATCTTGGACAACCCAGAAGATTATGCTTAAACCAGAAACTTTGAAGACTTGTTAAATTCAAAATGCATTTAGAAAAGGAATTTTGCAGCTTGTTTCTAGGTGAGTCCTTTTCCATTTCTGCATTTGTTCCTCTGCTTATTTTCTGTACTTGGTAGAAGTTTTGGAACTATTGAGTTCGGCTCCAAAACTGTGATATCAATTGAGATTACACAGGAGTTTTTTTTTTTGTTTAAATCTGGCTATAAGATACTCATTTTCTTAGTAGTCAGCTGCACCTACTCCAAACATAAACTGTATGGCATCTTTGTCAGCCCAGGGCCTATAAGACAATATTATTATTCACTTCCTGACAGTGAAAAATACCCAGGCAAAAGTTAAAGAAAATCTGGTTCAGAGACTTTGTGGCTCCTTTCCTTAGAAAATTACATTTAATGACATGGGAACTGACACGGTTGCAGAACTGGTCGACTGTAACAGATCAATAGGCTGAAGACTGAATTTACAGGCTGGAGACTCTTAACAGATAAACTTCTGAACAGGGACAAGCAACACCAGTTTACGCAGAAAAACAAGAAAAAGGAAAAGTTATAGTGTTAAAACTTGGAGGTATTATATTTACTCAGAGAAGTCCTATCGTTAATTCTCAAAGAATGCAGCTTTAGCATCAGTGTGAAGGTCAGTCAGCAGACATGATTGAAACTGATGTGCGGAGAACTGTGGATTTGTGAACATACATTCAGGATAGCCGAGGCAAGCAGCGGATGGCTTATAGTGTCCAAATGTAACGTACAACTGTAACCATATGCAACAGAGTTTAAATCAGTCAAAATACACAACAGTGAAAGTACTCTGCAATCTGAAAAGATCTGTAAACCAAGGCTTTATAGTCAATTACGCTCAGCTAGAGCTAACTCCAGCAGAGTTTTCTTCCCCCCTATAACTTAACCCTCAAAATGCTATACGGTGTGTGGGAACGGCACACTCAGCAGCTTGCTTTGTTGGAGCCCTGAAGCAAAGAGCACAATTCCGCACAGGTTTGGGTCTCTACGGAACTGAACTGTGACTCCATCGTATTCCAGGCCAAGTCAGCCAAAAGGAAATCATCCATAACGGTCTGAGTCTCGTTGCTGGTGAGAAATAAACTGCCCAGAGTATCAAGACAGCTGTCTATGGTCTGTGTCTCAGCACTGTTCAGCTGGACTTTGCTGTCTGACATATGATCGGAGATCACGCTGTCAGGACACCTCATTTCTGTTTGGGTTTCTGTATTGGAAGAGTCTGCACTCATCAGAAAAGCAGAGGGCTTCAAAATGTTCCCCAGAGGCAGGTAGGGAGTGTCCAGGAAGAAATTTAAGTCTGTCTGGGTCTGTGTATCGAACATTTCTAAGCCTAAGAAATTAGAATTGCCTCGAGAGGTATAAGATTGGGAAGTGTGGTCTGAAAATAAATCTGTCTGGGTTTCAATGTCTAAGGACTCCAAGGCCGGTACGGAGTTCAAGTTGCCCAACTCGGCCTCTTCGGTTTGAGTTTGGATATTGGAGGCCGTAAAGAATTCCTCAATGTCAAAATCTATTCCAGCGTTCTGGGTAGAGACGGTGCTTAAGGGAAGGCCAGGGTGGCCCGTGGAGTTATTTGAAAAAATGGTTTCCAGGTCATTCAGTAGCTCCATGGTTTGCGTCTGATTGTCTGTCATAATTTGCTGGGGAAGAATACCGTTCGTTGGTGAGTTGAAGCTGATCATTGGCTCACACTTTGTATCCGGGCTCAAAGTTTTGCAGTTTCCTTGAGGTAGCATATTCTGATCCAGGTTGGTTGCCATCAAGGGACCCCCTGGATGAGTCATGGGGTTGGAATCGGTAAACGAGGAATGGACGCTGTTGAAAAGACTGCTGCATGTGACAGCCTGGTCCACGTGCACGTTCCCGTCGAGACCTTTTTGTGACTTGCTGGTCTGTGTCTCCCGAGAAATCCCGCAGGGTTGAAAGCAAGCTTGAGCGAGCACATCCGTCTGAGCAGCTATGGAAGAAGTCAGCTTGGAGCTGGGCAACAGGGTTTGTGTCTCTACGCTAACCGGAAGCAACGCCTGGGAGCTGAAAGTCAGGTCTGTCTGAGAACAAGAGGACACTGAGGAATCAGGAGGCCAAGCTGCAGAAGGCACAAAGTTCTGGGAAAAGTAAGACAGGTCAGTTTGAACGTTGGTGGAACTGATTCCGTTTTTATAGCACAGAGCTTCTAGATCCTGGACTGGATTATGGGGGGCGGCTTTGCCTAAATTCACCTGGATGCCTGTACTCACCGGCTTAGTACCATTGGGAGTTTTGGTTCTGGAAAGGGCCGGTGGGGGTTTCAATGCAAGGGCTTCAGTCTCCACGGCGGGTATCATAATTCCGACTGGCACAGACATTAAGTGAACAGTACTCATCACAGAACCCTTCTCATCCACAGTCACCACAACGGGCTTCACAGAAGAGTTCGGCGCTGGCACCAAGATAGGCAACTGAGTCAGCTGCATGACAGGGAGCTTAACCAAACCCACTTTCGGCTTAGGCAAGAGAAACTTTGGGGCATTTCTGGGCTGTGCTTGCGTTGGCTGAACACAATAAAAGTGGCTGGGATCTTCAGAGGAAGCGGTCGACTTGATCTCAGAGGTCTCCAAATCCTCAGCGCTGGCACATCTGCTGTGGATGTTGGCGGATGTCCTGTCCGTTGTTTTTTCTTCCAGTGGGCAGGTAGACAGGGAAATTTCGGTTTTCCTTTTCTTGCTAGGCGGATCCCTGTAAACATTAATAAATCATTAGAAATGTGGCAGCAGTGTCTCCCCACTGCTCCCAATTCGAGAAAAGAACTTCAGGAAAATGAAAGCATATAATCTTGTGATGACAAACCTATGGCACACGTGCCACAAGTGGCCCGTAGAGCCATTTGTGCTGGCATGCGAGCCGCAGGCAAACTTACCTCACTGTGCAGGCACACGCCTCACAGCTGATTTTTTTTTTCCTGGTTGGTTTCAGGCCTTTTTCAACTTCCCAGAGGCTTGGAAAAAGTCTCTGAAAGTCTTCTCAGGCCTAATTATAGGCCTGTTTTATCACTTCCTGTAATACCGGAAGTGACCAAACAGGCCTATAATTCGGCCTGAGAAGCCTTGCAGAGGCTTTTTCCAAGCCTCTGGGAAGTCGAAAAGGCCTCAAACCAACCAGGAAAATCAGCTGTGAGGTGCAGTGAAGGAATGGAGGGGGGTTTGCATGCGAATGCGCATGGGGAGGGAGCGCATGCATTGCATTCTGGATGCTGGCACACGAGTGCGGGCGCACTGGCAATTTTTGGCACAGGAGCCCCAAAAGGTTAGCCACCGATATAGTCCATTGCTTTAATAGTATGCGGAATGAACTTAGGACACAGAGAGAAAAGCCACAGTCACGGGGACGTCTCAGAAAGGATCCTCCTTAGTTTCTTGGTTGGTGACAGGGGAGAAATGAACTTTCAGACGTGCCAGATTCTGTTAACGTAACCTTACAATGAAGTATAAGAGGCTCATCTGGGTATGTTTCCTGTCTAGATTATCTCACAAGGTTGACATCAATCCTGCAAGTCCGAAAGTACAGGTAGTTCTCCACTTACGACCTCAACTGAACTAAAATTTTATGTTGCTAAGTGAGACAGTTAAGTTAGTTTTGCCCCATTTTATGACCTTTCATGTCACAGCAGTTTAAGTGGATCGCTGCAGTTGTTAAGTTAGAAACACGGTTGTTAAGTGAATCTGGCTTCATTGACTTTGCTTGTCGGAAGGTAATCATGTTGCCAGGACACTGCAACCGTTATAAATATGAGCCAGTTGCGAAGTAGTTGAATTTTGATTGTGTGACCATGGAGGTGCTGCAACAGTCATAAATATGAAAAACGGTTGTCGGTCACTTTTTTCAGGGCTGTTGTAACTTCAGTCACTAAATGAATGGTTGTAAGTTGAGGACTACCTGTACCTTTCCCCCCCCCATCATGTTCACAGTTTAAAAAACCAGGAGGATTTCTTTCTATTTGCCACGGCCTTTAATAACTAAATTTCATTTTGTGTGTCTTTCTGGCTGCCTCCTGAATTCCTTTCCACGTACCATGACAATCACTGCCTGAGGTTAAAGCCCACTGACAAAGAACAGAAGCACAAAAGATTTCCATTATAAAAATCATTGCCAGCTCACAACTTTTATTTCTAAAACGAAATGGGAAGGGGTTGAGATTAAGCATTATGCAATGGAGAAAGCACCAACTCATCCTTTTGTTCATGCTGATTGGCAGAGAAATAATGCAATTTCTCCTACTCAAAACTGTGACTCGATAATTGAATGAATAAGCACGACATTTTATTCATTCAATTTTATTTCTGTCTTTGGTTATGACCTTTTTTTTACTATCCATCTCATATCCAATGACTCTGGGCCATTACATACTCATCATTTACGAAATCAACTGCAGACCAGGAACATTAATGTAATACAATGTTTGTGCTGTGCTCTTCAACCCCATGTTCTCATTCATGCAACGTTCAAAAGCCCACGCTGCTAACTATTTGGATGAAATAAAGCAATGGCCGCATTTGCACTTCTAGGACATAGGAGAACAACACACAGCATTGTGAGCATTAGAAAATTTAAATATTTTGCTAGTGGGATGCATGGATGTAAGACCAAGAAAAATACAGAGTTATGAGCAATAATGAAACCAAGAGCAGAGAAGAGGAGCCCTTGCTGGCAGTTATCAACACCAAAACTCTCCCCTAACTTCTAACCCCTTCAAATTAATATGTACACGTGAAGGAGATCTTTGGAAAATACTGCCATACCTGTGTTCAACCGGGATCTCATGTTGTGTCCGATAAATATGAGATAACAATGCCGTCCTACTAGCATAGGGACACCCACAGGTACACTGGAAAGTCTTGCCACAGTCTGCAATATGGCGCTTCAAATCCCATATAGTGCCATACGAATTGGTACATTTATCGCATTTATGCTTCTTTTCAGCATGCATTTTCATGAAGTGCTGAAACAACCAAACGTTAGAGAAATTGTAGCGATGTGGAGAAGCAACTTAGAACCAATGAGATTATCAGTCACATCATTTTTTTTAGCATTCTCAAACTATTTGACTTTTTCCAGTTTTAGACTGAAATCTTTCTAAACGCTACCTGGAGGTGTTGAGAACTAAAAGTAGAGTTTACCAATCAGATGCCCCAACTTTGATTAGACCTATTTCCTAACAGGCATACTTGTTTACTATAGATAACTCTAATTCAGTGTTCATTTTGAATGATGCAGAACAGATACTTTAGGATGTAACAGTTTCACTTAAATGCCACAAGATAATTAAAATAGAAGAACAAAATTCTACTTGCGTTATTTAGGTTCAGGAAAACAAAGAAAAAATTGTAACTTATTTAACACAAAGTTCCCTCACTGTCACCCTGTAAGTTTAGATTTCAAAAGATGCTTCAGTTGAGAAAGTTCTCTTATTTCATGTTAATCCCACAGTAAGCACTTAATTTACAATTAGATCTTGCACTGGCATGCAGATTTGTTATACATACGAATATAATGCTTTCACATAAAAACTAATTCAGAAAAAATGCATAACTTTTTGAGATGACATTCCACCCATTGTAATTTCCATTAATTTATCTTTAAATAATGTAGTTATGTTTCATACCTGCCTTACGAGAGAAAACTGTGAAAATGGTCTTTCGGGTCCCCTAGGACAACCTTCAATTGGACAGCAGTAGTATTTCTGTGGCGTTTTCAGATCTTTCCTGATTGAAGGATATATTTTTCCATCCTGGAGTGGCACGCATTATTGAAAAGAAACACGTTTTAGAATTAAGAAGCAGATTTGGGGTTACAGGTAGTCCTTGACTTACAACAGTTTCATTTACTGACCCTTCAGTCACAACAGCACTGAAAAAAATGACTGCTATGACCGTTTTTCACACTTACGAAGGAGGAATTATTAATACTATGCTTAAATCCCAACTTTGAGAAAGACAATCCCTGCAGAGGAGGGGCTTGCAGTATAAATAAGGAAGCCTAATCTGCCAAAAGTTCTGAAGATGCCTCAAGAAATGTAATTTTTATGCTGCTGTTTGGAAACACATCACGTTATCATGAACCGTATGAACATTCAAGGCATCGTCCTTTTGATCCGTGCCCAACAAAGTAATTTTGTTAAGGGAAGCCTAAAACAAAATCAAAAATCAAAAAGCCAACAGTAGAAATAATTAATGGGACAGCCCTAAATAAATAAGTTAGCAAGAAAAAGCCCTGGAGGCAGTGTCAGAAGCATAATTCCCAAGTCAACAAAGGCTTTAATTTTTTTTCAACTGTTGCACGTTTTTGATTCTATTAATATTCTGAAGCAGCATGAAGTAATTACCAACCAGGAAAAAAAACCCAAGATGTCTCCTGTTACAATCCATTATTGTCCCAGTGGCATTCTTTAGCTGATTGAGACAGACTTTGTAGTGATCTACAGCAGGTGTCAAGGTGTTCCCTAAGAGTTCACTGGAGGAGGATGGGAAGCAGGCAGAGAAGCAGTTGCTGGAGTTGAATCCTTTTTTATTTTTGCAAATAAAAACCTCAGCAGTTAGAATACCCCCTTTTACGCATCTTATGACAACCATTCAGTTTCTTGCATGGTGAAAGTGGCCTCCCAAGAAACTCTCTGGACCTGGAAAGCTGAAGGAAGAAAGATTCTCCCTGACAGATCATTGGAGAAACAGATTTCTGAAAGAAAGCCCCAGATGTGTCTTCAAGACAACCTGTTAGAGCAGGGGTCTTCAAACTTGACAGCTTTAAGACTTGTGGACTTCCACTCCCAGAATTCCTCCTCCAGTCATGTTAGGTCAGGAATTCTGGGAGTGGAAGCCCACAAGTCTTAAATTGGCCAAGTTTGAACACCCTTGTATCAGAAGCAAGGAAAATTATCACCCAAAACAGCATTTCTTAAAGTGTGGTCCAAAGTCCACCTCAGGGATCCTCAAAATCAAAATGACTGGCCAGCCCACGTTGAAACCATACAGATAAGTCTTCGACTTACAAGTGTCCATTGAATGACCACTTGAAGCTACAACGGCACTGAAAAAAGTGAGCCATGACTGGTTTTCACACTGCAGCATCTGCATGGTCACGCTAGCAAAATTCAGATGCTTGGCAACGGGCTCATATTTATGACGGCTGCAGTGTCCTGTGGTCAAAAGACTGGACTGTCACCTGTCTGAAATGGTATATAGGGTCTCCTGCTTGATCAGGGGGGTTGGACTAGAAGACCTCCAAGGTCCCTCCTGGCTCTGATTGATTGAACCTTCTGAGAAGCCAAGTGAGGGGGGGGCAGTTGTTAATAAATAACTGCAGCAATTCACTAAACAACCGTGGTCGTAAAATGGAGGCAAAGCTCAGTTGGGCAACTGCCTTGCTTAGCAACAGAAGGTTTGGAACTCAGCTGTGGTCGTAAGTCGAGGACTACCTGCATTTAAAAATCCCCCTCAGATCACCATCATAAAGAGGCCGTGAGAGGATGCATCCATTTTCATCATAAAATACAAGGAACATTAACATGCAAGGACCCATACAAATATGCTGTAGGCTAAACAAATAAACAAACCCAAATAAACAGACCCATAGAAACAAAAAGTTTTTTTTTGGGGGGGGAGGGTTAAAGGTGGAAAGGGTGGAGAAAAAACGTTTTAAGACCTTGATTTGGAAGGGAGGAAAATGGGGGGTGTCCCAAGGAGACTGACCAGAAGCTGGAAAAGGGGTGGGTGGGTGGGGGCTCCAGTCAACAGAAGGGAGGAAGGGAAGGCGGACACTGTGTGTGTGTGGGAGGGGGGGTGTAAGAGAGGCGGGAGGTGGGGTCAGGGGTGTGCAGGGGATGTGGGGAAGGGTGTGTGTGTGTGAAGGGAGTCTGGCAAAGACCCTCCCAAATGAGACTGACCAGAAGCTGGAAAAAGGGTGAGGGGGTGCAGGGGATATGGGGTGGAGGGGAAGCCTGGCAAAAACCCTCCCAAAAGAATTGACCAGAAGCTGGAAAAGGTGGGGGGACTGCGTGGGTGGGGGAAGGGAGCTTGGCAAAGGAGACTGACCAGAAGCTGGGAAAGGGGTGGGTGGGTGGGGGGTTCCAGTCATTAGAAGGGAGGAAGGGGAGGCGGACCCCGGGTGTGTGTGTGCGTGGCCGGTGGGGTCTTACCTGCTGCAGGCGGTGGGCCTTGCTGAGGTGCATGCTCAGCGCCGGCGGGTTGGGCAGCACTTTGCCGCAGCCGGGCACCGTGCACAAGATGTTGCTGCGGACGGCCCGAGACAGCTCCGTCACCGAGGGCGTCACCAGCTCCCGAGGGCTCGACGGCCTCTGGCGGACGTCGCGGGGTGCCGGGCGGCGGGGACGGCCGAGCCCCAGGCTCAAGCCGGGGCTCCCGCGCTGAGGCGGCCGCTGCGACTGAGGAGGAGTCGTTGCCGCCGCCGCCGCCATCTTCCTTGCGGCCGTTTTCCCAAACCCACCGGTCGGCTACTTCCGGTGGGGGAGGGCCTCATGAATATTTAGTGGCGTCATTTTTCCATATTCATCAGGGACGCGTGGGAAAGAGCCCCGCCCACTCCGCGGACGGAGATCCCGCCCCGCCCGCGCCTGGCTTGAGGTCACGTGGCCCAGACTGGATTTCAGTCTGCAATTCATTACTATCTTATCAATGAACGCAGGTTTGATGCGGCCGCCCGTTTACCTAGGTCAGGGATTTCCAACCTTGGCCGCTTTAAAGACCTGTGGACTTCAACTCCCAGCTATGCTGGCTGAGGAATTCTGGGAGTTGAAGTCCACAGGTCTTAAAGTGGCCAAGGTTGGACATCCCTGTAGGGTGGCTTTTCTGGTTCTTGTCGGGGAGCGGGGCGTTTGATTTTGCAGGTTTTTGAAGGCACCCTGTTCCTTTCTAACGGCTTGTAAGGCTTCTCCGAAATTGGCATGAAACGACTCACACATTAGTTGAAAGTTTTGGCTTCTAAGGGTAGCCCAGTCCAGGACCCAGGCTACAAACCCCATAGGTAAACAAAAAACAGAAACAATAGAAATACCGAATTATTTCAGGGTGAATAAGATATAAGTTAACAGACTTAATTCTTCCTATATAAATGTTAAGTAAAAAAAGAAAAAAAAACATAAGCAGGAGTCAAGACTGCTGACAGGTTTATTTGTCTGCTTTTAGAAAAGTAATCATTTCCGGCAAAATTAAGTACACCTTTTGTCTTTCCAAGGACAATTATTTTAGCTATCCCTCCCTTAGATGATTCTATGCCTTTATAAATTCCAGATTCCAAACACAGAAAGAATCCCTTGGAAGTTGACAATCCTATTAATTTTAGAGCAAAAAGGGGTAATAGGATAGGCCGAAAATGTTAAATATCTCAAATTACAAACCTGCATTTTTATGATCCCATAGTCCTTGTTTGGAGTAGTTAGGGTGACTACAAAGTCAACTGGAATGCAACTGCAACCAGTTTTATCTAACATGTTTTGTATATAGAATCAATTATTAATGTAACATTCAGGAAAGTATAGACACTAACATTTCAAGCCAAGCTTGATTATTCCCACTTATAGAAAATAACAACCCACCCAGCAGTTTATAATGCATTTGACTAATTTTTCAGATGTTGCATAATTGGTTAGAGAATACACTTAATTTAGGCTTCAATTAAATTCAAATAATCTAAGAGTAAGAAGGGGCTTGCATAATAGAATAAACCTTGGAACAATTTGATTTAGTGTAAATGTCTGCAACCACAGATAAAATTATGGTTAAGGCAAAGTGCATATACAACTGATAAGGGGCTAATAACCACTTATTATCAGGCAGCAGGAATAAACTTGGAATACAGTAACAGCAATACAGTGAAACAAATTTTATAAATAGTTTATTTTTTACAAAATATGAGAATCAAAAACCTCCTAAAAGAGCTACCAGCATTGTCAGAAAGAACCCTGACATATGTTAAGTGTTCTGCAGTATACGGCTGATATATATTCCATTTCTGTCATGGACATCTAAGTACATATAAAGCCATACTATTAAAAATAATCATGATTCACTAACATTTCATTTTAAAATTCAATTTAGTATAATTGAACATTTATCATCAATGTTTGTACAGAGTGCATTCTGTGTTCACAGCAACTTTTCCAAAACAAGCAATTAAAATAACAATTATATACACCAGATTAACATTTCATGTTTAATTAGACAATACCAATTGAGCATTGATAACATCTGCACTGGCGTATAAATAAGCCTAGATAACCCAAGTACTTTTTTTAAAACATGTAAGCCTGTAAATTGATGTTGGCCATGGAAAAGGGCCAGTGTCTTTCCCTTAATGTCAGATACAATGCAAGCTACTCATCTTTCAAACTGGTACATAAAGTAAATTTTATGTTCAACAGATCAGAATGGAATGAAGGATTAGTAAAAGGTGGATGAAAAGATTCTCCTTCTTCCTTTGCTTATGGATCTCCTAGGGTTATTATTTTGTAAGAGGTTGACTCCCAGCATAGAATATTGTTATCCTGACTAGCAGTTAAAATGAACAGCTTTCTTGTCTATCCTTGTCTGAAAATTACATGCCGTGATTACAATTTTATAAATAAGTCTATAGGCTTATTTATCTCACATGCATCATTTAACCAACATATTTAAAATCAATTTGTCATTTTCAGCTGTAAGAATACACAAACCTTCACTGATAATTATTTCTAAAATCTCCAAAGATAATACTGTGAATTGTTCCATTTCTAAAATCTTTTTGGTATGGTTTGCTTCAGAAGAATGTGGCACGCGTATGAAGAGTTACTGGAGTTACAAGGAGTGTCTCATCCTTCCAAGTTATAAAGTTTATTTTTCTGCAAGCCATACAGTAATAGGAAAGATGCAGGAAGCTTGAGAGAGAGGAGTCCATATCTGTCTCTCTTCTTCAATTTACTTGAAAGGTATTACTGGTTTGTGAAAGATCATCTTTTTTCTCTCTGATTTTAAAATAATTCCTGGCTTTTTGAGTGATGCAGGTGAGTAGTGGTGAAAGAGGAGCATCTGCTATTCCTAGTATTAAAAAAAAATAGTAAAAATCAATATTATCACTTACAGCTGTTTAAGTAAACCTCGAAGTTCAAGAATTTGATGTCTTTTAATAGCACTGCATAAATCCAAATATAACAGCATGACACAATGGCTTGGGATCAAAATCTATTTCAGGCAAGGCTTGGCAACATATTTTCAGCTATAATGCTCTTGATTTTTTTAATGTCCAAAACTATGCATGAGATCTTGCCTAAAAAAAGTCTCGTGAGATTTTGGCAAGATGCAAAATCAAAATGGGAGAACTCAGATACTATATCCATCCAGAATTAAAATACAATTCTGCATGCATTAAAATTGCTCATTCACATGAGAAATTTAAAAGAGTCTACTATAGTGAGCAGCCTAAAAGGGACTTTTGCCTTATTAATTTATATTAGAATGAACCAACTACTACAGAATTCAAATATCTGCATTTGAATATAGTAGTGTTTATTATATCAGATGTTTAATTAGGATGACACATTTTTAAAATACAGTTTAAATTGGTTGGCAAGGAAGAAACTCAATAGCTTGCATCATTATGGAAAGACCTATGAATCACTGGTTTTATAGGCAGTTTTATTCTGGAAAAATATTATGTAATAGTGGCTTTTAGGTTCTACCATAATTGCAATACTTACCAGAAGGTCCTAGAGACTTAAGGGCTTCTAGAAGATGAGGACTAGAAAACCGAATTGTACATCTAAATGGTTCATCAGTATTCAGGATGCTTCTTTCTTCACTTTTAAACACTGTTTCAAGCTGTAATAAAAACAAACAAAATCCAGAAACTGTACATAGATCAGTATGGTATGATTGTTAAGGTTCTGGCCTGGATCCGGGAGATTCACGTTCAAATCCTCTTCCCCTTTCTAAGCCCAAACTAATTTACATGGTTGCTGTCCTGGGGATAAAATGCAGGAAAATCCCCACAGAAATAGCCTTTAAGAGATACATATAACTAACAAACAAAATATAATCCCCTAAATGTACTTGCCTTCATCTTTGGCCCAATATGGTAGAGAATCTAACATATGTTATCCCACAGCAGACTTGTGAGTTAAAATTTTAAAAAATGACCCCCAAATTACCTGTGATTCCTGACAGAATGGGAACATGAACCTTAATCTTCCTGACCTGATCTGACTCAAATATTTTAGCTGCTTCATTATAGACATTTTAAAATGTACTGGTAGTATTCTTACATAACTCTCGTCAACGTTCCCCAAAATTGCAATTTTTTTTTTCAAAACAATAATTGCAAAATTAATTTGATTATCAAAAGCTCCTTGGCATCCATTCAGAGTTCATTTTCATATGCTGTAACTATTTTATTCAAGAGTAATCTTTTATTACGATATTAAATATGTCTGTAAGAAACATGCACATGAAAAATCAAAGGGTGCCCTCTTGTGGAAAAAAATATCTAGTTCTAATACACAGCCAAAAACAAGCACAATTTTAATTTAAATACACTAATTTATTCAGCATTATTATTGATTGTATTAAAAGTCTTAAGGTGGGGATGATAGGCATATATGTAGCAATTCACACTGGCAACATGTAGATCAATGTTTCTCAACCTTGGTGGCTGGGGAATTCTGGGAGTTGAAGTCCATACATCTTCAAGCTGCCTGAGTTTTGAGAAATACTGGGTGTAGATTACGGTCCATAATCTTCATTGAAAACACTTTCACCCTGCGGTGTATTGATTCAGGATGACATTCTCTCTCTTTCTTATCAATATACTAATACCCAACAACACATCTTTATCCTGGCTGAGCAGGAGATGCAATGGTGGTCCCATCCTGGTTACTGGAGGCAGTTAGGAGCTGGGTAGGTTGAAACAGGCTTAGATCAATCATACCAACACAATGTGGTGTTCAGCAGCTGAGTGAATCCAGGAATAAATCTTCATCATTTGAGAGGGGATTGCTGCTTCTGTTTGAACAGCAAGTGGAGGTTGTGACCATGAAGGCCTTTGCATAATCAGTTGTTATGTGCCAACCATGTCCATTGGACTGTTTGGTTATTGTTGCATTACCTGAGTTTTGTTTTAATCTTTTGACATTAATACTGGCTCAGAGCCTCTGGAAATCAATTTATTTAAGAATAGAAAATTAGAATAATCATGGAATCTGCAGTATATAAGTATAAAGAGGACAAAATAAACACTGTGTCAACTAAAAAATACTTCTTTGGTCTTTTTAGTTGCCAACAGAAAGGGAGTGGGGAAAGTAGTGCATTCCTCAAATGCTTCAGATAATTGCTAGGCAGCCAAAGCTGTTGGCGCACAAGGTTATTACTGGAGAGCACGATTGATGACTCTTGGCTATGGATGTGTCCCATTGGAGAATATACATCCAGAGGGTGGGGGGAAGACCAGGGTCAAGGGGGAAATGAATGATGTATCTTCGGGTTGGCTGCACCCAGGTAACGCCGATATGGTCACTCCTAATAAATCATTTTTTTTTTTTACTCTGAAAGATGTGGCTAGAGACTTATGATTTGAATGGGGGTGGATTTGTCGGAGTCCTGACACACTGCCAATGTCTATGTAAAGTAGAAATTAACCTTGTATTGTGCGTGTTCTAACTTTGGCTGAGGACTGTTGCCAAAAGTTTCCTGATTAACTTTTTGAATTCTCTCCTTTTCATGTTTATCTTCGAGAATTATTCTTGGATCAACTGGAAAAAAATGTTAAAAACACATCAATGTATTGAAAGCATGCGTAGCACATACTGCAATATTATTCTACATTCCCTTTCCCCCCCAAATGCCAAAATGTTAAGAAATCAGTCCATGGGATAACTAAGCCTTCCTCTGCTAGACATCATAAAGCAGAGGCTCAGTGGGCCGAGGACACTTCCATAGGGATGGCTGTGCACTGACCAGGGTCGATCTCTAATTTAAATAAACCATTTTGATTTAAAACAAAATAACAAGTTAGCTTAAATACCATTTTCCAGGGAACTGTTTTTTTCTTGTAGAGGTTGAGGGAGGTATGTCTGAAAGGTCCAAAAAGGAAATAAGGAACAAAAAAAATAATATCAAAATGTTAAGTTGGTACATTTTCTTGTATAAGTGATGTTTAGAAATATTAAAACTCTGTGAGTAGCATTTTTTTTAAAAAAGGAAACATTCGTGCAGAAATACATTAATCTCTGTACCTCATGACCAAATATGAAATTTCAAAATGTGCAAGACTCATACAGAGTGGCCTTACACTTATTGGTTTTGTACCTGCAAATCTATTTTTTTCTCAGTGCTCAAATCTTATTCCACTGATACGTATACTTATGAATTTACAAAAATGTTTATGCATTTAGCTGAATACCCATAGAAGCCATTGAGGACTTTTTAACTGGCAAAAGCAGGACAGAAAGTAGAAATAAGGGAGCACACATGGCTCTGTATTGCATATACATGTTGGAATTCTGTCTTCAAGAATAACATGTGAAGCGTACATATGGTGTGCTAATTAAAACTAAAAATGAACTTGGAATAATAACAGTATGAACATTTAATGTATTGTTACATTACTGATTGAGAGTTGAAGGATTTTTCAAAAAGCAAAAGGTGACACATTAGTTCAATCCACAGGGTTAAATTTATCTTGTTGAGAGCCTGTCCAGCTTTGTAGGATTGTAATGTGATCTCTTTGAAGAAGTCACATTCACCACATTGGGATGCTTAGAAAAAGGCCTAAAACAAAACAAAACAAAACACCCAACCCCAACTTCGGCTTAGAAGAAAGAAGAAGCTCACCTGGGAAAATCTTTTAAACAAAATAACTTTAAGAGAGTTTAAGCAATGGCTTCGGAGACCCATTTCATGGATGTCTTTGTAACAGGTAGCAGCCAACAGAGCCTTCAAATGAAAATGGAGGCAATCTTTAATTGAAACTGAAATGTGTTGTTCTTCCCATCTCCCCATTTTACCGTTACGATATTTAAGCATGCATACATTATACATTAGTTCAGGAAACCAACATATCAATTGATCCTTGTTATATCAAAAAAACGACCTTGAAAGAAAATCAAGATAAATAATTAAATGCAAAATATATTTACCTGAAAGAGCAAAGTGTTATTTCTCCTAACCTTAGAATTGGTTATAAAGACATAAGGGGTTTGTGAATGGTAAACTACGTAGGTTGGCTTGTATTGATTAGGCCTTGTATACTGTGTTCCCCATGCAATTCGAATCCACACTGCATTGTCTTCATATTCT
The DNA here is from genome assembly GCF_049901715.1 of Pseudonaja textilis. Lineage (NCBI taxonomy): Eukaryota > Metazoa > Chordata > Lepidosauria > Squamata > Elapidae > Pseudonaja > Pseudonaja textilis. Next base: position 7,231,232 of record NC_142000.1, read on the forward strand.
TTAAAGCTGATTGTTGCCTGATGTAAAGAGAAAGGAAAAAATTCCGGTGGCTTGTTTAAACCATAGTAAAATATTGCAAAAATAAATAACTGTTTCTCACATATGCATTACAGACAAAACAAACACAACATCCTAACTTACACAGAAGACAAAGCCATATTGGCTTTGCTTTTAGTTTAAAATAATATATGCACTCCTGTTTATGGCTTATGCAACTGTTTAAGAAATGCTTAGCCCATTTATCCAACTATTGCACAGCTATCGTGAACAGTTACATTATTTTTAAAATATCAGTTCTATTAGGTCACATATAGAATGATATATACTACATTTCATAGCTTCTGATTGTTACAATCAAGTTCATTTTAGTTGGTCAACCTATTCCTCACAGTTCAGATGATAAGGATCACTTCTAAATAAAAATGAATGTCCTTTTAATGTCAAATTGTTTTACATTTAAATGATTTAGTAGAATAGGCTAAGTATAATCTCTTGGAATTAGAGAGTAAATATTTTCATGATTATTCTTACATTTTTCAAAACAGATAGCAGAGTGCATTTAAATTTCTTTTTGAAAGTTGTCCAGTTAAAAATGACCGCATCTTCATCATCTGCAAATAATAAAATCATTTAACACAATATATCTTATACAAAATAAAGTTAAATGTTACTTTTACACTGAAGGCTGCAATTTTCCATTACTTTTAACAATGACAAAACTGATTCAAGTCCATTCATGTTTACCCAAATCAACTTTCACCAACCTGATGATTTCTAGATATTTTTGGACTACTGCATATTTCTGATGGGCCTCCAAAACTGTCAGTACATCAGGAGGTTGCCAAGCAGAAGACTGCTGATGGATGACATAACTAATATTTTAATCTTTGAAGTATCACACAACAGCTAATTTTGTTTTAGAATAAGAAGACTGCCACACTGAAATTGCATTAATATGAAGGGAACTGCCACACAAGCTTCTTTTATTCTTTGGCCATGAAATTAAATACAAGTTTCTAGGCAGTTTTATTAATAGGAAAAAAAATCTGATTTACAGTGGAGTATTTTTAACTCAAGGTTTTGGCGAATGCACTGCTTTTTCTGCTATGCATTTTCTTTCAGTTTAATATCACAATAATACCGGTATGTATGTATTTATTTGATTTATATTCCCTTATTTCTCAGAAGCTAAAGGTTTTGGAAAACCAGAATATCCATTGTATCTTCACAAACCTTTCAAGTAGGCTCAATTGAGGGTACAGGTAGTCCTCAACTTACAACCATTCATTTAGTGACTGTTCAATGTTACAACGGCATTGAAAAAAGTGACTTAGGATTGTTTTTCACACTTACAACCATTGCAGCACCCTCATGGTCCCATGATCAAAATTCAGATGCTTGGCAACTGGCTCATATTTATGATGGTTGCAGTGCCCCGCGGTCATGTGATCACTTTTTGCGACCTTCTGACAAGCAAAGTCAACGAGGTAGTCAAATTCACTTAACAACCACATTGTTAACTTAACAACTGTCCCTATTAGCAACTGAAATTTTGGGTTCAACTGGGATTGTAAGTTGAGGACCACATGTATGTGACTGGTTGAAGAATTTGAAATTTGTCTTCCTGATTCTAAACGTCAACCAATAGGCTACATTGGTTCTCAGGAGCACTAGAAGTCACTAAAAGGAAGGTATACATGTAATTAAAGGAGATTCACTCCGTTTTTTAATCATTTAACCCATTTAATATCAATTTAATTGAAGATTAATACAGAACGTTGATGAATCAAATGTACTAATGAAAATGTGGTTATTTTAGTTAAGAAAAAAACTTGTTCTAACTGTAAAGATTTCAAAATAACATGATGGAAAGTTCTATATTAATTTAAAACATAAGACATTTCAATTAAATATATTGAAATATGTCAACTATTTTAGAATAAAGGTAAGTTGTGGGTTCCTACCTTCTCTAGTCATTTGGTAAGCAATCCAATTCTTTTTGTCTTGATAGATGTAGTTGTCTAAAAAAAATTACAAACTGAGTGGCTTCTACTTTAATAATATAGAAAGTTAATAAAAACCATGAATATCATGACAAAGCCCTTCCCCTATAAAATGAATTTCAGGAATATCAGTATTACTATTTTTTACATTTAACTAATTTTCACATTAATTGGAGTTAATCTCTATTCTTTACACATTGTCTTTGAAGATATAAACAGTCCATACCTCCTTATAAATAAGTTTTGGTAACATCCAACAGAACACTAAAGTATGTGTTTTCAAGTCGTGAAATTGTTAGAGATGGTGCTATTTTTTTAAAAAGCTAACAAGCTGAAAATCAAAATCAAATCCAAGGGAATTATTTCCTTAGTTAGCTAAAAATTCATATTTAGAGTATGAACCATATAAAATGTGGGTATCAAATCCAACGTAATCCTGACTATTATTATGTGGGAATAAGCAAATCTCATTGTATTATCTCCGAATAAATAAACGATGCAATTAGAACAATTCCTCTTATCTATTAAGAATTTGGATTTTAATTTGCAGTAACAATTTGTTTTGGGAATTGTTTATTTGATTAATTTAATTATCAACAATGGATTGGAGGAGTCCATTCCATCTTCTACTAAAACATTTACTTTAACAATGGAATATTATGCAGTGAAAGCAAGAATAATCTTCTATTCTTAAAAAAGTTAAACTGCTTTTAAAAGTATATCACAGAAAGGATACAAATCAGTCCCATCAAATGAACTTAGTTTATAATATAATTGATTTAGACTAAAGAAAAAAGAGTGTTTACTCTTTCTCTCTCTTTAAATAAACGACTACTTACAAATTAAGTCCAACTGTGCTGCATCTTTGATAGTTGCCTGGTTCTCCTTTAAGACAAAGCGTAACTTATGTACAATATTACAATTGTATGTAATATAATATTGTTGAGATTGGAACAATATTGAGTATTATAAGGTATTAAACCAGTTAAATATATAGTAGGGGAATGTCATTTAAATTGTCTCAATCTAATTAATTTTTGAGTGAAATTAATCAGAATTGTATTAGACATTATGTGAATGACACCGAAATAATGTATACTTACAATCTCTGTTGCAAAATAATGGAATCCATTCACTGCAATTAGTCCTTAAAAATGAGATTCTGTTTTACATATTTTATGGACTTCAAGATTGTTAGATATCATTAATTGTCTACTTCAGGAAAGTTTGTTTTCATTCACTCAATCAGTTCAGAATTTAGTTGAGTTTGTTATTTTTTATGGGAAATAATTTATACAAAAAGGTCACTACCGATAAATGTGTCCAACTAGTATATTTTTAAAAATTGTTAGCTACCCTGCTCACCAGAATAAAGTATAAGCTAAATAACTTAGATTGACTTTGCAGAAATATCAGGCTAAAATAAAGTTAACAATATTGTTCAGTGTCTCTTATGAACATATTAAGAGCAGTTGTAAACATATGCAATTCTGCGTTTTCCAGATAATTCATCTTTATCACATATTATTTGTTATGTGTGTGTGTGTGTGTGTGTTCAAAGGTATGACATAAAAGCATTTGCACTTTGCTCTTACCTCACAAAGTTCAACAACTGCTTCAGATATTTTTTCCTTTAAATGATGAATTTTTAAAGATTGAAGTTGAGTCTCAGACAGAAACCCCCATGAAGTCAGCATTTTCGATGTTTCTGAACGTGGTATTCGCAGCACAGTTCTTCTAATATATTCTGCTACTGTTTCATCCATGATGAAGACCCTCCAAAAATAGGATAGGGATTTTGTTCAAAGAATTGCAACACAGTGCAGATAGTGGACAATGAAAACAGAAACAAGGGTTCTTAACAAGGTCTTGTACTGTATGGACTTTCAAAGTAAGGACTCTGGACAGCTCATCCTAAAATGATCTACAAGGCAACTTAAAGACACACATGTATCAAAAGCAAGAGCAGTGAACACTAACAAAAGACATCTATGCTGTTATAAACGTTATAGTACAGTATATACATTTCTACTTACACTACAGAACGCAGTTATGCAACTTGAGATATTGATAGACAGATATTGATAGACAGTAAGTTTTACTGGTATAATAAAGTGAGCACAATCAATTTTAGTTTGGGGATTAACATTTTTTTTTTACAAAGTTTGTTTCTTTTAAAGTTTGGAAAAGGAATTGTAGTATTTTTCTCCTAAACTTATTTCTAAAGACAGCAGTGGCACAGCTGGCAACTCAAGGCGGTTTATAGAATATAAAACCACATTTAAAACAATAAAACTAATAAAAAGAATCAAATTAGTATAGTATAATAAAATCACCCCCATCCCAGCGACAGCAGACTTTCACTTAAGCATAATTAAGTGTGCCTCTGTGTGTGTGGTGTTATTGTCAAAAAAAAAAGTATGTTACATCCATACTTATGCTTGTTTTCTTACACATGCTTGACAAACGAAAATAAAATTAAATTAAAAAATTTCCACATCTGTCTCCCAGAGAAAGTCGCCCCACGTAGAAAGCGGCAAGCCGCCAATGCGGCTTCAGCCTTTCTCGCAACAAGCAGCGGCCGACCTCGCAGGGTCGTTGCGAGGACGAGAAGAAACTCCCCCACCCTCACCCGAAATGTATAGAGGGGAAAAAAAATTAGACGCTAGCCATTTCGGGATTGGTGGTAGTCCTCCTTCCCGTTGCTGCGACTCACTTCGACGGGGGATCCTGCCCGTCGCTGTTCCTCAGCCGCCTCTTCGGGGCCATTTTGCGGTCTCCTTCCTTCTCCTCAGGACATTTGCCGCCCGAACGCCCATTCGAACCACCCAATCGCCGCCTTCAGATTGAAAGGTCCCTCCCTTTCAAATTGCCCAATCTGCCTCCTCCTCCTCCGCGCCCAATCAGCCAATCCCGACGCGACTCCTCCCCAAGCCGGCGACATTATGTGCTTGGGTGACGCTTTGGAAGGCTCCACCTCCGTCGTTGCGCCCGGTTGGAGTGGGCGGGGGAGAAAGGAATACACCTCGGCATGTGACGAAAGGTTAACTAAGAATAACTTCCGGATGGATGAGCGTTCGCTTCCGGGTTACGCACTTCCTGGTAAGCTATTTTAACTTTCTATTTCAGCGTTAGGTAATTTTTTACTAGCTGTTAAAAAAGAGATTAAAAAGTCGTGAGTGCAAGTTCAGTTGAGGGAGGTAAATATGAGGGAGAAGAATAATAGTAATGATTTATATGTCTCTATATAAAACTTCCTATAAAAGCAAGTTATATAACTGAATTATATGTGTGGGCGTCGAATCTAGTTGAATAAATGTTCTAAAAAATTTCCCTTGTTTCTCCAGAGTTTTGCATTATGACTCCCATCATCCCCAGTCATAATCAAGCTAGGGTTTTGGGGATTTGTAGTCCAGGATTCCTGGAAAGCACCAGGTTGCTTATCCTCCAAATATATATTAGGGGATGCAGAGTTTAACGGGAAAAAAAGGTGAAGATCCCTTTATAACTTAATTGATTAAGGTGAAAAAGAAAAGTTTTGTGTAGAGCGAATGGCCTCCCAGCAAGATAAAGAGATTTCAAATAGAATAGAATAAAATAGAATAGAATAGAATTCTTTATTGGCCAAGTGTGATTGGATACATAAGGAATTTGTCTTGGTGCATACATGTACTTAGATTAGATTATAATTTAATTTAATTTAATTTAATTTTTTATTGGCCAAGTGTGGTTGGACACACAAGGAATTTGTCTTGGTGTAAATACTCTCAGTGTACATAAAAGAAAAGACACAATCGTCAAGAATCATAAGGTACAACACTTAATAATAGTTGTAGGGTACAAATAAGCAATCAAATCATACTAGGAAACAGTCAATATACATCGTTAGGATACAAGCAACAAAGTTACAGTCATACAGTTAAGTGGGAGGGGATGGGTAATAAGGAGTGATGAGAACATTAATAGTAATATTAGTGCGGACTTTGTAATAGTTGAACAGTGTTGAGGGAATTATTTGTTTAGCAGAGTAATGGCATTTGGGAAGAAAACTGTCCTTGTTCTAGTTGTTCTGGTGTGCAGTATTCTATAGCGTTGTTTTGAGGGTAGGAGTTAAAACAGTTTATGTCCAGGATGTGAGGGGTCTGTAGATATTTTCACAGCCCTCTTTTTTGACCGTGCAGTATACAGGTGCTCAATGGAAGGCAGGTTGGTAGTTGTTTTTTTCTGCAGTCCTAATTACTCTCTGAAGTCTGTGTCTGTCTTGTTGGGTTGCAGAACCAAAACAGACAGTTATAGAGGTGCAGATGACAGACTCAATCATTCCTCTGTAGAACTGGATCAGCAGCTCCTTGGGCAGTTTGAGCTTTCTGAGTTGGCGCAGAAAGAACATTCTTTGTTGTACTTTTTTGATGACTAGTACTATTTAAAATGATCACAGTCACTCCTAAAAAAAGAAATGATGGAGCTAAGTGCTAACTGGATTTAGATACTGCTGATTTTCTTGTGTTTAGTGATTTATCTATTTAAAAAATGAATCAAATTAGGTAATTGGACATATTTGTCATTGAACCTTTGTGGACCCCATTGCATGCCCATCAGCCATCAGTATTAAATAATACTAGGGAGTAAATTTTTAAATAAGTGTAGCCTTTATGCGTAAGATATTATTCTCCCTTCCTCTGTCTTGGGTGATCACTTTGCTATATTTTCAGACAATCATATCTAGATGTCAGACGCTTAGGCAGATTTTGAGAGCTAGACTCTAAAACGGGTCTTCAAACTTGACAGCTTTAAGACTTGTGGACTTCAACTCCCAGAATTCCTCCTCCAGTCATGTTAACTCAGGAATTCTGGGAGTTGAAGTCCACAAGTCTTAAACTTACCAAGTTTGAAGACTCTTGCTCTAAAATTTCAATAATCTATTCTTCCAGCAGCGAAATAAGTTTAAAAGCAGTCTTCTGTTCTCTGAGATTGTGACCCATTTTGAAAGCTGAACTAGTAGAACAATTGTTTTGAGTTTTAAATATTTGTTTGGGGAATGTATTGTCATTATACTGTGGAAGGCATCCTTGAAATGAAAGGTGGGAATATAAATCAATCAACTGAAGATACTGTATATAAAATTGAAGAACAAAGCACATGGGCATTATATTCATCTGTTTTAGTAATATTAAGACTGATGTATCTTTCAGGCAGAAGATTAACATAATTGAGAATAAAGTTGGGTTGAAGGAACTTTAAATTTACTTTACCAACACAGATGGATTTGCAATGCAATCCTATTCATATTTACTTAGAAGGGAAAATTATTTTTCATAATATATACAGTTGGTCCTTGACTAGTGATGGCAATGAAGGCCAGAGTTTCCATCATAAGACATGATGATTATAAGTCAAGACACCCAAGTGACTGATCCAATTTTACAATCTTTTTTTGTGGCAGAATGCCATGGTTGTTACGTGAGTCAATACATTTCAATGGTGTTTTTGCTGGAATGTTGTGAATTGCATCACGTAACAATGGAATGCTGTAACCGGTTGTACAGGAGAGCCAGTTGCCAAGCACATATGGCCATTGAGGTGATACCTTTTGGTTTCTGTTGTAATTTGAAGGGTCACTAAGTAACTGGTCATTAAGTGAGGACCCCTACATGCTTTGCTTATAGCTAATCCTGAACTTGGTCCTGCAGTCCTTAGGTAGATTTTAGAAAGAGCCTGAACATATTGTGAAGAGCCACTATTACTCCATTTAAAAAGTCTGGGAATAGGATGATTTGGCTCTGTATGTTAGATTCCTAAGGCAGCACCATTTCCTCAGTTCTTAATAAACAAGTAAAGAAAAGCAGCTTTAGATTTCAAATTTCTGAGTAGATTTCTTCATTTTCATTATTGATATGCAACTTTGTAGCCGAAAAATTGAATCCTAAAAGTAGTGTTTGCCACCAAATACATTAGAATAAAAGCACTCTTTATTACTGTACTTTTTCTATTTTAATTCTTTTGTTTGTGCAAATGTAGAAATAGATTTAATGCATCATTTGAATCATATTGGTGTCTTGTTATATCTCAGTTGTGAATTAGAAAGACATTTTTTCTCTAAGATGCTTACTACTAATATAGCTTGAAGGAATCATATATCCCAGGAAAAAAGCCTGATTATTCTGTGCAGCATGCTGTAGGGAAGCATCTGTGAAGGTGTCATTTTTGTCACAGAATTTAGGCCATAAATAGTCTTACGTTATAGCTGAACATAAAGTTTTTGATATGGTACCACTTTGTAAGGGATCAAATAATCTTGACAAAAAATGTGTATATGCATAAAACAGGACAACTGGCATTTTAAGCTTCTTATTCAAGTAGAATTATTATTTTTACACCGTTTATATATTAATACTTACAAGAAAAGGGCAATGGATAGTCTGTTTTGCTTGCTGCTTCGCCACCTTGTGGCTATTTGTATATTAATTTGTTAGTGGCGTAAAAGGAAAAGAATTCAGTCACGTTAAAAAAAAAAAAACCTTCCAGTCCAGGTGTGATGACAATAAGAAAAAAATGAATAAGCACAGAAATAATTTTCTTCCCAGAGAATGGCTATAACTTGTTTCCTGCTCACAGGAACTTCTTTTACTGGGTAAATGATTTCCTCAGCCCTAAAAGCAGAAGGAAGACTCTTGCCAGTTGGCTCAAAAGCAGCTCGAATGCTCCCAACGTGATCTACTGCAGGTGCTGTAATTTTAACAGCCATAATCCATAGATGTAGGAGACATGTTGGGAAATGCTCTTCCTATTTCCCCAAAGCTGCTCTTAATGGACAGCAGGACCTTTCGGCTTCAAAGCTAAACAGAACTGAGCATAGTTCATAGCTGGACAGGAAATTATCAGAAAATTTCAAGGTTACAGACTAGACTGGAAGTAAATGAAAAATAAAAAAAAAAATCAGAAGAATACAATTGCAATCCTCTTCTGTACTGTTGGCAAGAAAATCGAACGGATAAATTTATGTCATCACTAGGAATTAAGCTCTGTGCTCTGCTCCCACCCCTCCCAATCAAGGATTGTATTATCCTAGCTAAGATTTGCTTTCTATTTCAGGCAGGGGGCCCATTTTTAAATGAAAGCTCTGGGCTGCATCCAGCTGCCATTTTTTTTAAAAAAATATGCCAGTGGGACCGCTTTCAAGAACATTGCAGACAGGGGTTACACACACACACACACACACAAAACACACATCCTTGCAGGCTGCAAAGCATCAGCTTGGAATTGAAACCAAAGCATGGCTCAACCCTACAATGATATGATTGTTTATCAAGGTAATCCTGCGTTAGGTTGGTTCAACATCAGAGTATGGGAAGAAACGAAGTATCTTGAAACCCTCCACTGTTGGCTACCATCCGTTTTAAGTTTTCCAAGTCTACCTTTTTGTTCTTTCGAGCCAGGACGACAGTGGAACTTGGCATTGGGAAATAGAGCAGCTCGATAGTTGAGCGTAAATCAAGGCATCATTTCCTTATTTAACTCATTATAATCCCTTGATAAGACCACACTTGGAATACTGCATCTAGCTGTGGTTACTACGATACAGAAAACATGTTGAGACTCTAGAAAGAGTGCAGAGAAGAGCAGTAAAGATGACTAGGGGGCAGGAGGCTAAAACATGCAAAGAATAGTTTCAGGAATTGGGTATGACTAATCTAGAGAAAAGAAGAACCAGGGAAGACATGATAGCAGTGTTCCAATATTTGAGGGGGTGCCACAATGAAGAGGGGCTCAACTTATTTTCCAAAGCATCAGAAGGTCAGGAAAGGAAACAAAGGATGGAAAATAATAAAGGATAGAATCAACGTAGACATAAAGAGGAATTTCCTGACCAATTAATCAGTGAAAAAACTTGCCTTCAGAAGTTGTGGATGCTCCATCACTGGAGATTTTTAAGAAGAGACTGGACAACCACTTGTCTGGAATGCTATAGGGTCTCCTGCTTGAGCAGGGGGTTGGACTAGAAGACCTCCAAGGTCCCTTCCAACTCTGCTATTCTATTCTGTTATGATGTCTCTATAAGCAAGGGAAGGATGCAGTTGTCCATGCTAGAAGCTTCAATCCTATATGGACTGTAGGAAGTTATTTTACAACGTTCAGGCTCATCAGACAAACTAGTTCGGACGACTCTATTTTTAAAAAAAATATTTTATTTTTAAAAAACAAAAATACAAATCTCTATTCACATTAACAGTGTTTGTGTCGTTATTAATACATGCCTCTTCTTTTATACATAAATATCAGTTCTTATTTCTATCCTCCACCCATTTGTACCACCTATCCCAAACCACATAATAGTCCGAATCATCTTTGCCTCTAAATTCCATTGTGAATTTATCTAGTTCCACACAATCTATTGTTTTTTGTGTCAAATCTTCAGATGGTATCTTTTCCTTCTTCCATCCCTGTGCGAAGGCTATTCTCGCCGCAGTTATGATATGTATAATGATGTATCGGATGACCTTGCTCAATTTTTCCTTAATTATTCCTAATAAGAATATTTCCAGTTCAAGTTCTAATTTGTGCTCTGTAATTTCTAATAACCATCTTTGTACCCTCATCCAATATTTTTTAACCTCTGGACATTGCCACCACATATGGAAGAATGTTCCTTCTTTATGTTTACACTTCCAACATTCTGCTTTTGTGTTTGGATACATTTTGGCCAATCTTGCTGGCGCTAGGTGCCACCTACAAAACATTTTATATTGATTTTCTTTAAATGCCGTTGACAATGTCAATTTACAGTTATCAATCCACATTTTTCCCAATCCTCTAAATTTATATTATGCCCTACATTTTTTGCCCAGGCAATAATTGATCCCTTTACTATTTCCTAGTTCAGATGACTCTAATCAGGGATCAATTTTGGGTTGTTAAAAGGTTTCTACACTTTGTTTAGAATTGGATCTACTTGCCTACAAGGAAAGGAAGATCTGTGCTGGGAGAACATCTTGAGTGAGGAGACTAGAAAAGATGAAAGGGAACAATACCACACAAAATGCCAGCTTGTGAATTGATTTGTCTCCATGATAGCAGCTCTTTTATGAGAGCATCTATGACATGCTTTCCAAGCTCAAGACAGGTTCACCAAACCAAACAGGTTTTCTATTCTCAGATTAGAGGCAGAACCAAGAAGCCTAGGTTATATTTGCTTCCTGGTTTTTTGTTTTTGAAAGTGAAGGAAAACAAGTCAGTTTCCATGTAGATTCAGCTACCCTTGAATCAAATAATAAGGAAAACTCTAAGTAGCTTTGAGTTATTTATGAGTTTGACTAACTCATTTACTAATCCTGCAATCCATCAACAAGGAACAAGCACATACAACCGTTTGTTTTCCAGTAAATCATTTAATTGACATCTTGGCCAGTTGCTCATCAGAAGTGTGCCAAACTTGCAAACATACTAGAGGAGCCATTTAAGAAATGGAATTTCTCCTTATCATTTTCCCCATAGTAATAGCTTTACAACTTCATCATGTAAGCTTACTAACTTATTTGTGCTCTTATTTATCCAGGGGTTGCGCTATTTTTGTGTTTAGGTGCTGCATAACTACAGTTCCGTGTTACTGATATCTATCCCGCCAACATCACATTTTTTCTGAACAGTTTTTATTCATAAATTTTGCTTCCAAACATGCAGGAGCAGCATGCAACTCTCTACATGCCTTTTACATGGACATGTGGACACACACAAACCTCAAATGGAGACTGCAATCTGTGGAGTCATCTAATAGGGGTTGGCATACAGGAATTATTAGGAAAGGATAGCAATAGCAATAGCACTTAGACTTATATACCACTTCTCAGTGCTTTACAACCCTCTCTAAGCGGTTTACAGAGTTAGCCTATTGCCCCCAACAATCTGGGTCCTCTTTTTACCGACCTCAGAAGGATGGAAGGTGGAGTCAACCTTGAGCCCCATCAGGATCGAACTCATGACAGTGGGCAGTGAATTAGCCTGCAATACTGCCCCTTAACCACCGCACCACCATGGTTCTAAAGGGTGCTTTAGACTTTACTCGAGCTTAGCATCTTTTTACTCTTCATTTTAAAGGAGCCCATTTTGTGCGTGAAGAAAATGCCGCTGCTTTAAATAAACCCATTCCTTAGCATTAGAGAACTTTAAAAGTAGTACCATTTTTTCAGCTTCATGGGTAGCCTGGGTGAGGTTGGGCTCCTAGAATAAATAACAGAGTGGGGTTCTGCTTGCCCAAGGCCAAAGCATTTCAGAATAATTTTGGAAATGTGCAGAACGAGTTCTCTTTAATACAAAACTGCAGACCTTGTAGTCCCGTCACTTGGTCCCAACCTTTTTTTCCCTCTTTCATTTTCTTGCCAAGACTGGATTAGAGGATATAAAAAGGAATAAAGAGCCAGTTATGGTATAGTATAGATGCTTAAGGCATCAGGCTAGAAAACAGGCGACTGCGAGTTTCACTCCCACCTTAGGCACAAAAGCTGGCTAGGTGACCTTGGTTTAGTCACCAGTGGGCTGTGAGATCTAGTCCCACCTTAGGCATGAAAGTCAACTGGATGATTTTGAGCCAATCACCAGGAGCTGGTAAGTTCTAGTTCCACCTTAGGCAAGAAAAAAAAATCAGCTGGATAACTCTGGCTAAAGGTGAGATAAAAATTACACAAACAAACAAACAAACAAACAAACAAACAACCTTCCAGATATTCCTTGCCATTTTCCATCCTAGCCGAGGCTGATGGGAGTTGAAACGTGTATATCTTTCCCTCCTTCCTCCTCCCTCCTCTTTTCTCAAGCCTCAGTTATTAATCTAATGTGATTTAATCCTGGGACCATAAATATTGCCTATTGGCTTTGTGACATTTCCAAACAGGAGAACTGTATCATGGGTGCTGCAGATCTCACAGGTAAATGTTAATGTTGACATTTTTCAGGCATAAAGGCCCATCGGTCGCTTGTTTGATTTGTTCTTACCTGAAGTCCCTGAAAAGTGAGTATTTCCTGTAAAACGGTTGGCTGTAAAGTTAGTTATTTATCTGGTGGCATGAGCCGAGTTGATCTTTAGGTCCTGTGACTGTTATTTATCCCTGAGAACAAATTTAGATCTGCCTGTTTTCAGGATTTTTTAGTAACTAATAATGGGAATAGCAGGGAAGGTTAGCCAACAATAAAATTATAATGAGGGAGAACAAAGCTTGCAGTGTGGAATAACAATTTATCAGTTTTTACTTTTTATGAGCTTGTAACTAGCTATAGTACAAAATAGTAAAATAGCACAGGAAGACATTAATACAATGCACACCACAACCTAGTTTAAGATCACGTATAGAACTTCAGCCATCTGAATGACCTATGTCATTTAAAACAATCATTGGAATCTGTAAGTAACTCTACATCCCTGCATAAAGAACTAATACTTAAACCAGCTTCTCAAAGAGCATTAGAAAACATACTTTTAGCTATAATGGGTTCAGTTGATTTGTTTTATCTGCATTTCATTAGTCACAGAGCCCACTCAGTCAAAATAAGCTATTTCCCCTCCCTCAAAAATTCATATATTTCTGCCAAGTTGGGTGGGGCGGGGTTAATTATTCTCACTGTCAGGGAATTTCTCCTTAATTCTAGGTTGGATCTCTCCTTGATTAGTTTCCATCCATTGCTACTTGTCCTGCCTTCAGGTGCTTTGGAGAATATGTTGACTCCCTCTTCTTTGTGGTAGATCCTTAAATATTGGAAGACTGTTTACCTTAAATATTGGAAGACTGTTTATCAAGTTTATCAAGCTAGACTTGGAATCTTTATGGATCCCTCCAAGTTTGTAAGATTACAAGTAAATCTGGCCCTAAGGACACAGGTTCCCCAATCTTATTCTGTTTTTTTTTTTTTCTAGCTGTATTCTGTTCTAGGTAGTTCAAATATCTCAAGGGACCCAGTCTACAATAGAGAAACTTACTGGAAGGCATGGGCTTTGTTTTATGTGGTCTTTAAAAGAAGAATATCAGGACCTTGGACAGGTCATGCCATACTATATACTGAAGTGGTTAATGCAGGCTGGAACTTATCCAGAAAGAACTGTTGTTTCAGCAAATTTTTGAGACTTTCCAGAAAGTTGGCTGGATTAGGTCACCCTTTAAATCAATCCCATTTGAAAAGCTTGTCTGTATTTCCTGAATGACTATAAGCCGGTTCTTCCATTGCTTTGGAGTCGACTGAGGAGTACCTTTCATACCCCAGGAAGCTGGTAGAATGTGTTGTCGGGTCAAGGTCAACTTCATGCACAAATGCTTTGCAGCCGTGTCTTTGTTCCAATAATATTGCTCTTCCTCAACAAATGTGTTCAGAATAAGATGGCATGACATTAAGCACAATTTATATCATAATATTGACAGGAGGAAAAGCCTAAGGTTTTTTTCTTTTCTTTTGGATGAGCGGTTCCTAACTTGTGATGCATCCGAACTTGTCACCTCACCTACATACTGAAGAGTGTAATATTCTCATCCGTCAACTTCAAAAGTGCCACAAGGAGGTAAGACTATGAGAGAAATCCAGGATGCTACACTATCTCTACTGATAAGAGCCTTACCTTGTGATCCTGTTCTTAGACAAGATTGACTTTTGTTGGTAACACCGTGCTACAGATAATTTTTCCTAGAGAGTTCTGCCTGCATCTTGCTCCCTCAAGAGCACACACAATGTTGCTAGGAATATCTTTACAACAGGGTTTGTTGTTTACACATTGCCTCCACATGCCTAGATGCTAAGCTGGTTCCCTTGTGCAAGGAAAATGAACGTGGGGTGGAGGATATTAAGTAGGTCTATAAAATCAGACCTGGTCAAGCGGTTAAGGCACCAGGCTAGAAAGCAGGAGACGGTGAGTTCTAGTCCTGCCTTAGTCATGAAAGCTTGCTGGGTCATTTTCAGCCAATCCTAAGAGGCAGCGAGTTCTAGTTCCACCTCAACCATGAAAGCCAGGTGATTGATTCTGTCTCAGCCGAACTCACCTCAGTTGTGGGAAAAATTGGAAGAAGAAGATATGTTGGATATGTTCCCCACCTTATTTCTAAAAATAATAAAGGCGGATGCAAATAAAGTAAATAAAAAGGGAAGCTTGGCATATAAATTACGAAAGGAAAAAAAAAAGATTTCCCCGCCGAACTATGAGACACCATATTAATGGATAGTGTGGCCATGAAAAACCATTTCATCATGTTATCCTAACTTGTATAAAGCAAGTGATGTCTCTGTGGAGAAAATAGATGAACCTCTAAAGAAACAAAAGTTATCGAGGATTACCAAGGAGCAGAGAGAGATTATGAATAGACCTGTAGCAATAGAGGAAGATTCTGAAGCTGTAAAAAAGATTAAACCAGGAAAAGTGCTGGGAGACAGATAGATGGTCAGATTCTTATTATAAATGTTTTGAGGGGGGAAAAATGACCAAGCTTGCTAAACAATTAATTGTCTTTCTGCCATAATAATCACAAGAAATTTGACAACTCCTCAAGAAATCTTTACTGAGCTGCCAGCTGAGAGGGAACAAGTGAGCCCCTTGTCCAGTCTTGGCTGGTTATGAGTCAGAAGTTATTAATTCAATGTCATATAAAAAGGGCATTGCAGGAGAAGACACAAAACTGCTTCTATTTCTCTTAAGGGGCGTGGCCAAAATTGTTCTTGGACTGGAACATTGAGAAATCTTTCTTCTGAAAGGGAGTGGGGAAATGCCTTTTGGTAATTCAAAACTGTTATTCTCAATACTGTCTTGTGTGGCAATAGAGGATTATAACCTTTCTGTGTATACGTGTGTAAGTGTGTTTGTGGAGACAGTTATATCTGCTTTTAGTTTTTCTTCTCAGATTTAAATACAGCTAATTCCTTCCTTCCTTCCTTCCTTCCTTCCTTCCTTCCTTCCTTCCTTCCTTCCTTCCCTCCCTCCCTCCCTCCTTCCTTCCTTCCTTCCCTGTCCCTCTCATTCACTTCTTTCTTTTCTCTTTCTCTTCTCCCCTGTATCCTTCCTTCCTTTTTCTTTTCTTTCTTCCCTCCTTCCTTCCCCATATATTAAAATACTGAAATATAAAGAAAGTAGAAAAAAGAACAAAATAACTAAAGTTTGAAAACAGCAAAAAAAAAAAAAAGGTAAAATACTTTTTAATGTTACAGTCTCCCTTTCTTTGTATCCCTAGCCAATACAGAGTTTAAATTAGATGTGTCCAACCCATAGCCCAAAGGCTGTATGTGACTCTGGATAGTTACTACTGCGGCCCCATAGTATAAAGTTACTAAATATTTAATATTTTTATTACTTTTATACTGTATACAAATAAAAATATTTGAAGAATAAAGGAAGTTTATAGTTTATGTATATTAACTATGTATTTTATATGTGGCCGAAGGCAATTCGTCTTCACTCAATGAAGCCCAGCCAAGCCAAAAGGTTCCACAATCATGGTTTATAGTTGAACTTTGCTTCAATCTTAGTTAAGAGAGTTGAGATATAGAGAATTGGGAGATAGCATTTTTTTCAGTCTTTGAGTCCTAGTAGTATGACTCTTACTCTCTTGTAGCTCCTTAGAGATTTCCAAATGATGAGAGTAATGTCTTCTTTTTCCTTTCTGCCTGTTAATAAGCTCCAAATTTTCAAATATGGTAAAGCTGTCACTAAAGAGATCTGTTTTCACGTGCCTGTTGTAGCAATGGCCATTGTCTCACTTGCATGTCTCAGTGATTGCAGCTTTTCTCTTTCAGCAATGAGATGCTTCTTCCTCTTCCTAATTATGCCTTACTCAATAACTAAGAGCTTTTCCACTCCTCCCCCAAGCTTGGGATGATTTCATCTGTGGGAACATCCTTGCCTGTCCCTGATTGCAAGAGAACCCTTCTCTGTATTAATATTCATGTAGAATCACATCATTTTGTGCATTGGAGGCTAGGTACCTTTTAGGTACAAAATTAGCCATACTTATACCTGACCAGGATAGTGGTTTATGTTGCTCCTTGTTTCATAGTATTTTGACACAAAACAGCTTTGGTTAAAGAGAGAAAGACTACCTGTGATATCACATTGACAACAATATATTAACATTATACATGCCAAGTCATATGCTGTGGGTGTTGGTGTGTAGATAGATAGGTAGGTAGGTAGGTAGATAGATAGATAGATAGATAGATAGATAGATAGATAGATAGATAGATAGATAGATAGATAGATAACCTTATGATTCTTGATGAATGTATCTTTTCTTTTATGTATACTGAGAGTATTTGCACCAAGACAAATTCCTTGTGTGTCCAACCACACTTGGCCAATGAAGAATTCTATTCTATTCTATTCTAGATATAGTTATAGTTATAAATATAGATATAGATATAGATTAGATATAGATATATAGAGATAGATAGATAGATAGATAGATAGATAGATAGATAGATAGATAGATAGACAGACAGAGAGATAGGTAGATAAATAGATATAGATAAATAGGCAAATAAACAGATATAGATACATAGAGATAGACGTATATAAATACAGATAAATAGACAGAGATAGACAGGTATAGATAAATAGACAGACAGACAAGGGACCAACAGACACCCATGAAGGTAGTGTTTTAATTATTTAGGGTTTTCTGAAAAAAATGAATATTTGTGATTAAAAAGAAATTGCTTCCTTTGTAAATTTGTACTCCTTTGTATGTAAATTCCCCCTCTTACAACTTCTTTATTGCTTGAACAGTGTGGCTTTTTATTGTGGTTGTAAACAAAGATTTGTCCCAGACCTTTAGCAGGAAGTCACATGAGGGTGAGGTACCCTTGTGAAGTCCTTGAAGCTTTGATTTCGTTCTCAACGGAACTAAGCTTAGAGTCTTAAGAGCCCTTTGTTTCCACGGGGTGGAAAGACAAATGCAGTCTCCAAAAAATTCCTTTTGGTTGCTGTATAAATTCTTCCAATACCTTTCCTCCCCACTGACAGTTATAACCAATGTTAGAAGAACCAAGGGCAATTTTCTTTCTAACCGTCTTTGGGACCAGTTTTAGGAATGGCTGGTCCAGCAAGACCCATAGCATCTCATTATCTTAATATACTGTATGCCCAGAACTGGGGTTTTGAAAAAGGATGTTGTTGTTAGTTGCAAAGTCGTGTCCAACCCATCACAACCCCATGGACAATGTTCCTCCAGGCCTTCCTGTCCTCTGCCATCTTCTGGAGTCCATTTAAGCTCAGGCTGACTGCTTCAGTGACTCCATCCAGCCACCTCATTCTCTGCTGTCCCCTTCTTCTTTTTCCCTCTATCATTCCCAGCATTAGGCTCTTCTCCAGTGAGTCCTTCCTTCTCATGAGGTGACCAACGTATTTGAGTTTCATCTTCAGGATCTGGCTTTCTGAAGAGCAGTCAAGGTTGATCTCCTCTAGGACTGACCGGTTGGATCGCCTTGCAGTCCAAGGGACTCACAGGAATCTTCTTCTCCAGCACCAGAGTTCAAAGGCCTCCATTCTTTGGTGCTCAGCCTTCTTTACGGTCCAACTTTCACAACCATACATTGCAACTGAGAAAACCATAGCCTTGACTCTACACACTTTTGATGGCAGGGTGATGTCTCTGCTTTTTAGTGTGCTGTCTAGATTTGCCATAGCTTTCCTCCCCAGGAACAAGCGTCTTTTAATTTCTTGGCTGCAGTTCCCATCTGCGGTGACCTTGGAGCCCAGGAAAATAAAATCTGTCACTACCTCAATCTCTCTCCTATCTATTTGCCAGGAATTGAGAGGAATTAAAAAGGATAGTATGCTTGAAATATTATATGCAATTTACCTTCCTCGGCACTTGTGAAAATATTTTTTGAAGGGTCCAGGGAGAAGAGAGGAGGAAAATATTCTTCCTTCGTCCTTCCTTTTGTAAATAAAAGTTTTTATCCTCTGTATACTTCCCATTCTCAACAAGAATGCTTTGTTTTGGGCTTTTGTGTTCTTGGTACCAGTGGTGCTTAGGACTGGTTGAAACCAACGAAAACTTCTGTTTCCATGAATTGTGTTTTCCATTGTGATAATGCATGCATAAATGTTAGCCTATCCAGACTGAAGGCAATAGAATTGCCAACTGCTTCCTGTCTTTTCAATAACTTCTGTCTTTTGTACCAAACAAAGAATTCAAACATAACTTCAGAAACTCCCAAATTCTCACTGATATTTTTAAAAAAGCAAATTCTTGTATTGCGTGGCTAAAAATGGCTATTTAGTCAAATGTTCTTTGACTGGAGGGTGGATAGGCAATATTTTTAAAAAAGCAAAATCCTTCCTGAGCCTCTGGAATTATTTATTCAGTTGTCGATCCTGGATTAAACATCTTTATCAGCTATATTTCAAATTAATGCGAAAAAGAAAAAAGTCTTTATGCTGTAGAACTGGAGTTGCATTTCTCCCGAATTTTGCAAGATTTACCTCTTGCAGGTACATTACAGTTTTTTATTCTCCCCAAATCTGACAAAACCATTTCGACATTTTGTTTGACTTAAAAATGACCCAATAATGCCTATTATTTATTTGTCTTGGGTTGGATATTTTCTCCAGCTTACCTGGAGTAGATCCATTTCACAGTATAATGTGAGAAACTATCACCTGACGAAATATTTTGAGCTCCAGCAGGAATTCACCTCAGTCTAAAAACAGCAAATTTGCAAATTTCACGTGCCCCTTCCAGTTAGTTACAGGCGTACTGAAAGGAAATTGTACAGCTAATTATTAGATCCATGCCAAGATTCGGATTTGAAGGGCAATATTAAAGGGGAATGTAATTTTTGTTTTGACTGATTTCGCCCAGGCTGTTCTTCACTTTGATGTTTTTAATGGTGTATTGGAATTTGTAAGTTGCCCAGAACAATAGGTGGATAATAATTTTAGTAGTAGTAAATACTATAATAAAATTAATAGTGGTGATAGTAGTAGTAATATACTATAATTGGCTATAATACTATGCTATAATTTTGTTCAGTTGCTAAGTGATGTCCAAGTCTTTGCAATGCCACAGTACACCAGACCCCCCTGTCCTCTACATACAATAATAAAATGTAATATAGTAATAATACTACATTATAGCAGTATTATAATATAATATAGTAATAATACTATAATAAAATATTATATGGTGTAATAATAACAATACCTTAATAAAATATGTAAAGGATATGGAAGGAAAAGCCAGTAAAAACCCCATACGAAGCTGGTTAAGGTCTGACATATTAAAGAAAGAAATTGAAGGCTTTAGTAGCTCAAGAACAAGCTTTGCTAGCTAATGTCACCAAAGCGAAAATTCAACATATAACAAACAACAATGGATTCAAAAAAAATTATTACTGGTTCTGTGGGCATGGCTTGGTGGGTGTGGCATGGGAAGGATACTGCAAAATTTTCATTCTCTTCCCACCCCACTAACCTGCTTTCCAGCTCTGTTCTCCTGTGCAGGGCAACCAAAGAAGACCCAGACGATCGGCTGGGACTCAGTGGGAGGCAAAGAATAGATGGGGACGGGGCCAGTCAGAGGTGGTATTTGATGGTTCTCCAAACAACTCAAAATTTCTGCTACTGGTTCTCCAGAACTGGTCAGAACCGGCTGAAGACCACCTCTGAATTGCCACCATTGTAGAGAATTGGTTGAAACAAGTGACCTTTTAATTTAGCAACTATTATTTTCTTGGAATAATTTTTTAAAAAAATCCAAAAATACATATTTTGTAAATAATGTTGCATGTCGATTTTTGCTTCTCTTGTTGATTGATAATGGAATACTTTAATTTAAAAAATTCACTGTTGGCATGGGGGAAGTAATACTGGAAATTCTAGAATATTATTTTGGATTTCCCCCCCGTTTTTAACAACATCAAAGTGATTGTTTTTCTTGTTCTTTTTCCCTTCCAGCATTCCTTCTTGAAATTTTTTGGCCATTGCAATGATTTTGACAGAGAAATGAGGAAATGCCTAAGGAAAGAGGTAAGGTAACTTAAAAATTTGGTAACAGGGATATTGATAATCTTGTCAGCTTGTCAGTTTACTAAACCCGGCATCCAAGTGTATCTATTGGGGCCAGGTGTTATCATATGTTGTCACCCAAATGATGCTAATTGTGTAATTATTTGGCACAGCAGACAGCCTGGGTTTGAGACCCTAGCTTGGTGCAATGGGGTGAGCTCCTATTCCTTGCCTCAGCTCCCGTCTACCTAGCACTTTGAAAGCGTGCAAGTGCAAGCAGATAAATAGGTACCACTTTGACTGGAAGGTAAGAGCATTCTGGGCAACCTTTGGCAAAGAGCAGTGATATTTGTCTTTGGACAACGCTGGCTCCCTTGGCCAAGAAATGGGAAAGAGCACTGTGCCCTAGAGTTGAACATGACTGATAAACTTTTACCTACAAAGTCCAGAGGAGAAATTGATTAAAAAATATATATAATTGTTATGTCCCACCTTCCAAAATAAACAGATAAGGCTGAAAGCAGCAGTCCTCGCAAATAAAGGCAGCAACCAGGAATCTTCACTGATAACAGCTGTAGTTAGCCTCCACAAAATAGTCCAAGTTAATAGTTCCAATGAAATAAATCCAAGTCCCAACAAGATATTTCAGGTTTAAATCCTCCAAGCCAAAATCTTCGGTTCTCCTTGCAAACAGTTTGTTTCCGACAGATTGCAGAGTCATCCCTCTCCCTTTATAGAGCAGCAGCTAATTAGACTAATTACTGATCTGCCCTCCTCCTGTGCTCTGGTTGGTTTCTTCTCGTAAGGAGACGCCTGCTTCTGACATCCACCCAGCAATCAAACTAAATTATTACTTTCACCTGAAGACTCCATAAGTTCCTCATTATCAGCCGTTCCCGGCTGATAACCTGATTGAGAAGCCGAGGAGGTTGAAGGTTCAGGCCGGTCCTAACATTCATCTCCTCCTCTTCATTGAAATCACTAATACTTGCTGATTCATACAAGTCCTCCTCGCTGGAGCTTTCATTCAAAACTATTAGGACTCCCTTTTGAAATTCAAACAGTCATTTCACAATCAAACCAAAGGGAGTAACGTTTCCTGGTTCTGACGTCAATCCACGATCTAACAGTCATCAGATTCAAAGTTCCTAACAGGATTGGACCTTCCAATCACAACATATAATTATTTGTTGGATTGTAAGATGGAAGAGGAGAGGGTTAAAGAAACGATGATTGGGGAAAATTTGTTGGCTACACCATAGAATTAGAGAAGTGGGAAAAAATGTGGGAAAAGAATTATAAATTGACAATGTCGGCATCATATAGAGAAAATTTGTACAAAATGTTCTACAGGTGGCACTTACTCACCTGCTAGATGAGCAAAAATGTTCCCAAACAGACCATCCAAATGTTGGAAATGCAAACCAAAGCAATGAATACATTACCATGCATGGTGGACATGCCCTGTAGCAAGAATATATTGGATAAGGACAAAAAAAAATGGATAGAATAAATAATTAAACAGCAAATCGAATTAAGACCAAGCTTTTATCTCTTTCTCCCCTCTTCAATAGTCTAGATCAGAGCTGTCAAACTCCCGGCCCGTGGGCTGGATGCATTACGCACTGGCAGCGCCCAGTTTAGCGAAGGGAAAAAAAAGTCCTGATTTGTCACGTGCTGCCGTGATGACGCACGTTTGACACCCCTGGTCTAGACATACTTAGCTCCCTCAATGAATGAATGAATGAATGAATGAATGAATTCTTTATTGGCCAAATGTGATTAGACACACAAGGAATTTATCTTGGTGCGTATGCTCTCATTCATTCAGCATACGATTTAGCTTCCATTTAGGCCCTTTATCATCTTTGTTGCTCTTCTCTGCA
Organism: Pseudonaja textilis; assembly: GCF_049901715.1. Taxonomy (NCBI): domain Eukaryota; kingdom Metazoa; phylum Chordata; class Lepidosauria; order Squamata; family Elapidae; genus Pseudonaja; species Pseudonaja textilis. Next base: position 7,254,088 of record NC_142000.1, read on the forward strand.
CATTACACACACTATTCCATGAGCGGCATTACAAAGTGGTGTTATCACATTTCGTGATCTTGATGCAACCCAGGACTGCAGTGGCTTTTTTGGCAGCTGCAGCATATGGCTGGCTCATGTTTAAGAGGTTTCCTTTCCTTTCCAATTTCTTCCCTTTTCACTAAATGCCATATCAGTGTAATTAATGTGTTCATTATTGGGCACTAGAACTCTGTCCCATATGTTTAGAGGTAGTCCTTGATTATGACCGGCCACTTAGCAACCGTTTAAGAGACTTCTTGGGGGTGACTTACAAATTTCAGCATTTGCTTAACAAACACTGCAAAAAACAGATTGTTAAAATCAGGTTGGCTCAGGTGGGTGGCCTGATTTATGACCATCAGGAGTTATGACCATCAGGATTTATGACCATCAGGATTTATGACCACGATGGGCAGGTTGCATTACTGTCATACATCAAGGACTACCTCTAATCATTTCTCCCTCTTTCCAAAATTTGGATCAGTTGGGGAGAGGATTTGTGGGCCACCTGTACCTAAGGCTACAATGATATAACCTCTTACCCTGCTGTTACATTTTGGTTCTCCAAACATTATACGGCTATGATTTTTAGTAATTTGGTAGCTTTACATGTTTCCTGTTTTTTGCCTCTGGCATTCTATCTGGCATACTTTTTTGCATATCTTGCAAATTTGCAGATGATACTAAGCTGGCAGGAATAGCTAACACCCAAGAAAATAGGCTCAAGATCCAGATGGATCTTGACAGACTAGAACACTGGGTTGTATCTAACAAAATGAAATTCAGTGTAGAGGAAAGTAAAGTCTTGCACTCAGGCAAGAAAAACCAAAAGTACACATATAGACTGGGTGAAACCAAGCTCAATAGCAGTAACTGGGAGAGAGATTTTGGAGTCTTAGTGGACAACTAGCTAAATATGAGCCAGCCGTGTGCAGCAGCAGCCAAAAAAGCTAATGCAATCCTAAGTTGCATTAGCAGAGGGATACAATCAAGATCAAGGGAACTACTAATAACACTCTATAAAGCTTTAGTAAGACCACACCTAGAGTACTGCACCCGGTTCTGTTCACTACATTACAAAACAGATGTTGAAACTCTAGAAAGAGTACAGAGAAGAGCAACCAGGATGATTAGAGGACTGGAGACTAAAACATACAATGAATGGTTGCAGAAACTGGGCTTGGCTAGTCTAGTAAAGTGAAGGGCCAGGGAAGACAGGAGAGCAATCTTCCAATATTTGAGGGGCTGCTACAGAGAGGAAGGGGTCAAGCTATTTTCTAAAGTGCCTGTAGGCCAGACAAGGAATAATGGATGGAAACTGAACAAGGAGAGATTTAACCTGGAAATAAGGAGAAACTTTCTGACGGTGAGAACAATCAACCAGTGGAACAGAAGTTGCCTTTGGAAGTTGTGGGAGCGCCGTCACTTGAGACCTTCAAGAAGAGACTGGACTGCCATTTGTCAGAAATGGTGTAGGGTCTCCCGCTTGGGTGGGGAGTTGGACTAGATGACCTATAAGGTCCTTTCAAACTCTGGTTATCTGTTATCCGTGATACTTCAATTTGCAGTGAAGGGTCCTAGTTCTTCTGGTTTAGAAACATATGAAGTCACTATACAGGAAGTCTTAGGGAAGCAAATGAGGCTTTGGAAAGGAGCAAATTTGTTGCCTGTTTTCTCAATGCTCAGAGCGACCTCAACTGAGTGAAACAAGGAAACACGGAAATCAAATCATAACCAAAGAGAATGTTTGATCTTTCTTTGCTTGCTTATGTTTTGCCAGTTTTGGGTATAAGTTTTCTTTCACGTCATGTATATTCCTTTCCTGCATGATGAGGAAAGCTTGCTGAAAGCTTAAATGTTGGTGCCATGGCTTATTTGTGATTCACTTCCTGCCTTCCTTTCCTTCCAGTACGAAGCCAACCGAGCCAAGAGCCACCAACATGCAAAGGAGATGCACCGGAGGTTGAGGGAGGCTTGAGACGAGGGTTAGAACTAGAAGTGGCTATTCAGACACAATGAGGTCAATGGAAAAAGTACCTTTTCTACTGTCTACAGCACACTGAAAAAGTATTTAACCTGCAGTAATAAAAATGCCTTGCAACCGGTAAACCTGGATGCTTTTCAGTTATTTGACATCAACTAAAGAATGCCCAGGGAATCCTGTAAATCAGTTCTGAAGAAGCTTCTTGGATGAGAAGCAAAAAGTCCTTCATGGAAAAACAAAGAAAGTCCAGTTGCTTTTTGAAAAAGCACCTTTGAGGCACGGTTCAGTTAACTATAGCTCAGTCCATTATATGAACGTTGTCAGTACGTTGTATAAATCTAATTGGGTTAGTTCAGTAAAAAGGAGTTAACCAAGAGTTAGCATGCTATAAAAGCAGATGTTCTGGTTACAAACTATGGTTTAGTAAAAATAATACTTTTTAAATTTTTTACTGTTGATAGAAACTAAGAGTTATTTATAATTTGTTCAGCAAACTATGGATGGAAGACTTTGATTAGCTTGCCGTAGAACAATGTACTGATCTGACTACTGATAGATATAGAGGGTCATTTTAAGCTATAGTTGGCTTAGCCATGGACTGTTGACAGGCCACTTTTGCCTGGTTTGTCCATCAGCTAAACCAAAACCCCCATAAAAATGAAATTATGCTTTTGTGGTTTGTAAACTATGATTTGTGCCTGAACACGGTGTGTTCAATATAGTTCATGGCTATGGTTAAACACAATATAGAATATTACAAGAAAGTATTTTAAGTGGCAGAACCTTGATTTAATTTTTTATTTATTTTAAGACTTGGGCTGTAACTAGATTCTTTTTGACAAGCTACCTGCATGATTCCAACATATTGGTCGATCGATCAGAATTATACCTCTCAGCAGCTAACAACAACATAGCCACCAACAATATAATAGAAGTACAATAAAACAGCCACAATATAAAGTAAAAAAAATATAAAGCAATAACAGGACAAGAAACGATGGATGGAAACCAACCAAGGAGAGAAGCAAACCAAGAATTAAGGAGAAATTTCCTAAAGAGAACAATCAACCAATAGAACCCCTTGCCTCCTAAAATTGCAAGTGTGCCCTCACTGGAGACTTTCAAAAAGAGACCATTTATCTAAAATGGTATCTCTTGCTCAAACAGAGGGGTGGGCTAGAAGACCTCCAAGGTCCCTTCCAATTCTATGTTTTAGTGGGAAGATGCCATTTCAGTCTCTACCTTCCTTTTGTCCAAATAAAACAAATTCATTTGATTTCGTAGGTCAGTTATAGAGTTCTTTGCTCTGGCAGTTTTGGATTTCTGGCCCTATTTTCCCACCTCTCTCTTTTTTTGCTTCTAAAATCTAAACGTTGCTGATCACGAAAATCCTGTCATAAGGGAGCCGTGCTAAGTGATGGGGGCTTGACATGACAAATTACGATGCTTGTGATATTGTGCTCCCCAGACGGTTGCATTAAATCAAGGCAGTGACATTTAGCGTGCAATTTGCTGTTCTCCTATCGGGTGGCAGTTTGGGAGAGGCCCGTAGCTTGTGACTCCGTTTGAAATGAAAAAAAAAAAATCACAAAGAGGTAAGTCCTCCACCTATGGCTGCAACTGAGCCCAAACTGTATGTTGACAAGTGAGAAATGGATTAAGGGAGTTTTTGCTCCGTTTTACGACTTTTTTCCTTGCTGCCTTGGTTAAGGGAATCCCAGCAGGTGTTAAATTAGCAACATGGTTAAGTGAATCGGGCTTCCCTATTGACTTTGCTTGTCAAGAAGGTCGCAAACGGGTGGGATTCAAATTTTAACAACCAGTTCTGTGGGCATGGCAAGGGGGGCATGCTCCATTTTGGGGCCTCCTGGGCCTCGGGAGCCTGCTAGGGCGGCGTTTATGCTCTCAGAAGATGTCACACCCTTGTTAAAGTCAGACTCTGAGGGAGAGGCGGGACAGCTGACGGAGTGGAGATGTGGTTCCGGAGGTTGTGGAGGCTGGGGAAGGACAGAGTCTGGCTGGGCAGTCAGAGGAAGAACCAGGCCCAACCCTTCTGCATCCTAGGACACCCAGGGAGGAACAGAGAAGGAAACAACTTGGCTTACGAGAGAGGAAGCGGCCATGATCCCCTTCATTGGTGGCAGCTGGGGAGTCGAGTATATAAGAGAGGCAATTACAGTGTTGCCAGAAACAAAGTGTGTTTTATTTTGGGCTGAAGTTGTCTTGGTTGGCATCCTTCCAACAGACTGTGCCTTGTTATCTCCTTGAATTTGGTAAATATTTCTTTTGTTCCGTTTTGGAAATTTCATCACTGTAGTTTGTTAGGTTTTTTATTTCCCCTCTATCTGCTCATCAAATTCGGACTGTATTGCTTTCTTTTGAAAACTATTTTTGAGTACGTTTTATCTACAACTGAGAATTATTGAACAGTGAGGCCAAGTTGGAGGCATTAAAGGATATTTATTTACGTTTTGGATTTTGTTACGTTTGTGTTACACTTTGGGTCATCACAGAAGTCTTCCCTGGGGTCCAGGAAGGCAAAAAAAAAAAAAAATGGAGCCGGGTGGGGTGCCAGTCTCCTGGGCAAAGCAGTAAGACAGGAGGGGGATAGAAAAATTGACCATCGCTACTTGCACTTATCGGATATCCGTTCAAAGTATAACCAGCCAGGGCAATTCCGACGAACTGCAGTGCACCTTGTTGGTTGGGAAAGATGTCATTGTGGCACCCTCACACCTTAAGGTCGTCAATATCAGCCAGATTTCGGCAGAGATTACCTGGCTCCCCACGAACAGCAACTATAGTCACATCATCTTCCTCAACGAAGAGGAATTCGACATCGTCCGAGTTGCCACCAACAAATATCAGTTTTTCAACTTGAAACCCAACATGGCCTGCAAGGTCAGAGTTTTGGCCAAGCCCTATCAGATGCCCTGGCAGCTGCCTTTAGAGCAACGCTAGAGAAAGGAAGCTTTTGTAGAATTTTTGACCTTGCCAGCAGATAGGCCTTGAGTCTCACAAAGACCCCACAGTCGTCCTCTTCCTCTTCCTCCTCCTCCTCCTCCTCCTCCTCCTCCTACTTCTACTCTTCCTCCTCCTTCCTCTATCCCCTCATGTTCCCCTCCTGCTTGTCTTTCCTCCTTTCTGCCTTTTCCTTCTGCTTCCATTTCTACTGCAGAAATTTCTTTTGAGAAAAGCTTGTGGAGCAATAAATCTTTTGATTCAATCAGGCTTTCACTTTTGCAAACACTGTCCTACCATTGGACACATGCCTTATTAAAATGGGAGTAAGTATAACTCAGAGTGAGATTGGGGAAACAGATGTGAACTCTGTTTATTCTTTTCCTGATTAGAATTTGTGAGAATCCACAGATTTCTTCCTGAGACAGAAAGAGCATGAGATATTTTTTTTTAAAAAAAGTGGTGTCGGAAAACAAAACTCCCACCCACCTACAGGGAGTGGAAAGGGTTGGTTTTTTTTTCTTTTTTTGACAACCTGGAAGCTCTTGTTCATCTATATTTTGTGGGGCCGAATTAGCTTGTTCGGTTTTGTTACCTGAGGAATATTGACAGTTACACCATCTTCTGTGTTGGGAACAGCTGCTGACCCTTATTTAGACTGCTGGGTGGAAATTACACTAGGCTCCTGTGCAAATGCGGAGGTTGCATATCACAAGACTTGACCAGGTTTTGTTCACTAAAAGCCACATGGGCCAGGTGCATATGATGCCCTAAAGCAGCAACGGGGCAACCTGCAGTTCTCATATCACACCCAGTTCCTTGCCTTATTTGAGTGCAAAAATTGTTCTAAATTTCAGTGACAACAGGAGCAAACCTGCTGCTCCAAAGTTGACTTCTGCTTCTTCTCTGAATCCCACGTTGATTTGAAAGTGTAGCTCCATGACCTAAATCCAAGGTATAATACTTCCCGTTGCAGTTGAGGAGCACCATCTAAAGAAGGTTCAAGGAGTGGCACGGTGATCTACAGTTATAAGCCAAGGACAACCTGTGTGTAAGTTGTGTGTCCACTCATAAAATATTTCTGTGGTCTTTTAGAATTGCCAACAGAAAGGGAGGGGGAAGCAGTGGGCAGCTTGCATTCCATAAATGTTTTCAAAGATAGTTTCTAGATGATTGAAGTTTCTGCCGTGGAAATTTCTAACTGGAGAGCATGATTGATGACTCTTGGCTATTGGAGAGTATGAATTACGATACACCCAGGGCTTGTGGGGAAACCAGGGTCAAGGGTGACAATGAATGATGTTCCTCAGAATCAGCTACACCCAGGCAATGCTGCATCTTTTAACTCCCAATAAATCCTTTGGGAGTTTGGCTAGAAACTCATGATTTGAATGGGGTTAAGTGTCGTAATCCTGACATTGTGATCTTAGAATCCAGAGTTGATCCTTCTCTGAGTCAGCACCTGCTCTATGGGATAGCCTCAGTTGGAAAATGATGGGCAGTTTAGAAAGAGGAAATATAAATAAAGGAAATACATAAAATAAGGATGACTCCAATCTTATTAGCTTTTTATGTAGCATTCAAGGTTGTGTGGACTTTGGGCTGGATGATTAGACGAGTGCTGATGATAATCTTGGTTAATGTTGCTTGGAATGAAGTGGGTTGTCTTTGTGGCCTTCAGCTTTAAGGCTGTTGTTAAACTGTTGTAGCTTTTAACACTTGCACACCTCTCGAAATTGCTTTTATGGGAAGGGCAGCCACATAAATTGTTTCAATGAATAAAAATAGAAATATTTTTTTTTCCCCAGAGCGGTAACTTGGCCGATCCTTATTCAGAAAGGCAATGCAGAAACTTATACTTTTCAGGAAGCTTCCCACCTTGCAATGCTTTTAAATGTCATATGAGCCACTTCCTAATCTGACAATACTGCTTCAATGTGGTTAGTATTGGGAAGACCCATTGAGATTCTTATCTCGCCATTAAAGTATCTTAATCTACCTCCTGTTCTGAAGATATAAATTGAAGGGAAACAGGTGTATGGCCCTGTTTCAATTGTTTATTGACAAATTCTTGTTCAGACTGAAGTTGCTCACTCTTGCTTAAACTTCAACCTGAAAGCTTATTGAGTAGATTGGAGGCAGACCTATTTTCTGGGCAGAAGAACACGCCAAAGAGAAAGTTTGCTCCAATAGTTAAAAGGGACCGTCCTCCAATTGTTACTCCATGTAATCACTAAAAGAGAACAGATGAGGAACACAGGATGTAGAGACATTCTAGCATTCATCCTCTGCCTCCTATTTTTTCCCCAAAAATTCTTTTTTTTAGATAAGTTTCATTGTACATTTTTCCTTAATATACATAACCGTTCCAATTATATGTCTTTATGTACTGGTTACATCATCTCTCTCTTTTTTTTTTCATCATGTTATACATCCTAATTCAGTCTATCATACAATATACTGTCTCCATCATGTTATACATCCAATTTGTCACTATTATTTACTTATTTCTACCTTATTGCGCTATTACATTTCTCACTGTATGTACTTCATACTATATTCTTATACAGTTCAATAATATAATTATGCAGTTTCTTACATTGTTTATTACATCATTGTATATATGTATTTTGTTAATCTTCTTTCCTTATTTAACACTAATCTCTGCTTCTATTATATTATGCACCCAAATTATCTCTATTATCTTCTACCATGATATATTATTACAATCTTCACTTTATTTTCTCCTCCAAAATTCTTAACATCGACCATCTATTGCTGATTGCCAGGAAAAACAATTATTACATGCTCTTCTGAAGAGAACCTGGGATATCCTTGTTGACTTAATAAGGAACCGAGATCTCCTCTTCCTTACTCCCCTGCCTATTAAATTCATAAAAAGGAGAAAGTCTACTGGGGTTCACCTACAGTTCTTGTCACTTGGGTTTTAGCTTGATCTAATTAGGGAGGGGCAGAGCTCCAGAAAAAACCTGGTTGGTTTATAATTGAAGCATTTCTCCAAGACTATTGTTCTTTGAAACAGTGTACAGAGACTCAAGCTTCTGAGGACTCAGATAAATAGGCATATAAACACATCCGGCAAACCATGTTGTCTGAATTCATGTAACACACCCAAGCAAAATACACTGTATATTTATTTGTATTTATTTGCTTAAATATATGGGCTGCCCATTGTGCTTTGGTGAACTTTGCATGGTGTACAAAATTAGAAGGTAAAGGTAAAGATAAAGGTTCTTTTACTCACACATATGTGCCAGTTGTTTCTGGCTCTAGGGGGCGGTGCTCATCTCCGTTACAAAGCTGAAAAGCCAGCACTGTCTGGAGATGTCTCTGTGGCCAGCATGGCTAAACACCAAAGGTGCATGGAACACTGTTCCCTTCCCACCAAAACGGTCCCTATTTTTCTACTTGCATTTTTTCCATGCTTTCGATCTGCTAGGTTGGCAGAAGCTGGGACAAGTAACAGGAACTCACTCCGTTATGCAGCGCTAGGGATTTGAACCACCGAACTGCCAATCTTTCTGATCGACAAGCTCAGCATCTTAGCCACTGAGCCACTGTGTCTTGAAGGCTAATGACATTAAATTGAAATATCTGTATTCTGAGCTTTGACACTGGGTTCATTTCCTCCTAAAATTTGACCTTTTCATGGAAGAACCAAAGGAACCAATGGTAGTATTTGTATACGACATTCCATTTTCCCAGTTTGGGGAAACTAATCAATTATCTTTGGTGCTTGGAAATCAATTGAAACAGCCATCCTCTGAAATTTGAGGATCAATGGGAGTAGACATAAGAATAGGTCATCCTGTATTTTTCCCACATTGCAGCAAATGAAGTTATCCTAGATCAGCCTCGCCTGAAGCTGAGAACCTCCAGTTGTGTTGGATTATGGAAACTGGGAATTGTGGATGTTGTGGTCTATCACATTTGAAGCTGTGAATTTGGGAAAGCTGCCCTAGACAACAAACTCAGCTGAACACTGCAATATTTTAGGGACACAAGGACCTCTTAAAAAGTCACCCTGTTGGCCTTGGATAAAAATAGAAATACCTACAGCAATTGTATAACCTAATTTGAAGAAAACTTTTGCAGTCTATTTATGGATATCTTGGAAAAAAATCCATCTGCCAAAGAAAATGTTGAGGCTTTGTGGAATCGTGGCTTTCCAGTTACTTCCTGGGACAGATCTTTTGATTTATGTAACCTATGATGATGGGAATCCTGTTGCCAGCATCATCTGTTCAGCCTGTGTGTATGTGTGAACTGTGGTTGGGAAGGTACATCAGGGTGAGATCTCGTGAAGTCTGTACACAGAATATTTTTTTTTTAAAAAAATCCACGATAGCAATAGCATTTAGACTTATATACCACTTCTCAGGGCCTTACAGCCCTAAGTCAAGCTATTCTCCAAAGCACCTGAGAGTAGGCCTAGAAGCAATGGATGGAAACTAATCAAGGAGAGAAGCAACCTAGAACTAAGGAGAAATGTCCTGACAGAACAATTGAACAATTGAATGACTTCCCTCCAGAAGTTGTGAACGCTCCAACGCCAGAAGTTTTTAAGAAGAGATTGGTCAATCATTTCTCTGAAATAGTACAGGGTATTCTGCCTGAGCAGGGGGTTGGACTAGAAGATCTCCAAGGTCCCTTCCAACTCTGTTATTCTGTTCTGTTAATTGGTTTACAGAGTCAGCATATTGGCCCACAACAATCTGGGTCTTCATTTTTTACCAACCTTGGAAAGGTGGAAGGTTGAGTCAACAATCGATTTTTTAGTGACTATTTGAAGTTACAACAGCACTTTAAAAAGCGACTTATGACTATTTTTTATATTTACAACCGTTGTAGCATCCCCATGGTCACGTGATAAAAATTTGGACGCTTGGCAACTGGCATGTATTTAAGACGGTTGCAATGGCCCGAGGTCATGGATGATCCTTTCCCTTATGCCAAGCACATTGATTTATTTAATTCAATATTGAGGCAGCTAAAACTCTTGAGTGATACACAATTAAAAGTGTCAGAGTATATTCATAAAGTGAAATAGAGCATGGTAACAAGGTCAGCCAATGAATAGACACGGCAACTAAGTCAGCCAATGAGGACTGTTTGGAAACTGAAACTAGAAGTAGCCTAGGCGTGGCTCTATATTAAGCTCTGTAGCTCTGAAGCTATGTTGAGCTCTGAGTCTGTCTATTGAAAATGAAACTGCTTCTCTCCTCTGCTGTGTATCTTGCTTGCCTGCTGAACTAAAGTGAAACTGATGTCTGTTTCTGAGCTACTGAGTTGCTGTTCTGCTCTGAACCTGTAACATGTCTGCTTCTGTTTGAGTTTGCTTTATGTTGGAGAAATCTAAAACTGGTATTGTAAAATTTACTTTATATGTTTATAAAGAAGTTAAATGAAGCCTCAGCCAGTAAAGTCTTGTCTTCTCTTCTCTTCCCTTCCCTTCCCTTCCCTTCCTTCTCGCCATCTGTGTTTTTCTGGCACTGAATTTATGCTGCAATAACTCTGAACAAAACTACCGTATTTCCCCATGTATAAGCACCCCCTTTGTATAAGCCACCCCCCCAATTTTTGGACTGTGAAGTTTTGAAAAAAATATTTTATTAGAGAAACAAGTTATGAAGAAAGAAAATTTACAAAGAAACAAAATTCGACATCTAGATCTACAACCGGTCATGACGCCGAGCGGTGTGGCGACGCTAGCAATCTACGCATCGGGCGAGAGTAGGAACGCAAGCATTCAGGCCCATGCCTAGCGTATGCATTTCTATCGCGTACTCGCACTCGTAATCGTATCATCACGTACAATTTTTACAAAAAGTATAGCATACTGCTGGAAAACCAGTTTATTCCTACTTTATTATTTTATGCATTTTTTCACGTATAAAAAGTGTACCTGCTTTGTATATGCCACCCCCCTACTTTTTGGGCTTGAAAATTTTGGAAAAAAGGGGTGGCTTATACATGGGGAAATACAGTACTTCAAAAGAGGGGTACCACTGACCAGAAGACCAACCCCATCACACAAATAATCCAGAAAACAGAAAAAACAAAACAAAAGAGAGGAACTTGGCTAACCAGCATGTCCCAAGGCCTGTGAGAAAAAGCTAGTTTTTAACAGTTGACAAAAATAATCAGTAAGGTAGGAATAATGTAGATCTTGAGGATGTCATTCTGGAGGGCAGGAATTATCAATGAGAAGATACACTTCCTGAAAGTTGACATTTAGTTGACAGGATCCAGATTATCTAGCAGACCTCACTGGTTTTACTGCCTTTGAAGCAACCAATTGTTAGCTGAATTATTGAATAAGTAAAGCAATTTATAATGGCTTTCAAGTAAATTTAGCTTTTGCTTTTTGTATGATAGATGACACTAAAGGAAGGCCTGAGGAAAAAAGTTTACTTTGGTATGTTTGGAATATGGCAAGCCATGAATGTACTGTTTAAACAGCTCAATTTTGGCGTATTTACATTTTGGCATATTTCACACTCTTTCTTTTTAAACAAAAGACACCACTTGCATGCAATTCTGTGTTATCTTTACATGCTGAGGTAAAATACAGCATCATTTCAGGAAATGTGAAACATCTGCCAAAATATAGGAGTTGTCTAACTTCTTCCACCTATGCAAAGAGAATTTAAAAAACAACAACCTGATTTTTGTTTCTTTCATTTTTGTTATTGTTATCCGGAGTTGGGAATAATTAAGCAGGAAGAAGAAAGGGCAGAATATTTATTTATTTGATTTATTTGATTTGTCAATTGCTTACAAGATAATAGGTATAAGTATCAACATGAGTAAGAATACAGGAAATAGGTACGAATAAATGGGGACAGTAGCACAGGGACGGTAGGCACGATGGTGCACTTATGCACGCCCCTTACGGACCTCTTAGGAATGGTCAGTAAGGGGCATGCATAAGTGCACCATCGTGCGTACCATCCCTGTTAATAACAGCTAACAGATAATCAGAGTTGGAAGGGACCTTATAGGTATCTAGTCCAACCCCCCTGCCCAAGCAGAAGGCCCTATACAATTTCTGACAGATGGCAGTCCAATCTCTTCTTGAAAGTCTCAAGTGATGGTGCTCCCACAACCTCTGAGAACAACTTCTGTTCCATGGGTTGATTGTTCTCACTGTCAGAAAGTTTCTCCTTATTTCCAGGTTGAATCTCCTTGTTCAGTTTCCATCCATCATTCCTTTTCTGGCCTTCAGGTGCTTTGGAAAATAGCTTGACCCCACATTCCTCTCTGTGGCAGCCCCTCAAATATTGGAAGACTGCTATCCTGTCTCCCCTGGTCCTTTTCTTCACTAGACTAGCCATGCCCAGTTCCTGTAACCATTCTTCATGTTTTAGTCTCCAGTCCCCTATGTCCTATATCTAACTGATTCTTTTGCACCTTGGCTTGCTTGAATTTCTCAGCTGTTTGAAGAAAAAAAAAATCCACATTGTGAGTTTGCCAAACTTATGCTGTGAAGCTACTTCACCATGTTCTATCATACCACTAACGGTAGTCCTCGATCTACAACAGTTCATTTAGGGACCATTTGAATTTGCAACAGCATTGAAAAAATGTGATTTATGGCTGTTTTCCACACTTAAGACCATTGTAGTGTCCCTTTGGTCACGTGATCAAAATTCAGGTGCTTGACAACTGACTCATACTGATGACAGTTGCTGTGTCCCGGGGTCATGTGATCAGACAAGCAAAGTCCACAGGGAAGCTAGATTCGCTTAACAACCGTGTTCCTAACCTAACAACTGAAGCGATTCACTTAACAACTCTGGCAAGGTAGGTTGTAAAATGTGGCAAATTTCACTTAACAAATTTCACAACAATCTCGCTTAACAACAGAAATTTTGGGCCCAATTGGGTCATAGGTTGTGGATTACCTGAATATATGCATTTCTTTTTCTTTTTTGAGGAATTTAAATGAAGAAAGTGTGGTGGCCACATTTGGGATGGGATCACTGGTGGGGTTCAAATTTTTTTACTACTGGTTCTGTAGGTGTGGCTTGGTGGCCGTGGCAGGGAAAGGATACTGCAAAATCCCATTCCCTTCCCACCCCACTTACCTGCTTTCCAGCTCCGTTCTCCTGGGCAGGGCAACCAAAGAAGACCCAGCCAATCAGCTGGGACTCAGGAGGCAGAGAATAGATGGGGGTGGGGCCAGTCAGAAGCAGTATTTGCTGGTTCTTTGATCTACTCAAAATTTCCTGCTACCAGTTCTCCAGAACTGGTCAGAACCTGCTGAATACCACCTCTGGATGAGATCTGCCTGTTACAGTTCCTTTGTCCTCCTAATTGTAGAGGCATACACATAGACTAACAGAGTTGGAAGGGACCTTGGAGGTCATCTAGTCCAATCCCCTGCTCAAGCAGGAGACTCTATTCCAAATATTAGCCTCTACCTAGGATTGAACTCACAGTCGCCTGATTGTGAGGTGAGAGCTCCACAGAAAAGGCCTTGAAAGACAGATGGAAAAGTCCAAAGCAATGGTCAGATAAGAAGGGCTTAAGCCAGAGTCAAGAAAATAAATTGAGGAAGCATCTCAGACTAGTCCTTTCCTTGTTCACATGACAAAGAGACAAGACAAAGAGGGGAAACACATGCAGATGGCAAGATCTGCTACTATCTTCTTCATCCTAGCGTATTCCCTCAGGTGTAGGGTTTGCTTTTTGGATCATTGAATGCCCCTTTGCATGGTCAGCTGCATCTTCAGGGTACAGGCCCACGACTTGCATATATTTGTTGATGGTGTCTTGCCATCTCTGTCCTGGACACCCATGGAGTTGCCAGCCATTGACTTCTAGTTGGTATTGGTGCCACACGAAAATGTTGTTGAATGGTGTCATTTGTGATGTGGTCAAGAAGATGCCCGATATCCAACAGACCATTCACATTTCCATGGTATGGAGATAGGTTTCGGTCCCTGTTGTTGTTGCCCAGCATTCAGTGCCATACAGTGCAACAGGGCGGATGGTTGCTTTGTAAATCTCCGATTTAAGACCGGTTGGCATTCGTCTGTCACATTACACACCCGTGAGTTCTCGCCAATGCATCCAGGCTGCATTCACCCTTGCTCGCTCCTTGCCATTGATGTCTGTTACTATAGCTATTACAATAAAAGTAGTCTTCACCTATATGGCATTGGTTCGTAAAGGATGATACAAATATAATAAGATTCTAGAGCGGTCTTCCCTCAACTGATGTTCAAGGTAGGCTGGACTTCAGCTCCTTGAAAACCCAGTTAGCATGACCAAAGTCATTCTTTTGACTATGCTGGTTAGGAATTCTGGGAGTTGAGGTCCAATGCAACTTGGTCCAAACATATTACCCACTTCTAATCCAACTATTTCCTTGGACAGTGAAGGTTGACTAACAAATGAGGACTGGAGCGCATAACACCAGGCAGGTCACTGGAAAGAAAAAAAAATCACAAAACTACACCTCAGTAATTTTGGCCATGTCATGCAGGGGGGTTCACTGGAGAAAGCAATTTTGTTTGGAAAGAGTTAGCGGTAAAGGGAAACCAGGCCGTCAAAGAACATGGTGGCTGGATACCATCAAAGCTGACACCAAAGCATGGGACAACTCAGTGAAGTAATGCAAGATGGGAAGATATGGAGATACTTAGCCCATAGAATCGCCAAGAGTAAGACATAACTGAATGGCCATCATCATCATCATCATCATCAAGCTATCTGATAACAGTTCTGGAAACATTCTAATGTAATAGCATGCCGAAAACATCACCCCACCTTGACACAGATTGCCACAGCCTCATCGGTCCACCAAAGGGAAGTTTCAATGTTTTTATTCAAAGCAGCTTCTCACAATGTATAAATACTGCATATTAACACACATGAAAAATACAACTTCTAAGGCACCCAGAAAAATGTGTTCATACACTAGTTTACAGGACCATGGACAAATAATTTGTGTACAATTTGATCTACACAGTCACGATATCAGATATATCAGAAGATATGCATCCCTCGGTACTGAACTAATTTCTGAAATATTTACAACACTGTGGTTAAGGGGTGCCCCATACCCTCATATTGGTCATACTGTGCAGTCTTCACAAATATTGGAAACATGACATTTAGACAACAAAATAACTTATGGGCTGTATCTGAAAAAATCTATACTTTAATTCTTTTCTCTCTTTTTTTTTGGTTACCTGCTTTATCTTTATTTAGTTTGGTAATAAGCCTTACCAATAGATACCTCCTTACTTATATCTATTTTTCATTTTCCTCTTTTTTTTTTCTTCAGCAGATACACTTACTCTGGCTACCTTGCCCCTTTTCCTTTCCCTAAAATGAATTAAAGATGATACAAAAATGCAAGTTGAAGGGGACGTGACAACCAAAGGCATGACTGGAAAAATGGAATTCTTTGGTCCTTACTATTTTTAATGGAAGCTTGATATTTACATGCAATATATATTATTGTCTAGAAGCCAAAATCCTGTTTGAAAATGCGAGTGGAATCACATGAAGGATTTTCCTTGTGTATACCTGAAGTAGTGACAAAGATATTAAGAACGGCTTCAAAACATACTGCTAATAGGGTAAATAGAGATACATCCATCCACGTTATGAATCATTTCAATGCATAATTCAGATTGTCTCTACATCTTTATGTAAACTTTAGGGTCTTCCAAACAGAGTTGGCTTCAACCACGTTTGACTTATACAGATTGAGCCACCCAAAGAACCTGAGTGTGATTAAGGTTGCTTAGATTAGAGTTGGTCAGATTAGACCCATGGGCTAGAGACTTCTATCCCTGACTACGGAACAAAGCCCATGCTAAAGAGCCTAGCTATGTCTGAAACGAACACACGTACATAAAACCAGAACAACCCGTATTCTCCATTTCACTAAAAAACATTATGGCCCTGCATTCTACCTTTGTCAACTGTTGGAATGCAGCTGTTGGAGGCCAGGGGTTTTCTTTAAAAGTTCATCCAAAGAATGGGGGTGAAATCCATTGAACATAGTTTCCTTCCCTGAAACCACCACTCTTCAAGCCTTCTACAGGTTGGTCAGAACTTGAAGTGCGGAGAAATTATGCCTGGAAAGAGTTTTGGGGTTGGGAAAGTTTCAATAGGAATTGTCCCCATTTGCTCCACGTTTGCAAGGCAGGATCAAATGTCCCAACGCCACCGTCTGCAACCCTGTGTCCTCCAGATATGTTGCGCCTACAACTCCTGGAATATGCAGATTATTAAAAGATGCTATAGTCCTTGCTATTCTGCCACCCCAGAGAGTTGACTCTTCATTTTCCTTATGAATTTTCACAATCTTTGTTTCAAACTAGTGGTAAGGCTTATTCACAAATGCAGCAAATCTACAAATTCATTTATTTCAAGGCTGGAAAAAAGGAAGGGAGGAAACCAAAAAACCCGCCTGCATATATTACTAACAGTAAAACAGTGTGTTATTGTAAGTGAAAAAACAATTGGCATCAATCCCAGAATACTAGAGAATTAAAAGAAGAGTTAAATCATTGTGTAAAAAGATTGCCTAGAACGCTTACCCTAATCTACCACAGAAATATAAAAAGTTTATATATTTATATATATGTATATTTGAAAATATATACTGTATTAAAATCAGCAAGCTTATTCATTGAAACAGAAGGGCACCCAACTAACACACATTTTATATACAGCAATATATATATGTGTACGTATATACATACATACATACATACACACACACACACACACTCATACATACATACATACGCACACATGCAAGACAAACAGAAAAAAATTAAATTGCTTACTTTTCCATATCTACAAATGCAAAAACTGGGGAATCTTTTAAAGATTTGTACAAAACCATTTACATGAAATCATATGACATATTTAACAGCAAATTTTGCATTTTATTAAATACTGTGGATATTAATCAAGATATTCAACCCAGTATATACAGCACACCTTATAGCTAAATACTCAAGTGATGCTGGAAAGATAAAACCAGATGAGGAAGCTTTTTTAAAAAATAATTACTGACCATAAAGTTGTTTAAAAAAACCCTGAAATTAGAATAATTATATGGTTGGTTGTTGTTTTTTCAAAAGTAAGATTTAGAATTTCATTTTTTAAAATGAAGGAATTATATTTGTCCTGTTTCAGCTACTGAAATGTAAAAATAAGAATATGTAGAAGAAGCTGTGAAAAAAAATTAACATTTCAAAATCAGATCTACTTGGAAATCCAGATGTTTTTGATCCCAAGAATTCTTCCCATTCAAAGGAAGTTTCAGTGTGGGAACATTTTCCTGCTAGTTCATTAAATTCATTCCTGGAAGAGGGACTGGACCACATTTTGAAAAATATTTGAATAAGTGAATGTGCTCCCAAATATATATATTTTCCCATGGTTTTCATTTGCTTGGTATAATACACCTCTAGGATTTTATCCCTGAGTCCAGAACAGCTGGACTCCAGGAGCAAAAGATTTATAAATTAGTTGAGATTCTTTGCCATCCATAGCAAAGAATAAAACAAACATTCTCTATTTCCCCCTCCCTGAAAACCCTGGTTTATAAGTTCAATGCATTCTGATAAGAACATGGTTTGAAGCCAGAGTGTGCACTGATTTGTAAGAACTTTACAGAGGTTTCCTGCCAAGAGGAATGTTTGCTAAATAAATGCATTTTTTTTAAAAAAAGGAAGTCATCTCCCATCTCCAGGAATTCAATATCACATCAACAGCATTGAGAAACTTGGTTGGGTAGTGAATCTACAAAATTGACAGAATCTACAAAACCAAGCTCAGAGAGCACCAAGGACTCCACAGTTCAACCCTGAGCTACAAATATTCTCTTCCCTTGAATTCAATACCCCATTTGGAAGCTCTAACACCTAATAAGAATTTAGAACTTAAACGGAAACCACGACAGACAAAAAAACCAAGAAGAACAAAATGAAAAACAACCAAAACTTTTAGAAATTCGTGGAAGTCAGAATTCATGAAATGGACTTAAGCCTAGAGATATTTAACACTCTGGTTCCGTTTTTTCCCCCTGCAATTTTTGTAGCTGGAAAATGAAAGGTCATCTCATAAAACAGCCCATTCATGTCAATGTTCTCCTTTTAATGCACCTTGATTGGGCCTTGTTGACTTAAAAAGAAAACAGTCCTTTCATTACTTCTCAAGGGATTTCACAGACAGTGTAAAGGTGTTAAATCGATGCAATTACAGACGAATCTTTGCAGTGCTTCCAGGAAGTATTGGGGCCAGATCCTAAGAGCGAAGGAGCATAGAATGAGCCAAAGGAAAGCTCTGCCTTTCTGCAATTTGTCTAATGGAAAGGAGAGTGCTGGACAATAAAAGGAATTCCAGAACATCTAATAGCAGCATTTCCAAAGGCATTTTTAAGAATTTTATACCACTTATCAGGGGGGTAGCTTCTTAAGTCAGCAGGAATTCTTCATTCTTTGTTGCTTCTCTAGGGTGATGCAATATGGTTATTACTTTTCGACTGATTAGAAAAAAATAGTAAACATTTCTTCTATTTTTTTTTAAAAAAAGAAGGTACACTCTGCCTTATTCCTCAAGTTCTCAAGAGGAGTTGTGTTACACTCAGTTTCAGCATTACACCGTTCTTCTTCAAGGACGATTCAAATACAGTGCCCATCTTGGAGGACAATTTCTGAATATGAATCACAGATGGAGTTATTATTTTTTTTAAATGCCACAACAGCCCATGGCATTATCTGATTCACTACCCTTTGTCTTTGCTGACATAGTACAATCTTTTTAAAGACAATCAGGGAGATTGTTCACATGTGCAAAACCTATCTGGTAGGTAAGTACAATGATAATTAATAAAGAGGCACACACACACACACACACATATACATATACATACATACACATACACACTCACACTCCCCCCCCCCATATATTCATATCCATATCACAGAGACACACAAACATAAATAAATTAATTAAATAAATTGAACCAAAAGGGGAAAGCGATCCAATCCAGGTAGGATATTTTGAAAGTTCTTCTTCCTCGTTTTTTTGCAACATTATTATTTTTTTATCCATCAGCCATTATAAATGATATCCCCCACATACCACGTCTTCGATTGTTAATGGTGGAACAAACCAAAAATATGGACATCTTAAAGCGGGCCAGATAAACAGCTGAATTCTAAACAGAGTCATAAGGACTGATGCCATGACAAACTGCTTATAGCAAATGGGAATAAGTTAATTAATTAATAATAATAATAAAAAAAGAAGACCAAAGGAGTAAGATTTGTGGTGTGTCTAGCGCTTCTGGCACATGGAATGTATGTTTCTTTCCAGCCACATGGGTGTTCAAATGCAACTCTTGCCAAATGCAACTCTTTCTTTCCTTCCACAAAGAAAAATCAATCCTGCTAGGAAGAATTGTTGAACACAACAAGGAAACCGATGCAACCTCAGAGATGTTAGATACGCCTCCAGGAGGATTTGCTGGATCTTGGTTTTGGCTTTCATATGATTCTTCTCAAACCCGGAGACATCTGAAATCTCTTTGATCCCAGAACATTCTTTTTTTTTCCTTCAGCAATGTCAAACTTCATAGATCTTGTCTTGGAGATAGCTGAACAATGAATCTAGTCCTTTGGAAGAGCTCCAGAGCTGCTTTAACATCTGACATTCTTTCTCATTTACATCTTCAAGGCCAGATTTTAGAAAACTCCGAACCAGGCATTTCGATTCTTCTAAAACCTAAGAGAAACCAATTACATTCCCATTAACTTATTAATTATTAATTAATATGTTAATTCTGATAGGTGCATAGCCCTGTCATCCAAGCCACCCAAAGACGTTTGCTATGAGATGGGTGGCAAATAAATTCAATGAATGAATGAATGAATGAATGAATAAATAAATGTCTTCTAGAGAAAGAAGAGTTTAGAGTGAAGAGACCTGTTGGGCTCTCTTGGCTTCATTAGAGATCTTCTTTGGCCACCATCTTGATTTCTTTGATCTTCCCATGAACACTCCTTTCCTTTGAGATTCATTCATTCATTCATTCATTCATTCATTCATTCATTCAATTTCTATAGTCATCCAATTTAACTAGGTGACTTTGGGCGGCTTTATATTACAGAGTAATAAAATAGTTCACAAAAATGAAGTGAAAAGTAGGAAATCTTGAGTTCATACAGTGCTCACTTTTTCTAGCCTTCCATAAATTACATATAGAAATGTAATTTATTTTTTTGTTGGAAGTATCACTCTTCATGCCTTGTAACTGTTTTATATTCTTCTTGTTTTTACTATTCCAATAGATGCTTTGTTTTTAGTTCTGCTGGATCTTAATTTAACAATTGAAAGCGGGTTTGTGTTATTATCATAGTAGAACAAAACCATCTAAATAACAATTTTTAAAAAGGTTTTGATAAGCAGGAAGCATTCATTCTTAACTTCACTGGCCATTTTTCTCTATTGCTTTTATGACTTTCTTTTTTTTTTAAATAAAGTTTTATTGAGTTTTAACAAAACAAATAAAACATCTTATTTGAGTATAGCATCGTTCCGGGTTATAACATTTCCACACAGACACAATTTCCTATGCATATTCATCTTATGTATTCAACTTCACATCTTATTACTCTTTTTCCAACTTCTCACTACTTCTCCCTTTACTTCTCTTAATTTTCTTTTATGGTTATCTCATTTCCTTCTTATTCAATTGTATTTCTTTTACCTAAATTTCTATATCTTTTTATTCATTGTACTTATACTTTCATCTGTCTTGTTTACAATTTCATATGTTCTCTTCCAACATTCTTAAGAAGCAAAATTCCCCCTATGATTGCCAATCGAAGGGCAACACCTTTAAATCTTATTGTTATTATATGAAATCTCAATAAACATTGAATTTGTGCATTCTAAAATTATAACATTCAAATTTCTAATATCTATTTTATATCATGTAGATCTCATCATTCAGACTCTGCTTGGTACTTCCCCTTGAAAATGTAAAAAGAAAAATTCTAAAAACACAGCAGAAACAATATATATATGTGTGTTTTCTTAAGTTTTCGTGGGTACTTACATGTATGGCATTCAGCTTTGTTCAGGTATTTTCCCACGTCATTGTAGTTGTGCTTTTAAAGTTGTAGAAACGTTTCGGCAGAATCTCATCTGCCATCATCAGGCTTCTGTATTGTGTTCGTATGTGAGTCAGACTTTTACGGCCGTTTCAGTTTTAAATTTGGGGCTAACCTACTGCTGTGCCAGAAGTCTGATGATGGCAGATGAGATTCTGCTGAAACGTTGCTACAACTTTAAAAGCACAACTATAATGACATGGGAAAATACCAGAACAAAGCTGAATACCATACGTGTAAGTACCCACAAAAACTTAAGAAAACACACACACATACACACACACACACACACACACATATATATGCACATACATACATACATACATACATACATACATAAGTAAACAAAATAGTTATTCAAAATCATTGTAGTACTGGTATGAACCTTGTAAATCTTTCATGTTTCTTTTCAATATTTATCAATCTTTAGAAACAATTGCAATGTATCCCTCTCTTCTTTATTATTGCATTAATTATAAATAAACATACCATTACATAACAGTACAGTTTTATCTCATAGATTATTTACTTATTTCATTTCTAACTCATTACAGTATTCTACTGTCACAACACTATCTTTTGTACCTTTGCAGAATCCTCACTTTTAACTTAATTTAACCATTGTCTCTGTGTTTTCTAGCTAACCTTTAATCCTAGTACGTTTTCCCCTTTTCTCTATTTCCTGTTTTTGTTCCTCATGAGTTCTTTCCCTTTCTATCTTTCCCCCCTTTTTCTCATCCCTTTTTTATACCCTTCTCTCTCTAATTTTCCCTTCTGTAATTTTCTTTTCTGCTTCTCCTTGCTGTTATACTTCTTTTTCAGACTACTTTTCTTTTTGGCTGTTCCCTTTGATCTCAAACTTTCAACTCCTTTCCCCCCTTTTCCCCTTATTACCACAATTTGCATTATTTGATCATTGAAAATGACTTCGTCTTTGTCCCGCCCTTCTTCTTGCTCTTGAAGCTTTTCCTTTTGCTTTTCATAGTTCAAGATCTCCATTTCAAAAAATTCAAATATGAAGCCAAAGGATCTTCTTCCCCTTTCTGCATCTTCTTTCTGTATTTTTAAGATTCATCTTCAGTTCCTCCAGGAGTGATGGCATTTTAAACACTTTTGAACAACCACCCGATTGACTTTAAGTAAAAACAGAAAAAGACAGAAAAAAATCAATGCCAAAAACTTTTTTTTAAAATCACCAAATGATCCCAGACTGTTCCTTCTTGTTTCTTTCCTTTACTTTTCCTTTCCGTGGGTTACTAATAAGATTTCAGTTACAATGTAACCTCGGGAGTCTTTTCAAAGTTTCACTGTTAATCCTCTTTATTTTTCCAGGTGGCACTCCATTTTTCCATTATTCCAAGTCCCACCCTTTTGCCTCCACTCTTCTCCTTTTTAGGGCTTTAAAATGACCAAGAAAAAAATCTTTATTCTCCTTTTGACACTTAGATTTCAGCTTAAGGTTGCCTATTAGTGTCAAAATAGATTAACATAAATTTCTTTCCGTACCATTTGTAATTGTCAATATAAAGGTAAAAAAGGGGTTTTTAACCTCCTTTTCTCTCTCCTTCACCGCTTAAAGATCTTCTTTCAGAAGTATTCCTCTAGGTACTTTTAGATTCAGGGTACCTTGCTTAGATGTTCTCTGTTGTTTAGCCCGGTCTGTCCTGCTTTCCTCTTTGTCTTCCTCCTGCACAATCTTATCCAGTCGGGTTCTTCTTTGAGGTGGCCATTTCTGACCACCGCTTCAACCGTCTTCGGGGAAGGGAGTTTAGACCAGCCAAGGAGGAGAGATGCGGCTCCCCTCCACTCGGCTAACAATCTTTCCCCTCTTTACCTCCTCTACGGGGTGGCTTCAGCCCCGAATCCAAAGGATCGGGGCGCTCCAGTGGTGAGCGCAGATCGAAACCACGCATGATCGCTGATTTCAGTCTGTCGCTGAAGAGACCCAAACCGGAAGTCGCTTTTATGACTTTCTTGATCTAGAGGACTTGAGTCCCGCATGTTATAAAAAAACCTAAGCTGAAATGAAGATGGAGGAGAGTACAGGATGTGTCCAGGGTTTTCATCAGATCAAGAGCCTTATTGGCTCATCCAAGACAGGCACACAATACTTTTGTAATATGTGCTTCTTTTGTCTCTTTTTCCCCCCTCCAAACATTTTGGAAGGAGATAGAATCTATATTACATTTAATTAAAAGTCCCCGGTGCTTTACTGCTGGTCTTTCAAGCGAAAAGGGAAGCTATTCTGTCTTTGCAGAGAGAATCAAGTTACAATCTTTCATACAAAGGGAGGAAGGGAAAAATATTTCTCTATCAGCTTACAAAGGTTCCTCTCCACTGAAAAGTCAGAACTTGCCTAATGTGTGAAAAAAATAATTTAAGGTTGAGCACACCAATACAGGAGTTTAATATTTTGCCTTGGACAACCTTTTTGAAGACAATCTTGGACAATTTTGGGGGCTGAGAAGACCATAGCAGTAAGCAATGGGGAAAAAATATATCATACTCTGGATAGGATCATGGTTTTCTGGTGTGCTTCTTCTAGCTTTTTATATGAGAACTTCTAGAAATGTCCATTCATTTCCTTATTAAGAAGGTCACCTACATAAAAGTTATTGAAGGCTAACATTATAGCTGCCTGCATTTTTTTTATCTTAAACGTGTTTATTTATTCATGGAGCTAACTATGCCATAGATTTTCAGCAATTATGGTTGGAAGCATTCCAGGAGCTATCAAAAGGTCTAGGATCATCCACTCCCTTTCATGGAAAAATTGCCGGTAAACACCAGCAATTCTTAGTATATTTTGACCCCCAATCCAGTGTTTCTCAACCTTGACAACTTTAAGACATGTGGACTTCAGCTTCCAGAATTCCCCAGCCAACCATCAGCCATCAGTTTTGGGAGTTGAGGTCTACACATCTTAAAGCTGCCAAGGTTGAACAACACTGCCCTAATTTTTTCAGGACATTGTCTGTATAAAATAGACCCGTGATGGCGAACCTATGGCATGCATGCCAAAGGTGGCATGCAGAGCCATTTGTTCTGGCACTCGAACTGCAGGCAAACTTACCTCACTGCACATGTGCGTGCCTCACAACTGATTTTTGGTGGGTTTGAGGCCTTTTTCAGCCTCCCAAAGGCTTGAAGAAGGCTTCTGCAGGCTTTGCAGGCCAAAAACTAGCCCCGTGTCATCACTTCTAGTTTTTCCGAAAATACCGGAAGTGATGACACAGGGCTAGTTTTCGGCCTGCAAAGCCTGCAGAAGACTTCCTGAAGCCTTTGGGAGTCCAAAAAAGGCCTCAAACTCGCTGAAAATCAGCTGTGAGGCACAGTGCAGGTAAGGGTGGGTGGGTGGTTGGGTATTGCGCGTGCATGCATAGGGGGCATGGGGGAGTCGCATTGCCTTCTGGGTGCTGGCACGCAAGCGTGAGTGTGCAAGCGCACACACAATTTTTGGCACAGGAGCCCAAAAAGGTCAGCCACCACTGAAATAGACCTACAATTTCATCCCCATGTTTAAAGAGGCGAGGGATTTCTTGTGGAATGTTTCTTCTTGTGGTGTTGGTGTTCTTGTTTGCTTTGGAATATCTCTGGAATCCATTTTTGATTATCTCGTGGTTTTACACTAGTTGGGATGGAATTGGACGACCTGTGCATTTAATAAAAAAATAAGTAAGAGGCAAGAGAGGGAGTCCCTTCTAAAGGAGTTTCTGAAAGAGATGGGGTGGGATAAAGTTGGCATCAAAGAATTACCCTGAGGTAAGATGGGTGGCCAACAAACAAAGACATTCTCCAAAGTTCTCCATAAAATCTCATATTCTTCTTACCACAGCACTGCAGGACGCCATTTCTTTTACCCTCAGCATCACTTCTTGCCCAAATGTGGTGGGCCAAAAGACTTGTGAGACGAGTCCTCTGCTGCAAGCCTCTTGCGCTGTCAGCTTCCTTCCACAAAACAACATCTCATTGGCCTGCAAGGATCAAATATATTAGAAGAGGACAACTTATTCTCCTCCTCCACAAAGAGCAAGCACAAAACACAAGGTGACAGTGCATACAGATTTGCACAAAACAGGTAGGGACCTATTTAGCGGTAGATGCAAAAGTAGGATAAATAGAAAATAGGGCTTCATGTGGCTAAGACACTGAGCTTGTCAATCAGAAAGGTTGGCAGCTCAGCGGTTCAAATCCCTAGTGCCTCATCATGGAGTGAGCACACATTACTTGTCCCAGCTTCTGCCAACCTAGCAGTTTGAAAGCACATAAAAAAGTAGAAAAATAGGGACCACTTTGGTGGGAAGAGAACATTGTTCCATGCGCCTTTGGCATTTAATCATGCTGGCCACATGACCACGGAGACGTCTTCGGACAGCGCTGGCTCTTTGGCTTTGTAATGGAGATGAGCACTGCCCCCTAGAGTTGGAAATGACTAGCACATATGTGCAAGGGGAACCTTTACCTTACCACACTGGGAAAAAAATGAATCAAATGAAATACTCTGAAATCTCTTTTGTCTGTGGTCTAGTGGGAATTGTAGATGGGTTAACCAAAGATCTTTCTTTTCCATTCCTATTTGATTTTTAAACCTGATTTGGACTGGAGAGCTACTTAAAAATGGGAGCTTTAAATAGAAAATTGCCTCTTGATCACAAAAGAGGCTCAAGATGGCACATTTCGATAATTCTGTTTGCAAGCAACTCATTCAGCTGCTTTTCAATAGCAGACAACTTGCAGCCCCGAGTATTTGCTTTGCACATACAAATCAGAAACCTAGAGGGGAAAGAAACCAAATGACTGGAAGAGGTCTGCTACAAAGTGAAGAGAAGTTAATTTCTTTGTTAGTTAGTTCACCTTATTGTCATTGTACCTCATACAGTGAAATTAAATGCTGTCTTCAGTGTACATTATGACTATGAAAATAAAACACAAACACACATCCTTCATATTCTATACATTGAATTGAAAACCCCTGATATTGCATTAATATTGCACTATACAGTAGAATTCAATAGAGTTACTGCTCTGGGATAGAAGCTGTTTTTCAGCCTATTTGTCCTTGTTTTTATTATCCTGTACCATATGCCAGATGGTAATAGTTCAAAAAAAGGATGCCCAGGTGGATATTTAAGAATGTTTTGAACTTTCTTAAGGCAGCAGGAGCTATAAAGCTCTTCCAAAGAGGGGAGAGGACAACCAATGATCCTTTGGGCAATGACATTAACCCTCTGGAGCAGGGGTCTCCAACCTTGGCAATTTTAAGCCTGGAGGACTTCAACTCCCAGAATTCCGCAGCCAGCTGAGGAATTCTGGGAGTTGAAGTCCTCCAGGTTTAAAGTTGTCAAGGTTGGAGACCCCTGCTCTGGAGCACTGTCCTATCTGCCCCTGTGCAATTAGCAAACCATACACAGGTGCAATATTCATCCATTAGGTCAGGAAGGAAATGCCTGGAGTAGAAAACCACACGTAGGACAGCACCATGGGCATCAAGCTATTTAACTGAAGTGGAACCATGGAAATCTGAAACAAGGAAATCTTACCAGAGCCACACCCAATATCTGTGGAAATGTGTACGACGAACAGCCTGCAGGAGTGAGCCGAATGGTTGCGTAGGGTGTTTGGAACCAGGCCTTTTCACTTGCCCACACAATGTCGCAGAGTGGTAAAATTGACGCTCCCAAGCCAAGAGCAGGGCCATTGATGGCAACCACAATGGGCTTCTTAAACTGAATAAAGGCTTTCACAAAATCCCTGAAATGGAAGAGATGGACAGAAGTCACCATGAACGACAATTTTGTTTCATGAGAACTTTTGTCACTGCACCAGGCAGGACTCCCTGCAGTCAAACCCTGCGTATTTCTCCAAAGGCCAATCAATAACTCATCCCACTTTTTTCTCACTGTACATAGTAAGCAGAAAGATAATACTTCTGAGCGAGGCTGTGCCATCAAAACCATAATGCTCCACCTTGCCTTGGATCGTTGTCTTAAAGATTAATTGGAGGGTTTTTTATTAGCCGTGGTTGATGCCTTTCAAAGTTCCATGGATGGCTTTACAATATGAACAACTGATATGCATGCACTACAGAAATGGTTGTCGCACTTACTTTGGCCATGTCATGCAAGGGAATTTACTGGGGAAAGCAATTATGTTTGGAAGAGTTAGCGGTTATAAGGAAATCAGGGCATCAACAAACACAGGGAGTGGATACCGTCAAAGTTGACACCAACCAGAGCGTACAAAAAATTCAAAGTAGTGCAAGATTGAAAGATGTAGTGAGACCTGGCCCACAAAATAGCTGAGTCGGACATGACTGAATGGATATCGATATCATCATCATCATCATCAAGAATGGTTCAGCTGTCTTATCCCTCCCTGAATATTAACAGTTTGATATTTTGAGTTTTAAGATGTTTTTTTCTTATTTCTTTCTCTCCCTTTCTCCTTATATGTTCCTTCCTATATCAAAATATTAGGGGACACGGTGGCTCAGTGGCTAAGGCGCTGAGCTTGTCAATCAGAAAGATCGACAGTTTGGCAGTTCGAATCCCCAGCACCACGTAACGGAGCGAGCTCCCATTACTTGTCCCAGCTTCTGCCAACCTAGCAGTTCGAAAGCATGTAGAAAAATAGGGACCCCCTTTGGTGGGAAGGGAACAGTGTTCAGTGTGCCTTTGACATTTAGTCATGCCTGCCACATGACCATGGAAACATCCTCGGACAGTGCTGGCTCTTCGGCTTTGTAATGGAGATGAGCACCGCCCCCTAGAGCCAGAAACGACTAGCACGTATGTGTGAAAGGAACCTTTACCTTTACCTTTATATCAAAATATTAATCTAAAAGCAAAGATGATGAGTGTGGCAGAATGAAGAGCAAGAGAGTAGAGTGGTTTTTTATAATCTCTCTCTGGACAAGGAGAAGACTTGAGATTTCCCATGAGCGCTCCACACAATCACTCCTCATGAGGAGATTGTAAAGCAATGGTCTCCAGTGATTTTAGAGCTCTGGGAGATGAGAGAATAGCCATTTTGTGGAAACCATGGTTGGTACCTTTGCAAGAACACCAAGTTTGTATACTTCCTTTTCTAATCATGTTTGGAAATCACTTGTTACCTGCTTTTCAGCTATAATGGACTTTTAGATCAACATATTTTACAGCACCGAGTTTCCCTTATTGCTTAGCAAAAGAACATACACTATTTTACAGGTTTTTTTTAATAAGACCTCCAAGTGTCCTCTCAACTCTGTTATTCTGTATTCTCTACAACTAGAGATAATTTTTGGCACAGTTCAAAACAGAACTTGGTCTGATGAGTTCAATGTTGGTTGCTGTCCAGCAGTTTTTCTTGTCCCAGGAGGACACATGGAAGATTCCAGGTTCAGATACTTACAGTCGAAACCCTGGAATCTTCTGAATATATACAGCTTATGCTGCAGCGCTGTATTATGCCTTCGCAAATGAAAATATATTGTTATTTGGTATAAACATAATTGACATAAACGAACCATGATTTTACATGGCTACAACTGGCGGAAGTGTGGCATGAGTCCAAATTGGATAGGACAATCCACAGTTTGCATCTGAAAATCTGTCCTTCATATTATGTAGATTGGCATTGGACATAATGTGAGATGTATGAGAAGAAGGCAATATTTTAACTTTGAGAGTCTATTTGCATATAAATGAAGTCATTTCCTTAAGAAGAAAAATCTTCAAACGTTGCCTTAAGAAGTCTGGCGAATAGAGCAGAAACATGATGGAATCAAACCATAGAAAAACGCTAACAAAATTCAAAAAGTGAGTTAAGAGAAAGATGGCTGTAGTTTTCTGCAAACTGTTCTCCAGATATATTGAATTAGAAATCTCGGAGCCCAAACCTATGTTGGCTTAGAATTTTAGCAATTCTTAATTTTCTTTTTACTCACTGCCTTCTAAATATATCAGACTACATTTGGAAAGCAACAATTCAGGGAAAACCTGAGGATGGATAGCCAAACCAGAGGTAGGAGAATTCAGACAATCTTCAACTAATCAATAAAGTACTAATTGCAGTGTTTGGAAGTCAGAGGGTTCAACTTTTTCTCTACTTCTCAGAGTTTCACCACTGTAAGTCCCAGTTTACACTGATTTTTCTAAAGAGAAATGGAAGAATTAACAGTGTCTGCCAGAAAGGAAGAGCCAATTTGATTCAGAAAAGAAAACTGATTATTTAAATGAAGTACCACTTAAAAAACAGATCAACACAAAATGGTTTTTATCTATCTGCAAAAGGACATGAAATTGAGTAAACAGTAAAACAATTGGATTTGAATGGAGCTAGAGCACCTGATAATATCTCTGCAATTTTGTATAAAACTTTCCAAGATATTCTGACCAACCTGTAATCTAGACAATAAATCAAATTCAGGTACATGAAAAACTTCTTTTGACATGGAAAGAAACATATCTTTTTTATTTTTATTTTTTAAATAAAGAAGTATTCAACTTATCTGAATTTTGCAGACCTATCTCCTTACTTGAATGTGGACTACAAACTTTATATGGCAGTACTGCAAAGAGAAATAATATCAGGCGTATCATAAATGTTATTGATAAGACAAATCAAAAGAACAAAAAAAAAGGCTTTGATTTTCCTTTATGCTAAAAAAGCCTTTGACAATTTTGGAATAATGTTTCATATTTGCAGTTCTGAAGAAAATGGGTTACAGCTCTAATTTTTTGACATCAATACAGTGTATTTATAAAGGACAAAAAGTCAATAGTGAATGACCTCATCTTGGAGCAATGCACAATATACTGAAAAGGACAAGACAGTGTTCTCCCCTTTCTTTTTCTTAGAATATAAAATCACAGAGTTGAAAGGGAGGCTTGGAGATCTTCTAGTCCAACCCCCTGCTCAATCAGGCAATCCTATACCTTCATTCTTTCATTCATATAATCTTTGTTCTGATTAGAACTACAACTGCGGGCAATTTGAATACCTCAAATTGTGGAATGTAGAATTTCAAGAGTCAAATCAATTACTGAAGAACATAAGCTGTAATTATTTTTTCATGATATGCTCACAATTACTCAACCGAGAGAATCTTTAATATTGTTGGTGGCATCTAGAATTTGGTCTATTGAACTAACCAAGGGAAAAAAACCTCAAACTTTGGTATGGAATTTGTGAGGATGAAGAGCAACATGCCTATAGAACTTTAACAGTTTTGCTAATTTGTTTTTGACAAAGAAGACTTTTTTAAAAAGAAAAATTATTCATCAAATTGGAAAACTATATCAAGAGACACTTCTAGATAGAAAAAAGTTACATCTGTCTTAATTAAGGAGAATCCCAGCTGTCAATATGAATGTTCTTCCAACACTAAACTTCCTTTTTCAAATGATTCTAGTATTCATGAAAGTAAAATATTAAATGTTTGGCACAGACAAGTAACAAATTATATGTGTTCCAACAAAAAGCCAAGGATTAAATTAAAAAATGTGCAGAGCTCAAGAGAACAAGATGGGATCGCAGTTCCAAATGTTACAATGTCATATGCTCTAGATATGTTAGGCTACCTAGCATAAAACATAGAATACTAGGATTGGAAGGGACCTTAGAGGTCTTCCAGTCTAACCCCCTGCACAAGCAGAAGACCCTATGCCATTCCAGACAAATGGTTCTCTAGTCTCTTTTTAAAAAACTCCAGTGATGGACCATTCACAAGTTCTGGAACATGAATTTCAGAATGGAATATGGAAGAAGCAAGCCTTCTAGAGTGCCTGTGTAGATATATTTGGACTGGCATATGTTGTAATGAACAACCTATAAGTAATTATGCAATATTAAGTAGCCTACCAAATATAAGGGATAAGTACAGGTAAAGAATAGGTTCTTGTTGTGGTTAGCCGGCAGCAATGAGGAGGACGTTCCCGAAGAGCCTGTGCTAGGTGTGAGTGAGAGCAGGATGATTCATGGAACAGGTGACTCGGGAGTAAGAATGCTAATTAATGGCCCCTCCCTTCACGGAATATAAGCCTGATTTCAAACGGTTTTTGCCTTTGCAAAAGGCAAAAAACATTCTAAGGACTTAGTGTGGTGATTACAGACTCTGTTTTATTGGAAGATTTCTGCCAAGGTTTTTCTAATTGGACTAATTGGCTGCAAGCCATCTGTTATCTACAAAGAGGTTTATTTGTAGATTAAAGCTGTGAAAGTTTGAGTTGATCTGTGTTTGCTCTCGGGGAATTTGGCTGGGTCAGAACAGTTCCTTGTTATTTCTCTGTTTGGTTGCTTTGCTACTGAAAGTCTATTTTTATGACGATGATGATAGCACCGTCTTAGCCCATATTGCTTTGGGCAAAATAATAACTTACATTTTAGATCACAAAGACTTATTGATAATTGGATAAAGATAACATCTCTCAGATTTTGTACTATATTATTTCTTCTACCTTCAACTGAGTTACAAGACCAAAGACTATGCAGCTAAAGAATTACAGACAGGAAGAAGAATATTAAGAAGTTTGCATCAACCCAGCGAAGCATGCTGAGCAAATATATACATTACATCAAAATAATCTAAATATCAGATATTTCTTTCATTTGGCCTAACCAACCCAGTTCAAATGTTAAAATAAATAAAACCATATCCTTTGCCGTTGGCTGGATTTTTCTAACTGGAGGATTCCAAAACCCCAAATTCACCTTATAGCCTCAGCGATCCGGGTGCTTTCTTTCCTTCGGTCGCTGGATAACCTTCCAATCAGGTAAGAATAGTCCAAGCCGCTACAAAACACACTGCCTACGGCACTGAGTAACAGGAGCTTGCTATCATCAGCGGATGCATTGCAAAGAGCTCTTCGGACCTCCTTCATAATCTGTAGAGAAACAAACAACCGTCCAGTTCTTTGACATGAATCATGGAATATTTACTCTGGCTTTCTTGTGGCTTCGAATCGGACTCAGGATAACAGCATCTTTGCTTCCTTACTGGCTGTTTCTCAAACGTTTTCCAAATCTATATTTCATATCCGCTTTTGAGATGCGTCCAGTGTCTCAAGGCAACAAAGTTCAGCAACCCAGATGAGGAGGAATAGGAGCAGAGGTGGTATTCAGCAGGTTCTGACCAGTCCTGGAGAACCGGTAGCGGACATTTTGAGTAGTTCAGAGAACCGGCAAACACCACCTCTGACTGGCTCCACCCCCATCTATTCTCTGCCTCCCATTGAGTCCCAGCTGATCAACTGGGTCTCCTTTTGTTGCCCTGCACAGGAGAATGGAGCTGGAAAGCAGGTTAGTGGGGTGAGGAGGGAAGGGGGATTTTGCAGTATATCCTTCCCCTGCCATGCCCTCCAAACCACACCCACAGAACCAGTACTATTTTTTTTTTTTGAATCCCACCACTGAGGAGGAGGCCAAGGGAAGGACCCAAGAGTGCTTTGATCTTTGCTCAGCAGGACTGTGCAAAGGTTGGAAAGTGGTTTTCAGCAATATGCCCTTAGTCCATGGAATGGTACCGGGTTGCAACATGCCAGAAACTGGGACGTGCAAACAAGCGAAGCCCCATCCGTGGGAGGCAGGCAGCATGTGAAACCACAGCTCCTCCAGTCCACGATAAAAATGTCTCTCCCCAAAACCGGTCCCTAGTGCCCCAAAGGTTGGGGGCTGCTGCCTTAGCCCAAATGAAGAGCTTTAATTTCGAAGGTGTAAGCCTCAGGAGGGTGTTTGGAAAACTTTTTGTCTCTATAGGCATAGCTGCTTTGTTGATAGGAATACCCTTTTCAGAATAGAATAGAATAGCAATAGAATAGCAATAGAATAGCAATAGAATAGCAATAGAATAGCATAGAATCGCAATAGCAATAGCAAAAAATAGCAATAGAATAGCAATAGAATAGCAATAGCATAGAATAGCAATAGCAATAGCATAGAATAGCAATAGCAATAGCAATAGAATAGAATAGCAACAGGATAGAATAGAATAGAATAGAATAGAATAGAATAGAATAGAATAGAATAGAACAGAATAAGGGACGTGTATAAGTGCACAATCGTGCCCACCGTCCCTGTCCTATTGTCCCCAATTATTAGTTCCTATTTCTTGTATTTAAACTCGTGTTTATTCTTGTTTCTATTATATTGTAAGCTTTTGACCAATAAATACATAAAATAAAAATAAGAACAGCAGTAGAATAGAATAGCAATAGAATAGAACAGCAATAGAATAGAACAGCAATAGATTAGCAATAGCATAAAATAGCAACAGAATAGAATAGCAATAGCATAGAATAGCAATAGAATAGGATAGGATAGAATAGAATAGAATAGAATAGAACAGAATAAGGGACGTGTATAAGTGCACAATCGTGCCCACCGTCCCTGTCCTATTGTCGCCAATTATTAGTTCCTATTTCTTGTATTTAAACTTGTGCTTATTCTTGTTTCTATTATATTGTAAGCTTTTGACAAATAAATAAATAAAATAAAAATAAGAATAGCAATAGAATAGAATAGCAATAAAATAGCAATAGCAATAGAATAGCAATAGAATAAAATAAAACAGCAATAGCAATAGAATTAATAGAAATAGTATTCTTTATTGGGCAAGTGTGATAGGACAGTGCCTCTGAAACACTTCAGACTTAGGTCACCTATGGCTGTTTTGATAATGAGAGAAGCAATTACATGAAGTTTGCCATAAATATGACTCTCGCACACCGTATCCTTCATGCCTGCAAATACAGGTCGTCCTCGACTTATGACCACAACTGAGCCCCAAATTTCCCTTGCTAAGTGAAACACTTGCTAACTGAATTTTGCCCCATTGTATTGCCACAGTTGTTAAGCAAATCGCTGCAGTTCTTAAGCTAGTAACTCGGTTGTTAAGTGAAACCTGGATTCCCCATTGATTTTCTTGTCAGAAGGTCGCAAAAGAGGATCATGTGGCCCTAGGACACTTCAATCGTCATAAATAAGAGTCCAGCTGCCAAACATCACGTGATCTTGGGGATGCAGCAATGGTCGTAAGGGCAAGAAATGGCCGTAAGTCACTTTTTTCAGTGCCGTTGTAACTTTGAACGGTCACTAAATGAACTGTTGTAAGTCAAGGACTACCTGTATAGTGATTTACAGGAACTGCCTTATTTTACATAAGGTGAATGGCAGCTGGGCCTCAATATTATTCATCATTGATTGATGGTGCCTCTCTTCCAGCCAGAAACATCCTGCAGAAGCCACAGGGGTGTAATGTATAGCACATCATCATGCACATGATGTAATTTGTGTTAGAACATAGAAAGGAGAAACTTTCTGACAGTGAGAACCATCAACCAATGGAACAGCTTGCCCTCGGAAGTTGTGAGAACACCATCAGTTGAGATTTTCAAGAAGAGATTGGACTACCATTTGTCAGAAATGGTGTAGGGCAGTGGTCCCCAACCACTGGGCCCCGGACCGGTACCGGTCCATGGATCATTTTGTACCAGGCCGCCTATTTTGCTTGGGCGCCGCCATCTTGTTTCATCGGTTGGAAAGCGGCGTTTGGGTGCTGAAGGAATCCTCGCGCCTTAGTTTTGTCGAAGGGGGGGGTCGGCTTCGAACGAAGAGCCGTCCCGATGGCGGTGGAGTCTCGCGTTACTCAGGAGGAGATTAAGAAACAGCCCGAAAAGCCCATTGACCACGAGAAGGTACAAAGGAGGAGTTGAAGGTGTTGGGGAGAAGCGGGGGATGGCTGGCTGGCCGGTCGCTCAGCTCGCCTTGCCTTGGTCGTGCATGCTGATGCCGGTACCAGTCCATGGGTCCGTGGATCATTTTGTACCGGGCCGTGGTACAAAAAAAGGTTGGGGGCCACTGGTGTAGGGTCTCCCGCTTGGGATGGGGGTTGGACTAGATGACCTACAAGGTCCCTTCCAACTCTGATTATCTGTATCTGTAGCTGAACCTCAGAGGACTTCTTGACCTCCTGCTCAGGACAGGATACTAACCCAGTCAAAGGGCTGTCCAGGCCTCCAAGCACTGGAGCCCTCACAACTCTCGAAGACAAGCTATTCCATTGATGAATTATTATTACTTAATGTTATGAAGCAATTGTTATGAATTATTCTCACTTTCGGGAAAATTCCCCTTTAGTTCTAGGTTGCATCTCTGTTTAACAAGTCTCCACCCATTACATCTTATCCTGTCCTCAGAGGCTTTGGGGAATACATTGTCCCCCCTCTTCTCAATCACACTCCTCAAGTACTGGAAGACAGTTATGAATTTACCTTTAGTTCTTCTCTTTGAGAAGGATTAGTAATTGTATAATATCCCCACAGACAGACATGCTTTCAACCAGTGTAAGTCTAATGTCAGGATTCCAGCGATTGCCCTAATTAAATCATGAGCCTCGGGCCAAACTTCAAAGAATTCATTCGGCGCAACATACCGGCATGACCTGTATGAAGCCAATTCTGACATACATAATTATAGTCACCTGTGACCCTGCTCCCCACCCCGGGTGTGCCACAAAATCAGTTTCTCCAATTAAGCATGTACACCAGCGAGGTGTCATCCATCATGTTCTCCAATTAAAGTTTTTTGTGGGCAAAAGCTTCACTGCTTAGCTACAATCTTTTTAAATATAAAGTTGGAATGTGCTTCTAAGTTCATTTGCCATATGCTTCTCCAGTCCTTCCCCCCATCCCTTTCTTACGCCAACTTGGAAAGAAGTGTAGGAATGTTTTACAAGTTGACATCTAATTTGTAATTGTCCTAAGAGTTAACTTTTTCTCTGCCTCCCAGTTAATCTCTCCAATATTTATGTCCTTCAGATCAATTTCGCACCCTTGATAAAGAATGAAAGCTCAAAAAAATAAATAAATCCAAATTATAGGAAACCTCAAGAATTTGATACCTGGAGCTGAATCTAACTTCTACATATGAATGTGACATGAAAAAGGTAAAATAATAAGTAAACATTGAAAAAGTTGTGCATGTACTTCAAATCTGCAGCCCCCATTTCGGTCTTCCCTTCAAAATTAAAATCAGAAATGGAATTTGAGGGAGTTATTTCATTAGGGGATAAATTATCAACAGAGGGATGCTTTTACGGCTATTGATCACTTCCCACTGTTCTCTTCGATTGTGTGATGACCCAGGGTGGGATACAAAAGCAACAAAGTCACAAAAATAGGTGAAGTCCTTTTAATTCCTTCAACTTGGTCTCCAAGGTCCAATTATCATTGACTGGAGAAAAAACTCCCCCATGAACAGTTGTGAAAAGGAAGAAATTCTGTTCAAACTCAAAATACATATAAATTATAAATAGAAAAAACCACACAAACCACACTGAAGCAATTAATGAGACAAGACAGGATAAGGGCTTGAAGACGTTCGCAGATATCGAAATATACATACTGGGAAGGATGCCAAAACTCAAATAAGAACAGACTAGAATTATTTTACGCTTTACTTCCAGCACCAGGCCATGTGCAGTTTGGCCTTTTAAACAGTCCTCCCAGCTGCAGCCCATGAAGGGGATCAAGGCCCTTTCCTCCCCCATAGACCACGCCATTCACGTTTCTCCTTTATCTGCTCCTCCCTGTGTGCCCTAAAATGAAGAGGGGA
Source organism: Pseudonaja textilis (assembly GCF_049901715.1). Classification (NCBI taxonomy): domain Eukaryota; kingdom Metazoa; phylum Chordata; class Lepidosauria; order Squamata; family Elapidae; genus Pseudonaja; species Pseudonaja textilis. The sequence goes on from NC_142000.1 coordinate 7,290,823, forward strand.
TGGGCCTGGGTCTTCCTCTGAATGCCCAGCCAGTCTGTGCCCTTCCCCAGTTTCCTCCACAACCTCCGAAGCCACACTCCCACTCCCTGTCAGTTGTTCCTCCTCTCCCTCGGAGTCAGATTTTAACAGGGGCATGACAGATTGGATGTTCACCTGCGTACCTCTGGAGTCAGTGCATTGTTATCTGAGGTCTGACTGGACAGGAGGATGTGTGTGAATCCATCTTCTTTGCGTACAACAATGTCTCTAAACCGACAGTTGCTTTCATTCTGACGCACGCTGTACCTGAGTCTCTTATCGAAGACGTAACCCTTTTCACTCTCCAGTTTCCGTTTCACAGTGGTATGAAGAGTCAGGCCTCCATTTGCAAGAGAGGAACCTTTCAAAACAAACGAACAAAGGGGAAGTAGAAACACAAATTAATGTCTCAGTTGAATCAACCAAAGTAGAGATAAACTTGCCCAAAGTCCAGGAGTGGGCTTCAAACATTTTAGCAAAGTGTTCTCTGCCCAGCTGCTAAGGTGGGCGTGGCCATGGTGGGCATGGCCTAATCGTCCTCCTGCACCATGGCTGGGGGGAGGGCGCTTTTACCTTTCCCAGGCTCTGGAGGCTTTCCTTGAGCCTCTGGGAGGGTGAAAATGGCCTCCTCAGGCTCCGGAAGCTCTCTAGAAACGGGATATGGGCCCATTTCTTGCCTTACTGAACTTCCGGGAGACCCATTTTTCACCGTCTCCGATCCTTCACACGTGCCCTGCACTTACCTGCATTCAAAATGGGCTGGGAGGGGCGGAGTAGGATGGGCGGGACCAGCCAGGGGTGGGATTTGGGGGTTCTCCAAACTGCACAGAATCTTAGCTAGGGGCTCTCCTGAACTCCTTCAAACACCCAGCAGCCCAACCCTGCCAATGTCTTTTTGGGGTTGATTCCCTATTCATCTCATCCCTCATCACCAATTCAGGATGGAAATAATTTATTGTCCTAAGTACCTGTACTAACTATAAATGCCCAGACAAGGAAATACTGGAGTGCATTAACAGCAGACATGTCACTGGAAGGCAAAATCACAAAACTGCCTCTCACTTGTTTTGGCCACATCATGCAAAGGAACTCACTGGAGAAAGCAATTATGCTTGGAAGAGTTAGCAGTAGAAATAAACCAGGCTGCCAAAGGACACCAGCCAGAGTGTAGAAAAACTCAAAAAAAGTACTGCAAGATCGGAAGACATAGAGAGACCTGGCTCATTCAGTAGAATTGCCAAGAGAATAGAATGGAATGGAATGGAATAGAATTCTTTATTGGCCAAGTGTGATTGGACACACAAGGAATTTGTCTTGGTGTAAATACTCTCAGTATACATAAAGAAAAGGTACATTCGTTAAGAATCAAGAATCATAATGTACAACACTTAATGATAGTCATAGGGTACAATCAACAATCAAATCATACTAGGAAACAGTCAATATAAATCGTAAGGACACAAGCAACAAAGTTACAGTCCTACAATCACAAGTGGGAGGGGATGGGTGATGAGAAGATTAACAGTAATAGTACACTTTGTAAATAGTTGAACAATGTGAGGGAATTATTTGTTTAGCAGAGCGATGGCTTTTGGGGGGAAGAAAAGAGCTGGACATGACTGAATGAATATCAACATCAAATATTTGGAAGGCATCAGGCTGAGGAAGTTCAACCTAAACAAGTTCTACCTTCTCTGAACATCTTCTGGCTTTGGCCCAAAGGTGCTTTTTCAAGAGGCAAGTGGACTTTCTGCTTTTTCTTTAAAGATGTTTCGCTTCTCATCCAAGAAGCTTCTTCAGCTCTGCTGATAAGAGAGCTGAAGAAGATTCTTGGATGAGAAGCGAAACGTCTTCAAAGAAAAACCAGAAAGTCCAGTTGTCTCTTGAAAAAGCACCTTTGGGACAACCATAACCTGGATGATTGAGAATCTCCATAAACTTCTGGCTTTCTGGCTTTTGATTCATTTGACTTTACTCCAACCAACAGAAATAGATTTCTTCACTAGTGCATGGGAGTCAACCCATGTTCTATCTATCAGTGGAAATATAGTCAGTGGAAATGATGCTGCTTCAGCCTTCGACAATCCCATCCATTGAAAATTATTTGGTTTGAAACATTGGCAGCCTCATATAAAGAAAATTTGTACAAAATGTTTCATCGTTGGCCTCTAACGCCAGTGAGATTGGCCAAAATCTACCCAAATTTAAAACCAGAATGTTGGAAATGCAAAACCCCTGGTACCTTCGTTCACATGAGGTGGACTTGCCCAAAAGCGAAGAAATTTTGGAATAAGTTAAAGATCTGATTAGAGGAAATGACAGGCTCAAAGATAGTACCCAAACCTGAAACATTTCTACTAGGGATAACTAAAGATGAATATACAAAGGATATTGAATGCTTAATACATATATTAACAGCGGTTAGAATACTATATGCTCAAAACTGGAAATTAGTCCCACAGATAATATGATCATAAAAAAAGTAATGGATTGTGCAGAGGGAAGAAAAAAAAATACTATACAATCTGGGAAAAATGGTATGTCTGGTTAGACAATAGAAAGTAAAGATAAAAGTGTAAAAGTAAAAGTATAAAAGTGTAATTGAAAATAGTGGATATATGTATGTATGTATGTATGTATGTATGTACAGGAAAATGGAATAATTGATGCCACAAATAACTGCAAAAAATGTATATAGAATTTGTTTTTAAAGGTGAAAATTCAATAAAATTTAAATTAAAAGAAAAAAGAAAATTATTTGGCTTGGGTCTTCACTACACTAGATATTTTTTTGACTGTCTACTAGATGAACCAATGATGAGGTGCTGCTGTAAAATGTGAGGTTCCCACAATGAATGGGACTGATGGCTTGGGTTTTCTTTCCTTCCTGGGTATGTACTATCTTCAATTAATCAGGCCACTGTAATGATGGTATGTCTCCTGCTTCAAAATGCAGGCATGTGTGGATTAATTCTGGATCAGAAAACAGGAACATGTTAATTTCCCTTGATATTTTGATATCAAAGAGCAATTCACCCAAAATGCCACTTTTGATAAGTAAGGTTGATCATCTCCTTCTTTCTCATTTTGCGTTGCAGTGAGGAATTTACAGTCCCAATAAATAGAGATTGACCTAATAAATTAGGGCAATTGATAGTGGCCCCCAATGCAATCTTTATAGAAGTCTTGCTGAAAAAAGAGAAACATGAACTTGAGATTTATGGGTTTTAAGATTAGAAATGGTAGCTTGTGGAAGAACGGAAATGATGAGTTAGCTTCACAGAATGAGGGCAAAATATAAATGTATTTATAACCACTGTCAAGAAGATCAGAAGCTGCTTCTTTATAGTCTTTATTTTCCTTTCCTTTTGTTTTCTGTTTCTATTTTCACTATTTACTATTGTTCTTTATAATCTTGATATATACATATCTATGTATCAGATAGTCGATATATTAAAAGCACTGGCCACTAAAGCCATTTTAGAGACTTCAGTTTGTTAAATAATCTACTAATCTGTTGGAAAGCAGGATTGTAAAGTATTCAAGAGCCAATCCAATTTTGTGGGTCTAACATTTGGTCTAAATATGGCTACTTCTCTGCATATTATTTTTTCTCTGAATTTTGTAAGGCAGCTAGTTTTAAAGAAATCCAAAGAATTACCAAAATATGTCTTGGGGGAGGGACACATTTTGAAATGTGTGTTTGAAACATTCTTAAAACTTAGTGTGAAATACTTTTTAATCTAGGTCGAGCAAAATGCATTTAGAGAATATGCATTTAAATATGAACTCTTGTACAGATTTAAATAAAATCGTGTATGGAAGATTATGTCTAAGCCCCTTTGAATGTTTTTAAAGTAGAAAGTGTAAAATATTTTGATACAATCAATTTAATGAATAAATAAATTATGAATGAATAATTTGTCCATCCCTTATAAATGTCCAAAGCTGTTTTCAGTGATGGTTCATATTTAATGTTCTACAAGAGATTACTACAGTTAGCTATTAAGTTTTTTTTCATTATAGCTTTATTTGATTATTATTTCATTGCTATTCTTTAATCATTTATATACTAGTTTCCTAATTTGTGATGTACGTATTGATTTCTACAAACTGTACAAATTAGAATAGTTCTATCATAAAAGCCTGGCTAGAAATATATTAAGCAACACATATTTTAATGGATTTGTATTCACCTTGAGCTTAATTGTTTGTCACTAGATCTTATGAAATAGTTATCCTTGTCTGGACAGGGAGAACTTTGGTGGATTGGGCTCCTTAGAAGAGAGTCACTGGAGAGACAGACAGGGAAGTTGATAAAATTATTTCTAAACTGGACATCAACAACATTCCAAGAAAATTGCATTGGTGCATCATGACGTTTGATGAAGACTCAAACTCAACTGAAGGAGGCTTTATACATATTGAGCTGGAACAAATGAAGATGAATAGTCTACTGTAATTTCAGTTAGCATCAAATGTTATACCAGTGGGATCTTGATTTGAACTGGCTTCATCTTTGCTTAGTTAAAGACCAGATGGACTGCTAAGCAAATTCAAAGTAAATTAGTCTCTCTGGGAATAACCAAAGGTAATAGAAGTCTTTCACTTAACATAACTGGGATCTGACTACAGTCCTATGAGGCTGTTGAAAGAAAAAAGGTGTCAATAGAATTTGTGGATTGCACAATCCCAAAACACATTGACATCTCTAGAAGTATTACATTCCAGCAAGAAAAGGACTGGACCCATACTGAGAATAACCCACTGATTGCAACAAATCGAATTTGTTTCCATTTCAACAAACTTGATTTCAATGGGTCCATTTTAACTGTGCATCTAACTTAATACACTGGACTATTCCTCACCATTATCATGCTCATTACATTATTTTGAAGTTAGTTTAAACATCCAGTACCAGGGAGCTTTCATCTACTTGATTGTTATTATTATTATAGAATTCCTTCTATCTCTCCAAGCAGACTTTAATTAATTCTTCTCCTGAGTGAAATATGCAATACATTTAATGGAGTCCTATTTGAATAAGTTTATGGAGTGATTACAGATGGTGATTATTAATCATACAGAGGAATCTCTCCAATTAGTTTGTACGAGTCCATCTGAAGTTAGTAATGAAATTTTATTATCCTCTCCTTTCCCTTCCGCAAGTGTTAAGTGGAAGAACACTAATATGTGATTTATTGATGCATATAATGTCATTGATATAATCTACAAATTACAGTTGGGTACTATGAGTTATCTTGCACATGTGTTTGTCCAGCGTGTTTAGATTAGTTAAAGAAGCAGCCATTGTAGTCACACGCAAAAATGTCCAGCTTGGTTAGTTTTAAACTTAATATCAAAATTAAATGGGCTATGGAAATATAGTTCACATGTAATAAAGCCGAACAAGAGGAGAGTTATTAGCAAGTAGAATACGCGAATAAGACCGAAAGTCCCATTTCATTTATCTCCTAGATCGGAAGTCTCCAAACTTGGCAACTGGCTGGAGAATTCTGGGAGTTGAAATCCACAAGTCTTAAACTTGCCAAGTTTGGGGACTCCTGTTGTAGATCTTCTAGCAAAACTTGGAAGAGAAACTTTGAGGACTCTACAGGTCAAAAAGACAAAAGTTAAAGTAAGTTGATGAAAAAAATAAAAATAAAGTCAGATTAAGCCAAAAGTGGAGTGTTTTGCAGATGTCATAAACCTACATATAAAAAAGCGAAATGCCACTCATGTACCATCACAAAATCTCCATAACCGAAAAGCCTACAAACTTGAAATTTGGCACGTATGTTCCTCTTGGCTTCTAGGTGCTCACTAAGAAAGGATTTTTCGAAATGACCATCAGAGCATCAGTATTTCCTATGTTATTATTAACACGCTCTGATGCTAAGGAGTTCTACTCCCCCTCTCCACCTGAAAAGGAATCTGTTCCAAATGCAAAACACAAGCAGAGGAGAGGAGTTTCAGTTTCAGTTTTAGTTTCACAGCACCAAGCAGCTTTAGTACAGAACCGCTGAGCTAAGCCACACCCAGGCTCCTTACTGTCTTCTTGCTCACACAGCAAATATGGTTTCACTTTCCAAACAGCCCTCAACTCTCTCACACACTGACAGGACGCTAGCTAGATGAATACCGATGGATGCTGGTAGGCAGAGGCAGAATTCTCCCGCCACCCAATTTTCCTCCCCCAAAACTAAGCCCGACTGCATGGTTTCATAGAGAACCACAGGTATCAAGCTAGTATTTGTATTTTCTTTTAAAAAATAATATAAGAAGCTAACATTAAAATATTGGAATATGACACATAGTTGACAGTTTTATATGCCTATGCAGAAAACCTTGAGTATTTATTCATCGATGATGTTCATGAGCTTTGAATGTGGATAATTTCAAGTTTAAAATTTCCTATTTCTGAAGCCAAGCTGTTCCACTGGTTAATTGTCCACACTGTTAGGAAGTTTCTCCTTAATTCCAGGTTGTTTCTTTCCTTGATTAGTTTCCATCCGTTATTTCTTGTCCTGCCCTCTGGTGCTTTGGAGAATAATTTTACCCCCTCTTCTTTGTGGCAGCCCCTCAAATACTGAAACACTGCTATCATGTCCCCCCTAATTCCTCTTCTCTCCTGACTAGCCGGACACATTTTTACGCATGCACATTTCTCTGCAAACAGTGACCATAGGAAGCGCAGAAATGAATACACACTTTCGGTCAATAGTTTGTAATGCTTCCCAGATAGGATGTATAGTTTCCAAATGTTTCTTGTAGCCAGCTAAGAATCTTTCAGTTCTTGCTTTTCAATTTCTTTCTCACGTTCTCACTCTTGTTTGGAGAACTTATCTGGCTTAGAAATATTTTGAAACTTTTCCTGCAGAAGTATAGCATGGTCTGATCTTCCCAATAGGCTTTCAATAAAACACTCTCCAAAATTTTCATCTCTGTTTCCTGTAAGTATTCCATCATTGATTTGTAGCAGAAATATCCAGCTTACTTTTAGCTTCAATTTCATCGTGGACATTATCTTTTAGGATATGTTGCTGTTTAGTTGAATCCATTTTTCCTTGCACCCCACTGCTTCAATCCATAATAAAACTATGTTGATACTTAATGGTTAGCAAGGTGTCTCTTTCTTCAAAGAGGTATGCTTTCCCTCCAGAAAAGATTTTAATGTGAGGTTTTGGCTAACAATTCAATATTGGTTTCATTTGTTCCAAAATATTTCAGGCTCATTAAGGTTTTATTTTTGCACACAATGACTTTTATGAGTTGATTGGATAAAATGCTTCTTTCCGATCGCCTGGTAAGAATATTCGAGCTTTGCGTTCTCACACTGAATGGGAAGTTAGGGGACCTAATTAATAGGGAGACCATTTTAATTTAGCCCTATGCCCCCATGTTGTAAAACTTTTTACTCCCGTAACCATCTCCTTCCTCACATTCCTCAATGTGATTAAAACATCTTTCCTGCTGTTTCAGTCTGATTCAATACTGTGCTGTTATGCACTTTGGAGAATGTTCTTTTTGTTTGTAAAGAGAAAGAAAAGAAAAGAAAAAAAGAAGGAAGGAAGGAAGGAAGGAAAGAGAGAAAAGAAAGAAGGAAGAGAATGAGGGAGATAGGGAGGGATGGAGGAAGGAAGGAAAGAAGGAAGGAGAGAATCAAGGAAAGGAGGGGGAGATACTAGAGAAAAGGAAGGAAGGAAGGAAGGAAGGAAGGAAGGAAGGAAGGATAGATGGATTCCAGGCTCATTAAAAAAAAATCAGCAAGTCCTTCACAGTAAAATGTGGGTTCTGTTTTGCAGATCTGATCATTTTGGGAGCAATTCTGGCAGAATTCTTCCTCAGTGGTCGACATCCTGCCCTCATTTCAACAACTATTTCCAGGTAATCTCCATTTCTTATCAGTGCTTCTCCCAGTTCAAATTGCTAGCTGTAATCATGTAGATGTTGGTTTTTGCACAAGCTCTCTTTACGGTGAAAAAGTGGATACGATGTGTGTATAAAACCTCATGTATCCAAGAGTGTTTGTAGTGTTGGCTTATAAAATAGAATGACGGAGAAGTGCAACCTTTCAGAATCACGCTGGGAAAAACATTGGCATTTAATCTGTTGCACTGAAGAGGCAGTCGGAGCGGGAATGGGAACTGGTTTAAAATGTTCACATTTTTATTTTCAGGGAAGCAGTGGTCCTTTCACTGCAGAGCTCATTGTCAGAGAATGCAAAAAAATAAATAAATTCTGTGCTTTTGGGAATTGCACAAAATTTACATGGTCCATGGATTAGGTTTGTTGAGGTGTTCTGTCATGATTTTACACAGAATGACTGTGTACAGGTAATGCCTTGACTTACAAGCGTTCGTTTAGTGCAGTCGTTGCCAATCAGTGGGCCAAAGACCACTGATGGTCCGTAAGAAAATTTTGGTGGTCTGCAGAGAAATGTCACCCCCCAAGCAATTAATCCAGGCTGCGCAGGAACACAAGGCTGCGCCGCCCACATGGCCCATGAGAACACAAGGCTTGCATCACTTGCATTGTGAACAACATGAAGTAGTGAGGGGAGGAGAGAAAGAGTGGAGGGAGGAACTTGCCCCACTCGCCCCATGTGAGTCCTTCCTTCTCATTAGGTAGCCAAAGTCTTTGAGTTTCATCTTCATCTTTGCTCTTCTAAAGAGCAGTCAGGGTTGATCTCCTCCAGGACTGACCGGTTGGATCGCCTTGCAGTCCAAGGGACTCACAGGAATCTTCTTCTCCAGCACCAGAGTTCAAAGGTCTCCATTCTTTGGCGCTCAGCCTTCCTTATGGTGCAACTTTCACAGCCGTACGTACACAAAGTATTATGGCTTGACAAACACGATCAAAAGTGACAGCTTTTTCTCTTTTCCTTTTGGCTTGCCTGGGCTGCACTGAGTAAAGAGTAATTGTCGAGAATCACATATAAAATATATAACATATATATTATGTGCTAATGTACATAAATCACATAAAAATATTAAATGTTTACGATTTTGTGAGATCAAATGCAGGACCTTATGTGGCCTGTAGGTCTCAGGTAGGACAGACCTGATTTAAAGCACTGGGATGGGAATCAAAATATACCCCATCAAGGGCATATTCTTCAATTCTTCACCATGACCAGAAATAGGAAGGAAAAGTGTTTGCCAGCATTGATGAACTTCAAAAATTAAGATGACCAAAAGACGGTAGCAGAGATTTGGAATCTTCTATGCCCTTGTGATCATCTAATGCTCTTTAGACCTTTTCCAGTCCACCAAGCATTTGTCAGGGTATAAGAATATAGTTTAGTTTAGTTTACTTTAGTTTACTTTATTGTCATTGCACCTCATACAATGAAATTAAATACCATCTTCAATGTACATTATGACTGAAAATAAACACAAACACACATCCTTCACATTCTATTCATTGAATTGAAAACCTCTGATATTGCATTAATATTGCACTATACAGAAGAATTCAACAGAGTTACTGCCCTGGGATAGAAGTTGTTTTCCAGCCCATTTGTACTGGTTTTTATTCTGCCACATGGTAATAGTTCAAAAAAAAAAAAAAGGATGCCCAGGATGAGATGGATCTTTGAGTATGTTTTGAACTTTCTTAAGTCTTTGGTACACTTGCCTTATCTCCTCTTCTGGAGTTCCTTTGTCCAGGGTTTTAATGCCACCTTATTAGGACATATGGGTTGGTCTCCTATGGCTTGGTCACAGAAGGTTATTCCCTCCATCTTGACCACTATTCATCATTCCTAGGACAGTACTTGCTCCTTTCAATGCTTGGAAAAAACAACAGTGCTTAGATTGGGATTGTATCCATAGCAATTTCTGCCATTGGTGCAGCTGGAAAAAGTTTTACTGGGGATGTGAAAACGCTAATATAACTGTTGGCAAGAGCTACTTTCAGTCTGTCTTAAATTAAGATCTCCAGGCTCTCGCTGGGGGCACTGCATTGTCCAGAAAGTAAGGAACTCTGAAGCTCATCATGTACAGTATAGTTTGCAAACTAATACAGAGGTTAGCAAGGAGGAAATTGCAACAAAGCATGCCAAAGCTCAGTGGTAAATCACACCAAACAATATGAGTCCAAAGAGCTGACAATCCTTCTCTCTGATTCATTGCTCAAGCCTATGCACAGGAATCTTCTCAGATTAACAGTTTGAACCTGGATAAAACTAGATAAAGGTCAATGGTTTTCAAGAAGAGTTACTTCATCCTCTTGTGACTACTAAACTGATGCCATGTTTGACTCCTCCCCCTGTCCCTGCCAGTCTCCATCCAACATACCCACACCCACAAATATACCTGACTCTAAGTATCTTACAGAGTGTAGGGCAGGACAAAACCAAAGTTTCATATTGTTAAATCTTGTAAAAATTAAATTACACTAATGGAATGTAATTCACCCAATTGATCCTTATGTATGGTATTTAAGAATTTTCTACTTCTGTTGTTAAAAATGGCAATTTGAAAAACAGTCTTTGGCGACCTTGTTCCAATGTTTTTGGTGCCAGCGTGCTCCTTGACATGATGTTCATTATATTCTTTCAAGAATAGCATGAGACCACAAAGCTCTGCGTGGAAAAATGAAAGAAAGAATATCTTTTCTTTTGTGGCATGTTTAGAAGTATAAAAAAATAAAAATAAAATTGCCATTGGTGTGAGGTACAAGATACGACTGCTGAAACCACTTTTATGTTCTCTCTATATAGGATAAAGGATAAGGAAAGTAAAAATGGGAGAAAACACTTTAAAGTTGAAACTTCCTGACAATTGCTGGAAAAAACAACAATTTATTGAAATTTTGTGAGATGTTTTTTGAGAGCCAGGTCCCTCAGGAACAAGAACCTCCATAAACTCACTTTGGTAAACCTGTTAAAACAATTCACCCTGGGAGTATTCCTTTCCAGTCTCAAAATACACTCTTCAGATAATCACTATATACCCTTCAACAATGGATGCAGTTTGAAGGCTAGCAAAAGCCTGCATAAAACAACAGGCTAGGCAACAAGAGAAAGGAATTGGACAGCTTAGGGAAAACACGGGGTTTCCTCAAGTAGAAAAACATTACTTCAGAGAAATAATGATCCAAAAAGACCTTCTCATCCCCCTCTCCCCAGAGATGGATCATGCTGGGTTTCCATAGAAATAAGTGGCAATGGGGGCGACGGGACATAATGGAGCCTGGGTAACATAATACAGTACTTTGGACCATCTCTAGTGACTTCATCGCTGAAGAGGGACATCCCAAATTGCTAAATTTTGTTTTGGTTCTCATATATAAACTGTAATTTATGAGCACAAGATAAGGTTTTATCTCTGTCCTGGCCAGTTCTTTTTTTAAAAAATGTTTTTTTATTTTTATGCAATCATTCCATCTTCAGTTGAACAGTATCTTTGCTAAATAATAATCAAAATTGTAACATCCTTCATTGCATATTAATTCTACCTATTCAACATAATCACCTATTAATTACACTAATTAATTATACAATATTAACATGGTAATATTCAACATATTTGCCATTATATTAACTTATCACTTTTAACACATCATCTTTATTTTGTTTCCTTATTTCTAACTTCCATTTCTATTATGTAATCATTGAAAGAATAAATCCCATACCATAAAATATTCAGTTTGCTCTTTCTCTTTAATTGCCAATGTTAAGCTATTCATTTCCGTATATTCTAGTATTTTCCCAATCACATTCTCATCTGTACGTATCTCTTCACTCTTCCAATTTTGTGCAAATACAGTTCTGAGCACCAAGCAGAACAGCAAAAATGCAAAAGGGAACAAAGAGAAGGAGCAAGAACCCAAAGTTTTCCGGTATCTTCTGGTCCACTACTACTTGTTGGGGAGCTGGTTGCACATGGACAAAATGGGCCGGTCTTTCATCTCAAGACCCCACCTGCCATCTTGTCAATCCTTGTCCACCCTGCAGGCAACACTGTGAGAAGCTGCCCTTCCTCTCTTTGTAAGAAGAACACTTGCTACTAAGCCTTCAGCCCAAAGTCAAAACCTGAAGGGACCATCCTTCTTCCATTAGAAGGACTACTCTCAAGTCTTTGGAGAACAGGAGGATAGTGTTAAATACTAGCAAAATACTGCTCAGAAAAAAAATTCTGAAATGTGTTTTGCAGCACTATCTTTCTGAAGTAAAATGAAGGTTGACGAAACAGCTTTAAAGCACTGTCCGTTAGGCAGATATTTTAAAGGAAAAAAAGTGGTATTAAGTTATGTGTCTGCCATATTACAGCAGAACAGGACTTCTGTAGGACTAGGTTGTAGTGCTCATTTACACCAATCACTCTTTCAATATTTTCTGAGATGGAGAAATATGCCAATAATTCTGCTTCTCTCAATTCTGGAAATATAAAATTCAATAGTCAAACTCAACCCTTCCCATCCTTTGAGAAGTACATTTATCCTTTGATAGATGGAAAGTTTATTACCCGTAAAAAAAACACTGTTTAAAAATAGTAAGTTTAAGATGAATAACAGGCAATAAGCATCGTGTAAAAGAAGGGTCTTCAAACTTGGCAAGTTTAAGACTTGTTGACTTCAACTCCCAGAATTCCTGAGCTAACATGACTAGAGGAGGAATTCTGGGGTTGAAGACCAAAAGTCTTAAAGCTGTCATGTTTGAAGACCCTTGATGTAAAACAACAGTGTCATTTCCCATGTATAAGTGAACAGTCTTCACTAAGGACAATCCTGGTTGGGAAGCAAGCATTTAGAAGCAAGACCCTTAAAACAAACCAACAAAAAAATCCTCCTTTTTTTTTAATGACTGACAACACACAGTTTTTTGGAATAAGATTTCCTTAACCAGGTGACCAACAGCCCTCAATAAAAAAAAAATTAAGTGGCTCGGTAGTTATAATGAAACTGAAACAAAACTGTCTAAAATCTGCACTGCTTAGGGAAAAAGCCAAGACAAACGAGCAGGACAATGGAAGAAAAATAGACTTGTAGGCTTCTGGTGGTGAGTATCGACTTGTTTTTGAAGAGGAAGCAACAGCTGCTGGCAACATGGAGTGTAACAGAAGAGGGCAGGGGGGGTTAATCCTTGAGGGAAATGCAACACAACATAAACCTTTTCATCAATCAGCTTATCGTTATAATTGGTTGTTTCCTCATTTGCTGAAAGCTGTGCAGCTCACTGAGTGATTGAAAAAAAGGAATAAAGGGCCAGAAAGCTTCCCCAACCCTAAGCTCAGCCAGCAACCCCCATTGATGGGCATTCAAGCAATATTTCACCTGCAGGTGATCATTTCTTTTAATTGGGCAAAGTGAAAAACAGAGAGCTTACGAACAAACACATGGTAGTGGGTCGTGGCCGGCTGTGTCTTAAATAAATATTGAATACACCTATGTATGGTGGTGATGGAAAGGTAGATCAAAGTTATGCCCAGAGACAATAGGACAAAGTTCTCTCTTTGCTGCAAGGAAAAGAATCCAAGGCAACTGAGACCATCTTCTAAATAGTGCAACGTCTTTTTCCTTTCCTTTCCTTTCCTTTCCTTTCCTTTCCTTTCCTTTCCTTTCCTTTCCTTTCCTTTCCTTTCTTTTCCTTTCCTTTCCTCCCCTCCCCTTCCCTTCCCTTCCCTTCCCTTCCTTTCCCTTTCCCTTTCCTTTCCCATTTCCCTTCCTTTCCCTTCCCTTCCCTTTCCTTTCCAATAGTTTCCAATAGGAAGGTTTGTAATAAATTTTCAAATTTTATTAAATCCATCTGGACCTGTAGTCCATTTATAACTTTCTAAAATCAACATTCTAGTCACCCTTTTATTTTTAATGCTGAAAAAGATTTATTAAAATAAATCCTTAAATAGATAACTTAAAACATCTTTAGCTGTCAATTACAGGAAAGTCTCTCCCGTCTACACATGCTTATGTTCTATTTTTAAATTTATTTAGTCTCCTAAAACTTTTTGGAAAGTTAAAAATCTTCACATTCTTTTGAAAATCCTCAGTTGGTTCAATAAGCATTCCCCCCCCCTATTACAGTAGTGGGATTCAGCCAGTATGAGCTACTTCGGGAGAACTGGTTGTTAAGTTTGGTGAACTTGTTGTTGGAAGAAGTCATTAGGGCAGAAACCGGTTGTAAAGCCCTTGAGCTGCAAAGGGTGATCATCGTACTCCACTTTGCTCTTCCTCCTCTTCCTCTACTTCTCCACAATGTCACTGCAAGCAAAATCTGCTTCTCTTTTTATCTTTCTTACTATTTCTGAAACTTGGAACCAAGACAAATTCTGATATTGCCAAGACAGCAGTAGCATCTGGGGTCCATCAGCAGATGTGGAGCTACATCAAGATTTCCTAAAGTAATAAACAATGTTTAGAAAGGAGAAACACATCACAGAAGATTGAGTGGACCAGGGACTGTCATTATTATTTAACAGTGTTTTGAATGGGTAAAGAAGTTTTTTTTTTATTGCTCTTTTGTTCCAGGAAGGGTGTGAAATTCATTTGAGAAGATGGTTCTCTTCCAGAGAATTTGGTTCAGAGATACTTTGGGGTTCTTCAGAACTTCAGAATGGCTGCTGCCATCACAAATAGTTTATTCATTCATTCAATGAATAGCTGCAGAGCAGTCAGCAGGAGGAACTTGGACAAATTAGCTTGGAGATGTAAAGGATAAGTAAAATCCTTGATAAGTCGCAAGGACATTGCTGTATGTATGAAATTTAAATTTTTTATAACTAGCTGCAGGGGTAAGTGGATTTTAAGAACAAATGAGCTAGTGAGCAAAATTTTAGGAGGGTCTTTCTGGAGTGATTTTCGTTAAGTTGGACATTTGCCCTGCACTTCATTTTATTCAGAAGGCATTATCTTAAATGTTCTTCCAATGAAAGGACCGAGGAGTTAAAGCAACCGGGTAAAAAAGATTAAGCCACTGTGTACCCATCCAGTGCTATTTTTACATTTGAATTGCCAGGATCAATATTTTTGTAAAGGGTTCTTTGTTTGAATAAGAAACATCCTGGAAAATTTGCCCTTTGAAAGCAGAAAGTTATCAAAGAGTGGCAGAAAGACCAATTAAAGCAAACATTCATCCTCAAATTGCTGGATTAATTTCAGAATAACAGACTAGCAAAGTTGGAAGTCACCTTGGAGGTCTTCAACCCCCCAGTCCAACCCGCTGCTCAAGTAGGAGATCCTATATCATTTTAGGCAAATGGTTGTCCAGTCCCTTCTTAAAAGCCTCCAGTGTTGCGGCACACACGTCTTCTGGAGGCCAGCCATTCCACTGGTTAATTGTTCTCACTGTTAGAAAGCTTCTCCTTAGTTCTAGGTTGGTTCTCTCTTTGCTCAGTTTCCATCCATTGCTTCTTGTCTTACCTTCTGGTGCTTTGGAAAATAAGTTGACCCCCTCTTATTTGTGGCAGTCCCTCAAATCCTGGAAGGCTGCTATCATGTCACCCCTAGTTCTACACCAGATATACCCAATCCCAGCAAACATTCTTCATACATTTTAGCCTTCAGCTCCTCAGTCATCTTTGTCAGACTTCCGGACCAGAGACCGCGATCGTGTGCGGCTTTGATCCTTGCTTGCCCTATTGGAGGGGTCCCTGAGGGACCAGAACCATCTGACCCACCTTGTAGCGGTGGGGGAAGAGGGGGAGACCACCAGCTGGGTTGAGGGGAGCCACATCTCCCCTCCCTGGCTTGGTACTTACTCCTCTAGAAGACACGGAGAAGTGGCAGTTTAATGGCTGCCCTGAAGACGGGAAGCTGCCAGGACCTAAGTTTTGCTGGAGAGTGGAAGTGATGAGCGGCGTGTAACTGGATAAAAAACTTTGAATATTTTTTTTTAAAAACCCAAAAAATGGAAAGAGTCCTTGCTTGGAAGAATGGTAGCGGTGAATGGAGAATAAGAGGAAAATATAAGGTAAAGGAAAAACCAGAAATAAAAGAATTATATGAAATCAGATATTAAATTTGAACTGATATGCAGAACTGGACATTAATTAGGCATTGGATAAAATGCTGGACTTATTTGAAATGGATAAAAATTAACATTAATACTACAGAAAAGAGAATTAAAAAAAACTTTGAAAAGAAAGTGATAAAGAGCATCACCTAATGGTTAAAGATTTTTCTCTTTTATGTTTTTACGGAGAATTACTGGTCGCATAAATATTTGAAAGAGAAAAGAAATGGAATGAAAGATTATTAATACAACAAAAATCCCAGAAGGGTTTTTTTTTTATAAAATGGGGACTATAATAAAATATAAAGGAATACAATATTTTGGGACTGTTGGAAGTTGACTGTGACAAGAAAACAGAAGAAAGAGAAAGTGAGAGAAATGGAAACTTTTGGCAAGGACTATAATAGAAAAATTAGATTTTTAATAAAGAAATGGAAGAAATAAGCAAAGAATTTAAGTCAGAGCTGCAAACTGTGAGAGGTATGTTAAAAGAAAGAATGAAATTGCTGGACACAATGATTAGTAAAGTAATGGCATTGCAGCTTGCAGAAGAACAAAGAAAGCTCAGAGATGACGAGCCGGAAGAGGGAAACAACAGCCCAGATGAATATGGAGAACAAGGATCATTGCCAAAGGATATAAAAGGATTTAAAATAGAGACATTGACAACAGAGACAACAAATAAAAGAGATAAGGCTCCCAAGACTAAGAAGAAGAAGAAGAAATTATATAAGAAGAAACCGCAAAAAAGAGAACTGGAAAGGGTGGGGAAAACATGGTTGACAGGCAGAGGGGAATAAAAATAATACCAGAAGGAAAAAAGAAGAAAGACCGGGGAAACTTAGAAAAGGGAAAGCTGGTTAAAATTAAAAGAAATAATAATTTCAGGAAACACAATAAAATAATTTCAGCAAACACAATAAAATACAGGAAACACAATGTTGCCAGCCAATCAAGACAAAAAAAGCCACAAAACAGACAGAAGATATTAGAAACAGCAATCAAGCAGAACACAGCAAACTCCAAGACCAATAAACACAGACCAAGACTCCCAACCAATCAGGATGAAGAAAAAACCATTCTGGCACAGCAGTAGGCTAGCCCCAAATTTAAAACTGAAACTCTGTGAAAGTCTGACTCACAGACGAACACAATACAGAAGCCTGATGATGGCAGATGAGATTCTGCCGAAATGTTGCTACAACTTTAAAAGCACAACTATAATGACGTGGGAAAATACCCGAACAAAGCTGAATACCATAAATGTACCGTATTTATCGGCGTATAACACGCACAGGCGTATAACACGCATTCCCTTTAATATGCGGCAGGCGCAGCGTCACGACGCTGCGCCGCCGCTAAGCACTATTGGGAACGGGACATCGGCGTATAACACGCATACATCATTTGCCCCCTATTTTCAGGGGGAAAAAGTGCGTGTTATACGCCGATAAATACGATAAGTACCCGTGAAGACTTAAGAGAATACACACACACACACACACACACACACACACACACACACACACATATATATACATATATATATATACACATACATATACACGTGTATATATATATATATGGATCTTTGGTTGTTCGGGTTTTCTCCCGCGTAAGATTCGAAGTATCTAGGCAACGTTTCGATGAAGTCTCATTCATCATCTTCAGGCTTCTGTCTTCGGCTCTTGCTTCTCAGAGTGATGTGAGATTGCAGCTGCTTCTTCCTTTTAACTGCCAGTGGGGGTGGGACTTGATTGGGTGGGGGCTTGGCTGTGTTCTGATTGGGTGGGGGTGTGTTCTCATTGGTAGGGGGCTTGGCTGTGCTCTGATTGGTTGGGGGGTTGGCCGTGTTCTGATTGGTTGGAGGCGTGTTCTGTTCAGGTGGGGGCCTGGTTGTGCTCAGGCTAGTCTTAGTTGCTGGGGGATTTGAGTTGGTGAGCTGTGATCTTGCTGTTTGGCTTCGAGTTCGTGGTCGTGCTGCATCTTCATAGTGGGTGTCGGTTTGCTTCATGTATGGCTCGGAGGGGTTTGAAGTGGGTAGTGATGCAGCTGCGGTGCAGCTTCTGGTCCATGGTCGTGTCTCATCTTCTGAGTGGGTGTGAGTCTGTTTTCTACATGGAAGTGTGGTGGTGGCATCTTGTGTGGCTCTCATGGGTGTGGGTCTGGTGTCATTCTTCATGTTGGGTACTCGTCTGTTCATGAGGGCGGGTTTCCAAATGGCTGGAAGGCGGGAGGTGTCATCTCGTTTATTCATGCTGTGTGGGCGTTTTTCTATCTCTATGGCTTCTCTGATTATTCTGCTGTTGAAGTGTTCGATTTTGGCGATAGTTCTGGCATTTTTAAAGTCAATTTCATGTCCTGTGGCTTTGAGGTGTTGGACCAGGGAAGAGGTCGTTTCTTCTTTTTTGATTGAGTTCTTATGTTCTTCAATGCGTGCACTTATTCTTCTGTTAGTTTGTCCAATGTATGTGGTAGGGCAGGCAGTGCAGGGGATTTCGTATACTCCTTGGTTTTCTAATTCGATTTTGTCTTTGGGGTTTCTTAGGATGGTGGATATTTTTCTGTTTGTGCAGAATGCTGTTTTAATGTTGTGTTTTTGGAGGATCTTGCTGATTTTGTCTGTAGTGCCTTTTATATAGCCCCCTACCAATGAGAACACACCCCCACCCAATCAGAACACAGCCAAGCCCCCACCCAATCAAGTCCCACCCCCACTGGCAGTTAAAAGGAAGAAGCAGCTGCAATCTCACATCACTCTGAGAAGCAAGAGCTGAAGACAGAAGCCTGAAGATGATGAATGAGACTTCATCGAAACGTTGCCTAGATACTTCGAATCTTACGCGGGAGAAAACCCGAACAACCAAAGATCCACATACAAATACCGAGAGAACCTCAGAATATATATATATATATATATATATATATATATATATATATATATATATATATATATATATATATATATATATATATGTTTTCTGAGGTTCTCGCGGTATTATATGTGTGATCTTGTTGTTCGCGCTCACAGCAGTCTGAGGGCAATGCGATGATCTCATTCATCACTTCAGGCTTGCTGTTTCGTGCTTCAGAGTAATGGAGAGCTGCAGCTGCTTCCTTCTTTAACCGCCAGCAAGGGAGGGTTGATTGAGGCAACTGTGTTCTGATTGGTTGGGGCTGGTCGTATACATTGGTTGGCGTGTTCTGTTCCAGTGGGTTGATTGGCTTGTTGCAGCTCAGGTTAGTCTTAGTTGCTGGGATTTGAGCTGAGAGTTGTGATCTGTGTTTGCTTCTAGTTCGTGGTCCTGCAGCAGGACCACGAACTAGAAGCCAAACAGCCAGATCACAACTCTCCAGCTCAAATCCCCAGCAACTAAGACTAACCTGAGCACAACCAAGCCCCCACCTGAACAGAACACGCCTCCAACCAATCAGAACACGCCAACCCCCAACCAATCAGAACACAGCCAAACCCCTACCAATGAGAACACAACCCCACCCAATCAGAACACAGCCAAGCCCCCACCCAATCAAGTCCCACCCCCACTGGCAGTTAAAAGAAGGAAGCAGCTGCAATCTCCATTACTCTGAGAAGCACAGAGCCGGAGACAGAAGCCTGAAGATGATGAATGAGACTTCATCGAAACGTTGCCTAGATACTTCAAATCTTACGCGGGAGAAAACCCGAACAACCAAAGATCCACATATATATATATATATATATATATATATATATACACACATATACATATACATATACATATACATATACATATACATATACATATACATGAATATGAATTGTATATGAATTATGCTGTTATAAGATCTTTCTTTGGAGGATTAAAAACAGGGGAATAGAAATGAAGTAAAATATATAGATAAACTTTGGCAAAGTGGAAAGGAAGAAAAATATGATTATTAATGATTATAAGTAAAGTGAAGATAAAATGAGACATATTAAGAAGTTACTTTAGCGATTTACTGGAGGGGATACTTCAAAATATATACATTTTAAAATATACAGTTGATTATTTAATGGATATTAGAAGTGTACAATG
Source organism: Pseudonaja textilis (assembly GCF_049901715.1). Classification (NCBI taxonomy): domain Eukaryota; kingdom Metazoa; phylum Chordata; class Lepidosauria; order Squamata; family Elapidae; genus Pseudonaja; species Pseudonaja textilis. The sequence goes on from NC_142000.1 coordinate 7,310,857, forward strand.
AGAGTATTTTATTATGATTAAAGTAGGGGAATGAAAAATACCATGTGGATCCTAAATATATTGACTTTATTTTACTTTTACTCTTTTTAGATTGTTTATTATATATCGGCTTAGAGAAAATTAAGGATAGTAACAATGTGTAATGTAAAATAAAATAGGTGGTAAGCTGAAAATGGAAATAATAGGGGATAAAGAATTGAAAACCTATGTGTGGATGAAAAGATATTGATACTGAATTAATGAATTGAAATATGAAATGCAATTTTATTTAAAGATGAGTGAAATGGATAATGATATGAGATGATACTATATAAGATTAATGGAAATGAAAATATGACTATGTACAAGTGTTATAATCCGGAATCATGTTGCTCACGTGAAGAGATGTGTAAAAAAAAATCATTTAAATAAAACCATCTTTGTCACTCTTCTCCACACTAGTTGATTTCACTGCTCACCCAGCCCTTGAGTGGCTTTTTAATAAAATCAGGTAAAAAATTAGCGCCATCATTCATGAATTAAGCTAATTAATACGTGCCTGAGTTCTCCCCTCCCTTATTTCAAGTGGCGTTCTGATGCCTTTGTTCTTCCTTACCTCTTACATTTTGTGGAGTCATTTTTCTCCTTTTGGCTGTGCTCTTGTACACGAGACTGCATGGTTGGCCAAAGCAAGCTCTGCAGGCTGGCGTCCTACCTCATGAGGAAAATGTCTGCCTCAGAGAAGTTGGGATAAAAAATGATAATAAAAGAATCCAGCTTCCCTTTTGTGGCTACCAGCAGGAGTGAACTGACTTGAATGAGAGCAGCCAAGCATAAAGTTCTGAAGGAACAAATAGAGTAGGAGTGTGAAGAAGAGAGGACATTTCACCTGAATACATGCTGGAAAGCCTTTTGTCAGTTAACAGGCTCCAAAGCCATCTAAAAATAGCAAACTTCCTTGATGCTTCAAGTTACATAGGGCCCAATAGCTGGAAAATGAGAACCAATAGTTTTACTTGGACTGCTGGCAAACAAAAATGATCATACTTAGAGTGGACCCAGTGAAATCAACGGGACTCGCTACTCATAATTATGTTAAATATTAATGGTTTCAAGAAGTCCCTGCTAAGTATGATTAAGTGTGGATTCAACTATTAACAACAATTTCATCATCATTATAATTGCATAGTCTAGATAAACCAAGGTACTACCTGGAATTGTGTACTAACTCATCATGAAATGGATACATTATAATGTCAAAATGAAAATTAAGTAATTGGCCCAAAGATAACAATAGCAATAGCATTTAGATTTATATACCACTTTATAGTGTTTTACAGCCCTCTCTAAGTGGTTTACAGAGTCAGCCTATTGCCCCCAACAATCTGAGTCCTCATTTTACCCATCTCGGAAGGATGGAAGGCTGAGTCAACCTTGAACTGGTCAGGATTGAAGTGTTGGCAGTGGGCAGAGTCAGCCTGCAATACCGCATGGATGGATGGATGGATGAAAAGGAAGGAAGGAAGGAAGGAAGGAAGGAAGGAAGGAAGGAAGGAAGGGCAATAGCAATGGTATTTACACTTATATACCACTTTACAGTGCTTTACATCCCTCTCTAAGTGGTTTACAGAGCCAGCCTATTGCCCCCCAAAATCTGAGTCCTCATTTTACTCACTTCAGAAGGATAGAAGGCTGAGTCAACCTTGAGCCTGATGAGATTTGAACTGCCAAATTGCAGGCAGTAGGCAGGCAGCAGAAGTAGCCTGAGGTCCTGCACTCTAACCACTGCACCACCATGCTCATAGATATCAATATAGCTAGCGTTGAGGACTCTAGAGTTTTACAGCCCCCTCTAAGAGGTTTACAGAGTCAGCTGTCAAGGTTTCAAGTGATAGATCCATTGATTGGGCCATGTGACTTCAATATATTGCCCCCAAGAATTTAAGTTCTCATTTTACCCATCTCGGAAGAATGGAAAGCTGAGTCAACCTTGAGCCTGGTGAAATTTGAACTGCCAAATTGCAGGCAGCAGGCAGGCAGCAGAAGTAGCCTTCAGTCCTGCACTCTAACCACTGCACCCCTGCTGGAAAAGTTTCAATGTCAGTAGTGTTGGAGAAGAGGTTGGAGAGCTTGTGAGAGTTTAATGGTGAGTATACAAATCACAATTCAACTGATATTCTGCTGCATCCTTATTCATTTACCTTTGTTTTTATTCCATTGCAGAACTTAATGTACAGCACCAAATCTTCCTAGATGACCCTCAATAAAATAATGCTAATATCCTTAGCATGGTTTGCCCTTACAAATCTCAAGTCACTGCTATTTCTCTGGCCTAATCTTCTTCTGATTTAGACTCATCTACCTTTGACTACTGAACTTACACACTGCACTGACCCTTCTGAAAGAGTTCATCACCACAAAAGTCCATCTTATCTAACATTCAAGGAGACCAACCAGATGTTTGTAGAATTGCCATTATCAAATTCTGAGAGCAACAACTCCATCCCAACTGATGTTTTCACATTGGCTCTGACGCTCAACTCAAGGACGTATTGCTGCAGACCAAGTCTAAGCAAAATTACATTTTCTGGATGCGGACAATGATCTTAATTATATGCCAGATATGAAGCAGGCTCACCCTGAAGCAACACTTTCTCTCAACTATGTGATTTCAACCTTCAACACTATATGAATTTAGGTCGAAAAAAAATGTCCCGTGCAACACTGTTCACATATTTGGGATTAAAAACTGGATCATAGTTGAGCAACAGGGCGATTTTCTGATATGTGTGACTATGATTTCTTTGTTCCTTTCTCATTAACCATGATGGTTGAGATAATGGAAACTGAAGGCCTTATGTATAATAGAACTTGGTGGTATGGCAAGAACAGAACATTTTCCTTAATGCAACTCTGCCTCCTTCTGAAGTTTTATCACATCTTGTCTAAACAGATCTGTCAAAAACTTTCCATGGTGATCGGTAGGAAGCCACAGTTTTACATGTTTATTTAGCTCTTAGAGATGAATGTCTCTTCAATACATCCTAGTAGCTCATTTTGCAACATTTTTGAAAGAAAAATCCATGCTGCTGATACAGCAGGTAACTGAAACATTTCTTTCCTTGTCACTCAATGCATTGACAACTTACGCTAAGGTGTGAACATGCATAAAGCTATTTGGTCAGGTTTTTCACAGACTATTATGCTCACAGTGAAACAATAATTCATCCGTGTTGGGATTTTGCCATCATTGGACATTTGACTGCTGATCCCTTCTTATCCTTACATCCACTTTCTCTTTCCCATCTTTTTTTTTTTTTGGCTCAATGTTGATTAAAAAGATACAAAGAATAATATTGTGAATCTTAAAAACAGTTTAGCAAAGATTAGATCAACTAAGTTAAAAAAAAAACATAACAAGAATTGGATATTGGGTAGCACAAGAAAAAAGAATAGTCAACCAGTGATTCTCACAGTTTAATTAATTGCATGCATATTCTCCTGCAATCAAGAATGGTCCTCAACAGTTTGCAAGATACTATACAAAAAAGCCTACTCCATTTATAGTTCTTCTAATTAAAAACATCTAAAATGAACACATCATAAAGGAATCAAACACATTAATTAAATAAAAACACATGCTAATTTTGAACCAAAGATGCTTTCCAAAGGAGTTCTGTTTCTGCATTTTCCTAAATGCAATCAGGTAGGGGAGCACTTTGATTTTACTTGCAAGAGTGTTTCAGAGGGTTGATTCTACCACCGAGAAGCATCATGGTGTCAGCCTTCAAGATTTTTCCTTCAAGATTTTTCTCCCTTTCCTTTGCATCTTTCGGCTGTCATAAGTAACGGGGGGAGGAGGCGGGAATGGTTATGGGAAGTGAGATGGAGGTGTTACAAACCAGAACTGTATAAGGTGTGTGTGTGGGCGGGGGGTACATTCTTGCTTAGTTTTCTATCCTAAGCTAGGTGCAGCTGCAGCCCTTTATCATACTATGTCAAGGTCAACGGACAGAAGCCTCATCACCACCTGGAGATGCCCACATGCTGATATACACAACTTTTAATTGGATGAGCCAATTGAACTATTGCGGGTGGGAATGTTGCCATTACTTTGTATATGTGATTTACATGCCCATTTTCTCAGATTCAGAATTCTTTTGTTGCTACCATTTGATTTCCAGTAAAAGATATCTTTTCTCTGATTAAAGGAGTCTAAGTATTTCTTTCTTGGATTTTGAATGGAGCACCAGCTGACACGTGGTTTCTGCCCTCCTTACTCCCCAAAGGGAAACTATCAGCTATTTCTCCTGACTCAAGTCAATTCCTGAGTTTTAAAAGTTGAGAAGAATCTGTGAGATTCATGGCAAAGAAAACCGCTCAGTCTCAAAATGAAACAGTAGAACAGAAACAGAAATTCATGTCCACGAGTTTTTGATGGGTCACAAATGCAAGAGAAAACCCAGATTAACACTACTGAATTTTGGTAAATTATCCAAAACCAGCAGTCCATTTTCCTATAATTTTTAGCAGGACACTAAAAAAATAAGATGCACTTGACTTTAGAATACCAAGTCCTTACTTAAATCAGCAAAATACATCAAGAAAACCACTGAAAATGGGAGACTCAATCAATTCCATGACATCATAACTATCCTGGACCTCTGTGGCTGAGGAGAGATCATCATGACAAAGTTCTAGCCATTCACTCTCCAATTGATTATCCATCCATCCATCCATCCATCCATCCAATAAAGCAAAGCCCTTTAGATATATTTATTTATCTCATTTCTATATTTGATATTGACATCTTTATTATTTTTGTAAATAACTTAAGGCAGTGAACATAAATAATACTCTTTTCTCCCCCTATTTTCCCCACAACAACCAACCTCTGAGGTGGGTTTGGTTGAGGCAGAGGTATTGGTCCAAGGTCACGCCTAAAGCAAGACTAGAACTCACGGTCTCCTGGTTTCTAACCTGCTGTCCAATAGGCCAAATTAGCAGAAAAGTGGAAGGAAAAAGAAGAGGTCAACCAGCAGAAAGGTGGATAGACTCAGTCACAGTGGTGATGGATGTATTGTTGGAAGACCTGAAGGACCAAGTTAGGAACAGACTGACCTGGAAAAAAAAACTATATGATTGCTAAGAGTCATCAATGACTTGATGGCACACAACCACTCAATCAATTAAAGTATTACATCATTATTGCAATACTATTCCAAGTTACAAGAAAAAATTAAGATGGCTTCAAATAAAGGTAATCCACATACTGATACCATTCATGATGGGCGCCTCGTTGTTCTCTTCGAGAATGCCGGGCAAATTGGCTTCTCCTTCAGGTTCATTCAGATCCTCGTTGGCCTTTTGAGAGCCATTTCCCAAGTGAGCAGAATCCTTCTCAAAAGTGGCATCTCCATTCTGCAAGCCGTTGTGTGGCTTTTTCAGAGGCATGATTTGCAAGCCACTGGGCGTAGTCCGGTATGATACGGTTTTAGCAGCTCTGTCGTTGGAAGAGGCAGCTTTCGCTCCATAGCTTTTTTTTGGCTTCTGAAAGGTGGAAGTCATGCGCTTCCTTTTATGGGAGAGTCCTTTGCTTTTCCCAGAGTCTGAGGGTCTGTGGGTTATTTTGTCCAGAGATGACCCCCGGCTTTCACGTAAAAATTTGGGCACGTTGGCTTGTTTCCCATGTTTAGCTCGCTTTTCCCTCGTGACGTGCAGTCCATTGAATTCATCAATGAATTCCTCACAGTGCAATAAGTGATGCTCTGGTTCCCATGTGTCTTCATTGCTTCCATAACCTTTCCACCGTATAAGATATTCCCATTTGCCCTTTTTATTCTTCCTTTTGTCTACAATCCTTTCAACCTAACAGGAAAACATAGGAAAAGGAAAAAAATGTAATCTGCTAGGCAAAAAATAAATAATAACATGTCAGGCATAAGCAACTAGAGTCATTCATGAATAGCTTTAAGTTAGCAACTTGATTGACTTCTGCCTATGTTACAAGAATCTCCCCAGACTGCTAGATTTTCCCTGGGAACTACCAGATAAGATTTCGTGGATCCTGCGGGAGTTGAAGCTTATACCTCTTGCCACTGTGCAAGAACTCCAGTCAAGGTCCTTGCTTAATTCCTCCTTCTAGCCTGGCTGGCAGTTTACCAACATAACTGTTGGTAATCCCAGGCATGTTAACTTGGAAATTTCAGTGACCTCAGTGGGGATTATTTCTGAGAAAATATGCATATGAATAGTGATAGAACAACTTGGTCAATAAGCAAACCCATTGCATGGTTAAAGAATGAAAAACAACAACTCCATAAATAAATTATCCAGGTGAGGATTCAAAATCTGGAAAGGACAAAGGTTAGGGTTGAGCTGTTGCTGAAACATTCCTGGGTGCATTGTGAGACATTCCTACCCCTGAGAAAAACCAAATGACAAAACAGGCATCATTTTGATAGTGAAAGGTAAACCCTGTACTTTTGTACTTGCGTTGCAGTGTTACATGGAAGTACCCTAAGAGACATCATTTGCATCACAAGGTATTTTGTGACTTTCCCTCCCCTTCTTTCTCTGCAAATGGCTATTCCTGAGCACTTCTGAAATTTTCTGTGGCCGACAGAGAACTGCAAGATTTCTTTTAAAAGCAAAGAATCATCTTTGACTGTCCATCAGCTGTGGACAGGAACCTTGTTTAGAACTTAGCAAGCATCCTGAAAGATTCTGAACAAAACTCTATGTGGTGAGAGACACCATTGGAGGTAGGACTTCCATTCATGTCCTTGCCCTCAGGCGCATTTTCAACTTTGACATGTATGAGCCTAAATCAATGGCTTCTGTGCATTTCGGTTGATTAATTGATCTGCATTAATTTGTACATGAGAGGAAACAACAGGTTGCATCCAGAATGAATTCCGTTCTCACTATCATCACGGGAAGTTCATTCAATCATGGATAACTTATCTCATTAATCTAATTAGATATGTTAACCATGCTAAACAAGGATCCAATTCAGCACTGTAATTATAAATAAATAAATAAAAATATCTGTTTTCTTTACTTTTGAAATATGCATAGTCAGCTTAGATTCCCAACTCATTCCCAGCAGCAGGAAGAATGCTTCTTTTAACTGTCTAATGTTAGGTGAACTTAATCACAAAGGCATACAAAGAAAGTTATCTACAAGTCCATATTCCAGGCCAGCTTAATTTATGATACAGTGTGAATTACTAACCTAGTGTAAAATTCGCATACACACACAGCCTTTGAATTTAGTCAGGTGTATTTATTGTTATGAGTTGGAAATAAATTCAATTAACAGAGTAATTGAATAATAGAGTTAGAAAGGACCTTGGAGGTCCTTTAATCCAATTTCCTGCAATTAATATTTTAATTGCAAAAAGTGGAGTAAGTAAAAATTCAAGCACAAATATTCTTAATTGTTCCTTAAAATAGTGATATAAACATTAAGTTGTTGTGACGTATTGGTAAAAGCAGAAAATGGGTTAATTCAAGTCACCAAGTTGTGTTGTACAAAACGTACTCTAGTCTACAGATGCTTTATTGTTAGAACTAGTTTGTGCCATTTTTCTTTTTTCTTTTATTTATTAAATTTTTATAGTTGCCTATCTCACACACATGATTCTGGGTGGTGTGCAATAACACAGTCAAATAAACAAAGATAAAACAACATTATAATACAAATAAGAAAAAATAAATAAAGAGATTAAAGTAACACTAAGGGAGAATGGATTTTTCTGGACCATAAATGATACCAGAAGTCTTTATTTTTACCAGAATTCTTTATGAACTTGAATGTTTTAAATATTTTCTCTCAACTGGTTCTAAGCAGAGAGAAAGTATTTACTGGTTCATCATAGCTACTTTTTAAGGAGAGTGGTGGTCAAATTTATTGTTCCAGCTTTTCTGGTAACATATGATACAACTCTGAGGATCCCCCTTGGTGTTTTGTGGTAGCTTTTAAGAATGCTACAAATGATTAAAAATTAATGACATCCAGGGAAGCTTAGCAGAGTTTTTAAGCATAATATTGTACACTCCCAGTTAAAAGTATAGAACTTGGCATGTTTAAATGTGAATTTAAAACACATAGTGTGTATTTTAACACTTGTACTTAGTGCTTCTGTACTGGAGTTTATCTATCACTGCAGTCCGGAGGCTTGAATAACTTACATTTCTTTGACTTTTTAACTTTTATGGTAGAAGTGTGAAATACACAGTACAAGAGAATAACAAGAGATAAATAATAACAAAAGCTACTAAGAAAGAAATGATAATCACCCAGAACAAAACTTTCCGAGTACAGCTTTCCAAGCTACGGGGATCTAAGTTAGACCAGGTTAGACATCCCTCAGAGCTTTATCAAAAATCTTGTCTTTAATGGCTCTCCTAAAGCACCATAGCTATTCTTTTTCTGTAATTTTAGAAACATCAGTGTTTATATTTTCCAATTTCCAAAGGATATTTTCATTTTGAACGGAATCATAGAAATTGAACTGTTTTTGAAAATACATCAAATCAAATGTAGAAGATAGAGAAACTTGCAATGGCCCCAAAATTAATGAATATGATAAAAAAAATACAATCGATCAGAATATACTGAAATTGTTGATAAGTGATAATAATTCAAAATCAGGAAATGGAACTCATTAAAGATTTTACATTGCAAAGCAAGTATTCTAAGCCCTGGTCTACCCCTTTCAGTTTTTTCTAATATGTTTTTGTATATTTATAATACTGTGGAAGGCAAATAGATTATATAAATTTGTTTGATTTACTGCAATACTGATTGTTTCTTTTGTTTTCAGTGTACAAACTTTCTGTCTTCTCCTAAACATGCTAAAATTGAGGTACATGACTAGCTTTAGAATTCAGTATTTCATTGTGCAATTTGTAGAAATGGTTAAAATATTCAGCAAACTACCTTAACTGTCTGAAAGAACCCAACTTTTCATTTTTATGTATGGCCATCCAGTTATTTATTGATTCATATTTTATGGAGACTTTTATATATGAAAGCTAAAGTAAAATGTATTACAAATTAAATATAGATTAATTTTCCCCAAATCCATATGGGGAAGAAAGGACCCACCCTTTCTTTCTGTATTGCATCAAAATTTCCCAAAAATTTACACTTCTTGCAAACTAGTGAGGCAAGGAAACATCTGTTTCAACAGATCTCAAATTTCAAACAGATTTCAAACATCTCTTGAGAATATTCCACCCCTGGATATATAGATGGCTCTCAACACACACTGAATGAATATTGAATTAGGGAAAACATATATGGGAAAAGAATCTCAAGCAAAACTAATAACGACCATGTCCTGAAAACTTGGAAAAGCTGGATTTTTTTCACCTCAACAAAGTGAAAATCTTGATGAGCTATATTGAACTTTATTGTTTTACTGGAAAACAAAATGACATAAAGTTCAAGGAACAAGGAAAGAGAATAATCACCAATACACAGGGCATTCCCCTAACTAAACAGTTAAAATAAAATGAATAAACTTTGCATCATAAAGTATATAGAACATACTTTTTAGCTTAAGATATCTGGAAGTTTTTTAACAGCTAAAAATCCTCTGGAGACCAACCATTTAGCCTGAAGAAGCAAAAAATGAAATTTATTGAGTGAACAAACTACAGACTTGATCATTTCATTCAATGAAAACAATTTCCACTGATGACTCTATGTGTGACAATTCTAATGATAAACTACCAAGATCCTATTCAAAGCTTGTGAGAACTGTGAACAATCCTAGGCCTCCAGTTTGTACACCTCTGCGCTTGAGAGACAGTATTGTAAGAGTGATTGATTTTTTTCAGCTACTAGAATCTAAAATATCTCTCATTTCTAGTGACCCAGCAGATACAGAACATATCTTTTCTTTGATCTCTATTTCTTAACATTTCCTGTAATCTTACCAGTCTCACAGATATGAAAGAATCACAATATAAAAAAGATGTTGAGATTCTAGAAAGGGGACAGAGAAGAGCAAGAAAGAGGATTCGGAAACGGAAGGGTAAAGCATATGAAGAACGGTTGCAAGAATTGAGTATGTCTAGTTTAATGAAAAGAAGAACTAAGGGTGACATGATAGCAGTCTTACAATATCTAAGAGGCTGCCACAAAGAGGGGGTTAATCTATTCTCCAAAACACTTGAAGGCAGGACAAAAAGTACTGGGTGAAAGACATTAAAGAGAGATTTAACCTAGAACTAAAAAGAAATTTACTGACAGTTAGAACAATTAATCAGTAGAAGGGCTTGGCTCTAGAACTGTAGGTGGTCCATCACTGGAGGTTTTTAAGAAAAGAGTAATTAATTACCTTTATTGTCAGAGTAGAACATGTGTACAATGAGATTGGCTGAGCCTCCCTTTGTGCACCCTGCACACACATACAACTCACAGTGAGGACAGAAGTCCCTAACCCAGTCCCACTATGTGAGCTCGTTGTACAACGCGCCGGACCTGCAAGTCTATCATACTATGTTGACATGAAGTTATTGTCCGTTCAGGAGTCTGACAGCCCACAGGTAGAAACTGTTCTTCATCCTGTTGGTGTAGCTGGCTATGCTTTTATATCTTGTACCTGATGGTAGGAGAGTGAAGAAGGGCTGACCAAGGTGTGAGTCGTCCCTGAGGATTTTCCTCAGTCTTTTAAAGGCAGCAAACTGACTGAACACTCATTTGTCTGAAATGGTATAGGGCAGGGGTGTCCAACCTTGGCAACTTTAAGACTTGTGGACTTCAACTCCCAGAATTCCTCAGCCAGCAAAGCTTGTGGACTTCAACTCCCAGAATTCCTCAGCCAGCAAAGCTTGTGGACTTCAACTCCCAGAATTCCTCAGCCAGCAAAGCTTGTGGACTTCAACTCCCAGAATTCCTCAGCCAAAGCTGGCTGAGGAATTCTGGGAGTTGAAGTCCAAAGTCTTAAAGTTGCCAAGGTTGGACACCCCTGGTATAGGGTCTCCTACACAGTTAAATTAGAAGACCTCCAAGATCCCTTCCAACTCTTGCTATTCTGTTACTCTTTTATATGATATTACACTATGGGCCTCACCCCATTCCTAAGAGGTCCTTAAAGGGGGCATGCATCAGCATACCAGCGTGTCTACCATCCCTGTCTTACTGTCCCCATTTATCTGCATTTACTCTCGTTGTTTTTGTTTATGTTCATACTTGTTATCTTGTACATGTAAATGAATAAATAAATGAACATATAAATAAATAAATAAATATATATATGACCGTTTTGCTACCTAAATAGTTCCACAACACTATAGTTGACTGTTGCCAAAGATCTGTATGATTTTGAACTTCCATTAGCTCTCACGTTGTAGTTTGTGAATGAAGTTATTGCTCTCCCACCTTTGCTTACCGAAAAGAGAAGGCCGCTTCTTTTGGGTGACTGCAGTACTTGTTACTGAGGCCTTATTTTTGCCCATGAAAACCATTTGGGTACAATTACAATTCAGTTGACCCAATACGATAATCTAATCTTGACTACCCTACAGTGGAATCTCCCTAGGCCATATATCACAAAAGGGCAACTCAAGCATCCTACTAAATTCAAAGAGAATTCTTAAAGCAAAAGGAATTTTGTCATTTAACCCAACGGACATTTCTACTATTAAATTTGAGAGAAAGAGAGATTGTGTAAGTGCTCTTAATGGACTGCATTCTTTCCCTGCCTTACAGTGGAGACTGTGTGCTGATTGTGGTTGTTTATCTGCTATCTCACTAACAGCAATGGAAATGGATCATTCGGGGAAGAGTAAAAAGAATGGACTTCTGGTTTTGCATGACCGTACTTTGAATAATTGGTAAACATCTTAAAAAGCATACTCCTCCTAAAATTATACACTGCATACAGATTAGTAGGTTATCTTAAGCTAGCTTGGGGCTCTCACACAAAATTTTAGCAAACTTGTAAGCTATCATTAATTTTGCAGAAAGGGTTGGTTGGATCATCCTGCACAGAATTATGCAATGGTCTCGAATAGGTATGATTTGGATGTCGGCAGAATTAAGAGCAAAGGTACAAGAGATAGGGGTAGAAACAAACATATGGGCTGACCATAACCCAATAAATGTTAGCTGGAAGGGACAAAAGAGAAAAGTAAGATGGACATTGAACCAATCTATATTAAAAGACAAAAAATATATACATAAGATGGAAAAGGAAATGGGATTCTTCTTCAAAGAGAATAGGAAAGAAGAGACTTCACTACAAAATGTTTGGGACACAGCGAAAGCATATATTAGGGGGTTAGCTATAACTTATACAATGAAAAAAGAAGAAGAAAAAGAAACAATATCAAAAGACTCTAGAAGAGGAGCCTAAAAGACTTGATTCAGAGTCACAAGAATCTAGCGAACTAATGCTCAGCACTAAACTGGTGCTATATAAGAGTCAGTGGAATTCAAGGGGGACTAGACTAGGGTTGCTTGTGGGAACCTACTGATTCTAGGCTTATTCCTCTCTTGACATCATCACCGGGCTTCTCCTATCCTTATCCTGTGTTGGTTTAAATTTCTCCTATTTTTTTTTTCTATCAAAACAAGACATGACTCATATATTCATACAATAATTGGCAATTTTAAAAATATAATGAACAACTTTTTTAGGGAATATAACATTAATAGGTGGGCATGGGTTAATTTGTTCCTCTGCACCATATACATGGAAACAGCTCCGTATCCAAAGCCACTGCTGTTACTATTATTTATTTTTTATTTCTTCCTATTTGTTAACCTTGAGAGGGCATAGTAACCTCTGATAATGTGGGAAATGATGGTTTAAGCAGAAAGTGGAAACTTCATGTCTTTTGGGTTTAATCCAGTGGGGTCTCTTTCAATTTTACAGCCTAAATATGTTAACAGTAATCATGCTACTAGAATCTCATGTAGCCTAGCCATTAGTTCCCTGATCAAATGGACCCACAATCTCCACAACTACTACTGGCTAGACTTGATGTCTTTCTTAATTTGTTGATCTATCTGTAGAAAAGTCTGAACAATAAAAACATGAAATAAAAATATGGTTTTTTTAAAAAAAAATGAAATTGTGAGCTTGCTGTGAAGAATCGTGTTTTCTCCTTTTTATAGAAAATTCCACCAAATAATTTCTCTGCTGTTACAGAAGGGCAATCTGTAGGGGATTGACCAACCAATGACACACCAAGGTCTGGACTAGTCTGGACAAAACAACATTTTGATCTGATTTCATTTCAAATGTAGTCTGCAGTGAATTACAGCTAGATGATTATTCTGTATATATTTAATGCTTCCCTTTTGGTCAAATTAAATATGACACCTGGGGAACAGGTTTTGGGTGTGGTTCTGGGATGAGTGAGTTATATTAGTCAACATTAGAATCCCAACACAGGAAGCTTATGTAGGAGTCTAATATTTGCCTAATGCAGGAATTCAAATTAAACCATCCTTGATAAATGATTGTCCTCTCTTTGCTCGAATGTATTTCAATGGCACCCCTTACTCTTTGGAACACCTTATTCCTAGGATAGAGATGGCCCTCTCCCTCTATGCATTTAAGATGCAATTTAAAACCATGTTATTCTAATGGGCATTCTAGTGGACCCTCTTGTTAGTTCCAGTGCTGTCAGGTACAAAAGTCCAATTGCTACGTAGCCTATGCACAGGACTCTGTCCAACTAATGGTTAGCACCTGTTTGGACTTAGATAAGTGTCCACTGAATTCAAGGGAGGTTGGACTTAGTTCGCTTGTGGCTACGTAGGGATTCTAGGCTGATCTCTCTTTTAACTCCACCCCCAGATTCTGCCACTCCTTCTGCAGGTACTTCTTATACATTTTGAGTTTAGTTTTAATTTGTTTGGACTTCATAATTTAGTTTTAATTGTGTATACCCATTGAGTGGCTTGCCATCCAGATTCTTAGTTGATTAGGGAGGCTTATAAACAGGGTAAGGTAAACAAACAAACAAATAAATGCTTCCAACTGAATTTACTGTTGGGAAGCTTTTGTTTGCAACATTCAATCAGAATCCACCTTCTTATAACTTAAGATGCCATGTTTTCCATTTCTGATGTTAGATGTAATCATTATTCAACTACAGTCCAAGCTCAATCTAATGGGCCATATGGAAAGAAGGGGTGATGTTGAATTTGAATGTCTGTTAAGTGTAATGGATGTAATTATATATAATGTGGGTTAGTTTGCAATTATTTGCCCTACTTGGCATACTGCCTACTCATGTGACTCTCACAAATGATGTCAATTAGGCATTACATCAGGGATGCTAAATGATGGAAGTTAAATAAATTATGTCAATGGCTTGGATTATTTCAGATACGTTAGATTTTGTCCATTATTGGCGGCAAAGCTTGAACTCAACATTTATCTGTTGCATGTAAAGTACATTAAGCATTCTATAAAATCTAAGATTTACTTCAGCTGGAAATAAAAACACCAGTGCTTCTTCTGAGAATGTAGCACATAATAACTCTTTTCAATGGTAGGTTTGCATTTCTGGAAGCTTGTCTCAGCTTATGTATACGAGAGATCACCCATTTCTTCCTTTTTGGGGGGGATAGGCTTGAAAGAACTCTATACTTCAAGTACTATAGGACTGGAAAAAAATTAATGGAATTACCTAAAACCTAATCTAATAAATTTAGACAAGGAGACATCGCTCTGGAAATTAGCAAGCTTTACACAGGCTGCTTGCAAACAGAGAATAATTTATCAAAAGTTTTAATGCTTTTTAATATTGTATTTGCTATTGAAAGAGTTTAATAACACTGAATGTTCTGATTTTTTGTGCATTTTAATGTATTTTATTAATGTGTGGCAACTGTTGTGCAAGTTTTATCTTATTTGTTATGACTGGTGGTCAAAACAATAAATAGATTGACTAATCAACCAACCAACCATAGAATGAAGAAAGGTACAGACCAGAGTTATGAGTATTGTGCTGAGAAAATACATCTCCTTGTAAATAGTAAAATTGCACACCTGATACTTATTTATGATGCCATAAATTGAGGTCAGCATACGCTAGTAAGAAATATTTGCTCTTTTTTGGATAGCTGAATACTACTGATATAAGCCCGATAAGAGACCACAGATTTCATTTACTGCTTCCAAATCATTTCAACAGTTGTATCCAAAATAGAATGGTAAAATCTAAAAGAATCCAAATATATTTCCTCACCAAGGAAACTGAGCTGATGCAGATAGAGGAAAGTTGGACGACAGCCCTGCTAGAGTCCATAACTTGAGTAAATAGCTTAAAGAATGGAATGTTCTGATTTGGGAACCAACCCACAAGCCAACCAATCCTTTGAGAGGATCCTCCAATCCCCCCTTGGACCTCCCCTCATCCCCAGTCACACGGAACCCGAGCTTCCTATCCATGATATCTCTGCTTGTCGAAATCTTCTCCAAGATATCACGTGGAAGTTCTGGAAGAATGCTGAGTCTTTCCACCCAGAACTTTCACACTGAAGTCCTTCCTTGGGGAGTAGATTGTTGGTTCTCTACTGCTCATGGCAGTTGACCCCAGATTTCTAAATGGATTAGAATTTCCCCCAGCAGAAGAAATGCTGGGTTGGTCACTTCCATTAGGGGGGAGGGGACAATCAGTTCTTTTGTTTTAGTAGTAATTTGCTCCCCTTTTTAAAAAAAATATATCTCATTTCTCTTTGAAAATACTGAAATCCAGAGTGATGAAGTGGCTAAGGTGTTGGATTGAGATGGAGAAGACCTCTATGTTCTATTTCTGATTCAACCTCATCAGGTGATGATGGGCCAGTCCTTATCACTCAAACTCAACCCGCTCCACAAGTTTGTTGAGGAGACAAATTGAAGGACAACATATTTATCTTGAGATCCCAGAGGAAAGCTAAGATATAAATATAATAAACCATATATACATCGGGAAAAGAGAACACTGGAGTCTAAAATGAACAAATGCAATTCATGTTATGCCTTGTTCAGATTCTTTTTGTTTGGGGTAAGAAAATTTCCTAATGAACTGAGTGGTTGTTTGCAATCTACCCACATACAATATATACACATGAACAGCACTGTGTGATTTGTGATCAAATCAAATTATCTCTCTGTAATTAATTTGACTGGATTCAAAATTACTTTAACTTTAAAAGATATTTTAAAGGGTAGTAGAAATTTGTTTTTGGAAAACAAATACATGTATTTGTTTTGCCCCTATCTTCTGATTCAATCCCTCAAAGTCTGGGTGTAGCCCTCAGGCTCAAGAGTTATGCTATATGATTCCTTAACTGCATGTCACTGCTGAAGCAACTAAGAAGTTGACTCTTCTTTGCCTGGAGGAAATGAGGCAGGATGATCCTCCCAATGGATCTTTTTCAATCAGCCTTTGGAGGTCTTGCAAGGAATTTCCTCAGAAGTCATTCTGAAGCTTCCTTCTTTCCCTGTTCTGGCTGAGCAGCAGCTCTGACCTTTAATTTCTGCTGGAGGACAATGAGAAACCAACAAATGCCTTCTCTTGCTTCCATGGAGCAAACAGAATATTGTTTTTTTTTTAAAAATATATATAATATCTTCTTTCCCCCGGGGCTGTAAATGGACAGCTGACGAAAAGTACAGTCAGAACTTTCTGAAACAATTGGTGTTAAGTACTATGGAAAACGCCTTGCTTGATGTCAAACAGAATAGAATAACAAAGTTGGAAGGGACCTTGGAGGTCTTCTAGTCCAACCCCCTGCTCAAGCAGGAAACCCTATACCGTTTCAGACAAATGGTTATCCAATCTCTTCTTACAAACTTCCAGTGTTGGAGCATTCACAACTTCTGGAGGCAAGTTGTTCCACTGATTAATTGTTCTCCCTGTCAAGAAATTCCACCTTAGTTCTAGGTTGCTTCTCTCCTTGATGAGTTTCCACTTGTTGCTTCTTGTCCTGCCTTCAGGTGCTTTGGAGAATAGCTTGACTCCTGAGATATTGGAACACTGCTATCATGTCTCCCCTAGTCCTTCTTTTCATCAAACTAGACATACCCAATTCCAGCAACCGTTGTTTACATGTTTTAGCCTCCAGTCCCCTAATCATCTTTGTTGCTCTTCTCTGCACTTTTTCTAGAGTCTCAACTAACAACGCCATGCCTGATGCATCATTTAAGAGCCTCACTAAATAGAATGTGTGATGACTCCTGTATGTTAGTAGGTCACTCTCTGGCCAGAAGTGGTGAGAAGAGTGAGAGGAGAAGAATGCATGGGCTGTGTGCTTTCTGAATCATGCATTTTTGACATGACCACAAAATCCTTTCCAACAGTGTCATTCCATTCAGAGAGCATGAGTGCATATTTATGCTGATGTGCCCAAGAAAAACAATATTGTAATCCAAAGATCAATGCCGGTTCTTCTTTCATCATTCACATACTGACTTTGAAGAGATCCTTGAAGAAATCTTCAACCCATCTATTGGATGTATTGCGTCAGTTTCCTTGGTGACTTCTAAAAATCACAATTTCCCTAAATGCTCTCATATTAAAAAGGGCCCTTTTTGGAAGATATCTTTATATGCACAACAGCATTTAATCCTCACAATTAGGACAATATATTGAAAAAGCTTTTTTTTAAATGAAGTGCCTTCTTTATGATTCAATGCATCTACTGATTTCAACAAAGCAATCTAATCTCATCGCACAGTAATTCTTAAAGTTGCTAGAAGATATAACTTTTTTCAGTAAAAAAACCCCACAGTATAGTAAAAATACAATTTGCTCCTGCAAATTATGATAGGCTTTATTGATTTGCCAGAACCAATTACGTAAATCTGGGAATCATCAGTCTTCTCAATAGGCATGCTGTTAACAAAAAACAAGGGTTTACAACATCTGTATTGGAAGATATTACTTGTATCTGTGCCATTTCTAAAGACTAGTATGTTCAATACAGATGCCTAGGAAATAAATATTTGAGGAAAAGCCTGTTCTCCCATCAATCCATCTAAAAGTCTAAATTAAATCTACAGCAAACAGTTGTATGATATATACAATTCTTCCAATTTTTCAGAAGGCCTTCTCTCTCTCCAGTGTGTGTTGATTAAACATAGCAAGTAGCAGAAGGACGAATAAGGAGTTTAGGTGCTGAAGGCAAGGCACAACAAGGCAAGGTGAAAGACCATGGCTCAAAAGCATATTGTATTATGAATATATAACACAATGTTTATGTGTTTATGTATTTATTTTTCATTTTACAGTCCACTCATCTCATTCAATATGCTCAATATGTGAAAGACTACAACTCAAAAGCATATGAGTCCTTTTTCTTGGCTTTACTGTTAGTTGATTAATTATCTCAGCTGCTATGTGTATTTATTTTTTGGATCTTTTTATTATTTTATTTTTCTATAATTTTATAATTGTGAGCTGGCCAGAGTCACTTAGTTGAGTTAGATAGCTGCAGAAATTTAATGAATGAATGAATGAATGAATATGAATACCCCCAGTTCAATACCTAGCAGTAACAGAATAATCTAACTCTTGTGTACCTATCACCCAATGCACAGAATAACTGTCTTACATTATAGAATTCTGATTGGATCTTTGGGATTCCACCTAGTCCTAAGAACAGACAATGACATCATCACTCAGGATTATAGTAAGGTTTGCTGTAACAAAGGCTAATTGAACATTTATTGCAGATGTTTTTGTATTCCTGCATTGATCAGCAGATCAGAGCCTTTGAATGAGATGTTTCTTCCAATGCAACCAGTCTCATTTGAATTTAAGGGATTAACTAGTAACTTGAATGCCTCTGCTATAAAGTTGAGCCTCAGGCAATTCTATATCTGGAAGTGCACCTCACTTCGTACAGTTGGGCTCACTTCTGTGATTTCCTTACTGAAAAGAAAAGATCGTTTTTAGGCCACAGTATTTGGGAGTCTTAGTATATTTGAAAACAGGTAAATGAAGTTAGTTGCCCGTCTGGTTTATAAAGTTAACTCCCCATTATTGATGTAATTCTGTTGTTATTATTAGCCTGAAGTATTTAGTGCTATTCATATTTTCTTTCTGTGTTTCTTGACCATATTTAGGATCCTATCCCTCCCAAATAAATTTATTCTGGATAACAGGCTTTCTGTAAAGTCTGGCAGTGGGATTTCTTGCTTGCTTGCTTACCACTGTTTTCATCAGCTCCTTCTTGACCAAACTGAAATAGGTAAATCTATCAGAGTAGTCAAATAATCTTATTGATCTATACTGAAGGACAATGCATGAAATCATCTTTACTACCACCTTAATGAATTATGAGCTTTAACAAATGAACTATATCTGTAGGAAAAACAAAGTCCCTTAAATAATAAGCACCCTTTATTTTACCTACCTCTGATCAGATAACTTTGGAATGACTTTTTCACTCTTAATGCTAGTCATGGGCAATTAACATCATAACAGGGAACTAACTTTTCCCCCAAATATATGGCTAGAGAAATTGGGTGGAACATTTCTGCAAATTTCTCTACGAGCAGAAGAAATTATCCAAACACCTGTCAAGGGAAGGACCTCAAAGATAGGTTCCACTACTGAAAAAGCCTCCCCAAAATAGTTCTTTGGAATGTCTTCTCTTGGGTTTTAATGGAAGTGTAGGTAGCCAGGGGATCTGGAGATGTCAATTATACAATGAAAGATGAGATATTCATACAGGTACTTTTAGTGTCATATTGAAACCTGTGCAGAAACTCTATCTTCTGTCCCTGAGAATTTCTCAGAAATGTTCTTCTCGCCTGAAAATTATTCTGCAACAAATTGTCTTTCATCCAAATGAATGAGATCTAGACATGAAAAATGCAAGAGTTTTTTTTTCTACTTGGCACTTATACATGTAGATATATAATGTGTACCCATGCATGCATATGAACACACACACATACAAACAAAGACAGTGGAGCAATGAACCATATATCTCCACTCATATTTCACTACATTTACTGAAAAATGAATTTCACACTTTTGTGTTTTTAGGGTGGAGAACCCATTGTCCTCCCAAGATATGCTGAAAAATCAGATAACTTTTCAGAACTGAACATGCTTGGTATAACAAAAGTGGACGCAATAATGTCCCAGAGAAGAAATGGAATGAAATTGGCCAACTATCATGGCACAATCTTAAAAATCCACATGGATTTGTCAACTAAATCAACAGCTGACCATGATTCTAAAAGTACTTTACTAGTACATCTCAGAGAAGGACTTTGTAAGCTGATGCTTCTAAGTTAGTTAGCTAGCTGCAAATTCTACTTAAAAACGTTAACAAAATTCTTAAGAAACATGACAGTATCCATGCATAGGCAAGAAAAAAAGAGAACCCAAGGATTACTGAAAGTATAACACAATACCTGGAAAAATGAGGAAAAGCCTATACAAGAACTGTGGAATGAGTATGCACCAAGGTAAGAAAATTGAGGTGGGAAGTTGAAGAACAAATTTTGAAAATTGAGAGAAAAAATGCATGTCTTGAATGATATGCTCTACAGTTTCGTTTTCTAGTAGACCAAGAAAATGTGACATTATATTAATTGCTGGATAAAATTTGCTTCTAAATAACTTCTTTCACTTAAAAAACTTAAACAAAACTCTACTTTTGATGTGTATAAAATAAGACTATCCATAATATATTCATGGCTCCATACATGCTTTTGTTTTCATCTGTTGAGATAATTGGTTATTAACTTCTGATTATTCTTGTGCTCTTCAAAATAATGAGCAATTCATCTTTTATTAAAAAAGGTTGACACAACCAAGATCCTTATGTTATAAATAGATATAACGTTGACTTCTCCCCAATATAATGAATAACAAGAGAAAGAGAGAAGCAAATTATTCTTTCACTGTTTTTATTGTTTTATAATTGTTTTGTTTATTGCTTTTCTTATTATGGTGAGCCACCCAGAGTAGCTTAAGATGGGTAGCCCTATTAATCCGTTGAAAAAATAAATAAATAAGCTATGAATATGCTATACCATTAAACTCTAATGAACGGACAAAAGAATTTTCCATAGCTCTTTTTTGTCACATAATCATCCTTTTGATTAGAAAAAGCCTAATTTTGATTACATTTGAATTTTATAATTTAGAAGTAGGGGATGCCTCAACATTAGTTAATTCTGTACTCATGTCCCACCATAAGTCATCATTTCATATGTATATGTTATGGTTTTTATTGTGTAACATGTGTGTGTGAGTGTGTGTATGTGTGTGTGTGTGTTTGATAGCAATCTGTGAGAACAAAGAAAAAGAATGAACGGGTAGAGGAACAAAATATTGTGGTTTTCTAACAGAGGCAAAAATATTGTGAGAAATGTTAAGAAAACTGTGTTACAGATATTTCTGAAACTAAAAAATGGGGGAAAACCCCTTCTCTCATAATGTTCCCTGGCCCTTGTCTTAATTGAACATAGACTTTCTTTTTGAATTTGCAATTTGTGTTCCAGATAAAGTCCCACGTCAATTTTTTGTAGACCTTTGAATCTTTGTTAACAATGGGGTGGACTAATATTCCACATTGTTCATATGGAACAATGTAGATTAACGCTGAGGTAAATATTTCTATCTCTGCACATCAATTACTAAACTGTTTTTCAGCAAAGACACCTCCTACTTCTTCCTACCATAATCAGATCCTGTTCAATTCAGCAATGAAAAACCTTCAGTGTAATTGTTCCATAAACTTGGCAGCCATCACTGGTATATTAGATAAGAAAGGAGTTTATTTGCTAAGATCTCCTATGACTTTTATTATGTAGCCCAGAACTAAATCCAAAATGACCAAGACTTTAATGTATGCCCCAACTTTCTAAACTGGATTCAAATTAAATTCTGATTCTTTCAACTCAGAGGTCCTTCATTCCATTAAGATTATTTTTTTTTACCCCACTTTTCCCTATCTTAAAAAAAAGGTAGTCACTCTAACTAGCTTTACAAACTATAAATAGCACAAAACAACTAACCAATGATGACACCAAACTGTTCTCTAAGTGAAACCAATACCAGAAAAAGAACAACAAAGAGCTAAACTAAGTCAAGATACCAAGCATGAATAGAATCAACTGCATTTCTAAAAGGAAATGCCTTCGCTGACTGGCAATTGAAAGAGAAAGATTACTAATTTGGTTCACAAATTTCTAAAGAAGTGGGACAAGGGAGCTTTCTCACATATTCCCACCTATATAGCTTTGAATTAAATCTCTATATAAGGGATGTAGAGCAGCTGATCTGAAAGGACATGATATCCACATGGAAAGACACAATCTTTCAGGGAGTTCAAGGCTTCATCAAGCTATAGAAAGGGGCCTTTGAGGTCATTTAATCCAACCTCAATATAGGGACCAAGTTAAAATACCCTCAAAAGATGGCTGTCTAGTGTTTGCTTGAAATTATCTAGTAATTGAAAGTCTACAACTCTCATAAGAACTGGTTCCTATGTCCAAATGCTACTACTTAGCATATTTTTCCTAACATTCAGTTGGCAAAAGACAATGATTCCATGTCCCACATCCTGGGATGATAAGTGAAGATGCCTTCTTCTGAGTGACACATGTAACTGAAGACTTCTCCCACATCCAGCCTCATTTTTTTTCTTTCCAAGGTGAAACTTAACAGATTCACTCAATCTCTCTTCAAAGCCTTTCATTTCTAGTCCTTGGATAATCCTTGTTGTCAGTCCTTCCATGTTTTCAAGCTCATGTAGATCTTTCTTAAAATATAGTACCCAGAAAAGGAAACACTGTTCAGTGTAGAAACTGGCCAGGTTCAAACAGGATGAAATTATTACTTCTTGTGATTTGACAACCGTTCTATTGATGCAGCCTAATATCTTAACTAACTTTATGGTTATTGTATATTACATTAGGGACTGATATTCAAAGGTATGGTAATGCATGGCTGTGAGAGTTGGACCATAAGGCAGGCTGAATGCCGAAGAATTGATGCCTTCAAGTTGTGGTGTTGAAGAAGACTTGAGAATCCCTTGGACTGCTAGATCAAATCAGTCAACCTTAAAGGAAATCAATCTGACTGTTCTTTGGAAGGACAGATAGCAAAACTGAAGCTCAAATACTTTGGCCACCAAATAAGAAGACAGCACTCCTTGGAAAAGACTCTGATGTTGGGAAAAATGGAAGGCAAAATGACAAGGGGACAGCAATGAATGAGATGGTTAGATGGTCGTTGATGCAATGAACATGAATTTGGGCAGACTTGGGGAGACAGTGGCATGCTATGGTCCGTGGGGTTGCAAAGATGACTTAGCAACTGAACAACAACAACTTTAGATTTGGAATTAATTTTTCTCACCTCTAACAACTGGTAGGCTCATGCTTCCTATTCAGTCCCAATTCCTCAGAGGAGCGAGTCTGCCACTCTCAAATATCTGCAAGCAAACAGCCAAGCTCAGAGAGCACTAAGGGTTTCATACACTCTCTGGAAGTATGTGGAAGTATATACTCCCTGGATGGAGTTCCAGGTTTTGCACTAGTGTACCTTATTCTAGGTTCTCGCTGCAGTGTCCTGCAGATCTTCAGTGCAGAATATTTTTCTTGTTTGCCTGTCTCAGCTTTTCTCACTGCCGCAGGCTTCAGTTCTTTACAGAGCTATACTTGTTTTCCTCTGAGCCAGCAAGGCAATGTCTCTGGTCCAGCACTTCCCAGGGAAGCACCAGACTTGGATCCACTGTGTTGCATGCTCATCCCAGATTTCTAAAAACTCCTAACTAGAGCTAGGACAGTCATCTCCGTAATTTAGCCTGTTTTTAACTAGCCCTGGCAGTGAAATGAAGATCTTCTGAAAACACTACGAACTGCTTGATTTATAACTTCATTTGCTGATTAAATGTACAAACAGACCAACCTCAAAGGTGTTTTTTTTCCAAGGACTTGAAGAAAGATAACGGGTTCTTTCAAGTATAAATGGATGCATTTTAAAAAAGAAAGGCAACAGCTCTCAGAAATACAAGCCTGACTAGCATTTCATCAAACTTGTTAAATATACTGTTCTTTACCTTCTTGATTTAATCAGTAGCTGACCGTAGGGCTAATGCACAGCTGTAAAACTCTCCTGGTTGGGTCCATTGAAAGCTCAAAACCGAATCTCATACACCATAAATTAATTGAAATATTTCCTCAAATTCCATGGAGGAATCTCAGCAAATTTCAGAGGAAGATGGCAAACCTCGTGAAACCTCCCAAGCTTGTGTGATTTTTGACTATTTTTCAAAGTATTGTTTGGGTTTCTTCTTTTCTTAAGTTGGGAGGACACTAACTCTAACTTGAGAGATTACCATAAAAACCAGCTAATCCTTAGTTCAGGTAATTTTCAACTTACTTTTTAGCAATGTCACAATTCTACAAGCATTGAGTTTAGTTGAATTTGGATTGAAGATTTAGTACGTCGACTATACTTATTTAAAGCTTTATTGTACTGAATACATTATTTCCCCTTCAACCAGCTAACTTTTAGAATTATTTGTTTTTAGATGATTGATTGATTGATTGATCAATTGATTTCTTGTTCCCTGCAAGCGGGAGCCTCTTGATGGGTTACAATTATAACTCTAAAAACTCCAAGGTACAATTACATCAGAGTATGCAACAGGAAAAATTAAGCCACAAATAAAAATCATCAACCAAACAGCAAGAAAGCAATAAAAGTAGATGAAAGCTTCCACAAGCAAAAGTCCTCTTAAGCAATTCTGTTTTTAAGAATTTCCTGAGGCCTCACAAGGTAAGAATTAATTGGATTTCGGAGGACGGGGAATTCTATAACATCTGTGCTGCCAAAGAGAAACAACTTTACACATACATACAATCTGGTGGTCCACTTGCTGATGCAAAGAACCTGAACATGTTTCCTTTTTAGCTTTGTAGACTCAGGACTAGTAGTATTTACTGTTTCTAGAAGAACAGCTCCTAGCTTTGCTGCCTGCTCCTTCCTTCCATCAATGGATTTCTTTTCAAAGCCAAAAGATGGAAGAAGCGTGGGGAAAACACAGGAGACAGATGTCAACCCCCATAAAAATGTTATAAATGGAGCATAGCAAATTCACAACAAAGATAGTCAAAAATCACACAAGTATCCCAAATGTCTTTCTGGATAGTCAGCAAAGAGAGCGGAAACCAGCCAGCTAGCTAAACTTCTGTATTATTTTCAACTCTGGCTGACGGATGGATCCAGCTGGATCGTTTCCTAGATATGATTTATTTTTGGGGGGGTGGGGGGAGCAAAAGATGACGGTGACTTGAGTGCAAGGCTATCTCTGTCTGATGGAGCTCAGAAGTTTGTCAAAAGGCAGAGATGTACAACAACGGCCTGCAGATCATATATCCGTATCCCTGAGCTCTTGTTTGCAGCATTCAGCGTTTCCAAGATCACAATAAAAATGGTGCGATTTTCCAGTGATGCTTGGGACAAAAATAAGCAAAAACAAGAGAAGGAGAGCAAAGTCAGGTCAAATGTTTGAGCCTCTGGTCAGTCTTCCCCAGTCACTGTCATCATCCTCATCCTCATCATCATTTTTTATTTATTCATCTAACAAAAATTACAAATTTGAATGAACAAAAAGAAAAAAAAAACCCACCCTAAAATGTGACAGGGGTGATAGGCACATTAGCACCTACACTTGCCCCCTTAGGAACCTGCTAAATATTTTGTGAGATCCACAGAAGTTAAGTTGGAATTAAAATTGTGAAAGTTAGTAGCTGAAACAACTGAACTGGGTAAGTTATTCCAGACTTCAACACTCTGTTAATGCTGTGGTTCACTGGCAGCCGGTGCAGCCGGAAGTGGAATCAGACAGTGGGAAAGAAAAGGGAATCTGGGGAGGACTTGGACAAGGGTCCTGCTTCTGATACAGAGATGGGGCTAGGAGCATCTGAGGGTTGTATGCTAACTCCAGAGCCTCCAGAATCTGGTAGCAGTGAGGCAGAGGAACAAGGAGAGGCTGTTCCCAGTGTGCGTGTGCACAGAGCTCCCAGAAGGCAAGAGCAGCTAAAGACAAAATGGGTAACTCGGGAGTAAGGCTTGGAGGTGATTGCCCCTCCCATAAGGTATAAAGGAAGTGCCAAGGTAGAGAAACCTTTGCAGGAAGCAAAGTTGTTCACTCTGTTCAGATTAAACCTGGAAACTTTGTGTGGACTTTGTATTTCGTTTGGCTTTTTACACTTCATCTGGCACTCTAGTTGTGGGCAGCAATTCAAAGGAGAGAAAGGTGGGTGCTTATCTCGAGGGACTGTTTGGGACTCATTACGGGCTGGGAATGAACATAATTCCCAGCGATGAAATAAAACAAGAGTTCTTTGGACTAAGCATGTGCTTAATTATGGTCTTAGGAAGCCTTGGTCAGAACAGTTACAAAAAATATTTTACAATCAAATTTAAAGCAGTTTACATTAAGTTTAAAGTGATCATCATCATCATCATCATCATCAACATCAACATCATCATCATCATGTGTTAGTCCTCCCCCGGGAGGACTAACAAATATCAACCTTATTATACTGTAAAAAATTCAGGAAGGAAGACAACTTCACTACTTCAAGAACCCGACCATACAGAATGAATGGTTCTATTCTTCTAGGAACCAGCTTGTAAACATCAGTGGCATGAAAAGATGTGGTGACAGTGATGCCCGAAGCCAAATTTTTGTATCATAAGAAAAGTTATAGGCTTGAGATGCACACTAAGCTCAACCACCTCCACCAAATTTGAGATCTGCATTCCATTACCAGCAATGCTATTTTCTAAAGCTTGATATTACTATGCAAGATAATCTGTTCAGAGTTGGAGCAACACAATAGATCAGCTGCTTTCATTTCTCTCAATGATTTTTTGAGAATAAAAGGAAAGGGAAAGAAAACGGGATTTTTTGTTCTGCTGCTTCTCAATTCTGCTCCAAAAATGCTCGTATCTATTCCAAAACTATCAGATTTAAAAACTAATGTGCCTGCCCAATCCCGGCATTTATTTAAGCAGGTGAATTAATAATACCCTGATTAAATGGCCGTTAGTTTTGCAAAAAACTAAAAAACAGAGATACCTGTTTGTCAAGATATGAAACTGGGATTGTTAATCCTGAGTTTATAACCCTAATGGTGATTTTCCAGTAGTACACTTTTATTTCCCTCCCTCATTTAGAGCTTACCAGTGAAATGTTCAAATATCTGTAATCACAATTGCTCTGTATTATTTTTTTGATCAAATACCTTTATGATTGAGTCACTCATTATTCTTAACATGACAGAGCAGAAGGCAATATAGAGGCTGTATAAAGATTTTCCAAGTCAATTACAAGAGCTTAAATAAGCATCCATCAGCAACGTGAAATCTACCACTTATGACAATGCTACTAATTCGGTTTATCATTAATACCTGCAGTAATCTGCATCAGAAAGTATCTGCATCGAGTTATTGGTTAGATTGAGTTTGAAATGGAATTATGTACAAAAGATAAACATCTTCTTGTTAAAATGTATAAACTTCTCTGTTGAAATTTGAAACAGAAGAAGTGGTGAAAAGATTTAAAGTGGGCTAAAAATTGGTTATGGTATATTGATGGATCAGTGGGAAAATATGTGATTGAAAGGATTGAAACTTACATTGTTATAATCCTAAAGAGATTTTCTATATGATGTATTGTTGGTATATGTTTCTGGAGAAATTGCCTAGTAAAGGGATTTCAAATACATGTTGGAACTATGAAGAAGCAAGGGATATATTATCATGGTGGATATCTAAAAAAATGCTAGAAAATTTTGGATTCAAATTCTTACACTGATTCAGAAGATTTTAAAGATTAATACACAATTGGGGTTAGAAGTCTTTTGGGACTGATGGACAGACAGTGGGAAAAACATTCATGAACGTTGGTTTTTTTAATATGACAACTGCAATGAAATTATTATATGCACCAAGGTGGAAAGATTCAGCAATTCAAAATAGAGGAATGTTTGGTGAAGATGATGGGATTTGCTGACTTTTTTTTTTAATCAGAAAAAAGACGATATTTATGGACTTGGCTTGGTCTAGGATGGTCATGGTTTCCCGTGAAATCTGTCCATATCTTGTGAAATTAAAGAGTTTCATCACATCATTTCAACCCTGACCTACAAATATTCACCTGTATCAAATAAGTACTCTGGACTGGGAAATGTCTTCCATTACTCTTGAATTCTGGCCAACAGGTGCTATTCTGGAGCTACATACTTATCACAAGATATTTCATCCATTCATATAAACTTATAACTGGAAAAGATACAGATTGCTTACATGAACAAAAGTATCTAGTTTTGAACAAGTTTGACAGCTATTTGCAGCAACTGCAGAAACAGCTTCTCATATTTTTAGAAAAACATAGAAAAATAATTGTAGAATACATATTCTTTGCTCAACCTACCTATTATTCTATGTGTGCATTTTATGGATTGGTGACTTTGAATATCTTATGGCTCAGGATGTGGTGAATTTTCATTAATTTCATATAGCAAAATAATCTATGGTAATTGTCAGGAGGTATTGGTTGGCAGGCACTTTCAAAGAGGATGTAATGAATGAATGGAGTAAAAATTAACCCAGGTAGAGCATCAAGGACCCTTCATTCCATAATTCTTGAAGGCAATCATAGTAAAACATTAATCTCTCTATACATGGCCATAGAATATGATATTGTACTCCTCATAGGGTTTATCTGAAGTCAATGTGGGTATCTCAGTGTGAAAGGCCTTTTCTTATATATTATATAAGGGTTTGAAGGTTTGAGCCTTAGTAAGAACTATATAAATTGATGCCCATGTTATGGATTATCTCGGATTTTTTTTAAAAAAATATTATTATTAATCAATTTTATATGCCACCTGATTCCCAGTGACTCTGAGATATTATTTTAGCTATAGTTTTAGATATTGTGATTATCAGGTGAGAGGGGAAAGAGAGTTTTATTTACTTTATGGCTTTCCAACATGCACATTACTATAACTGAAAGCAGACTTTATGAGGGGGAAAAAAGCATAATCCAAAGTTGAAAATCTATTAATATTCCTAGCTGTTGACTCAGCATTTTGCTAGTATTGGTGTTAGCCAAATAAGCTTATCAGTACTGGTGCATGCACATAAAAATTCCACTCAATGTTCATAGATGTTTTACATGGAACATAAAATCAACCATCAATCTTCTTCTTTCCTTAAGCACAATACCGGTTAATATTTCTAAAAAATTAGGATGTTGGTGGTGAGGACAGTGTCCTATCATGTCAACTCTGTAGAAGCATGCTTTATTTTAGAAATGGGTGAGACATCTATGCTGAAATACCGCCAAATTACAAAATAATATAAACATTTGCAAAATCATTTGCCTAAAATGACAACAAGGATCTCATTTATTTATTTTTTGATAAACCAAACTAAGATCATAATTCTATGGAATCCCCTGAAATCTTCTGGGATTGAGACAGTTAACAAACTTTATAAAGAAATGAACAATGAAAAACTGAAGGAATTGGGTTAGAGGACCTCATGACATTAATGACACTGGAGAATAGTAACTTTTAAGAAATGCCACTTTGAAAGCTTCTGTTTGGTCCAGAAGAAATCAAAAGTTATATCAATTGGTCACACAACTAATTAAAAGCAAACATCAATGAACAACACAACGCTAAAACTGTATCTTAAATATTCCTTTCATACTGCATATTGCCTCCTTTGGCTTTTTGTAGAAAGCTTAAATAATTATCAAAGGAAGCCTATGCTTCTTTCATTTCAGAAAAACAAACAAACAAACCGTAAGCTTAGAAGAAATATAATTAATTTGATAGAGGTGCTTCCATTTACAGCTGTCTTCCACTAAACATCCAGTTGTGGTTTTCATTACAAGCTTACAGGCTCAAATGCAAACTAATTCAAAACAAGGAATTCATGCATAGTTGATGATATATACAGGTGGAAGAAGTGATGAAACATGCATTGTGTATTACAATGAAAACCCTGCTTCTGATGTAAAATTGCAACATGTACAAAAGCACAGAGCTTGCATGTTGATGGAATAAATACATGTTATATTATTTTGGACCACTGGAATTAGGAATAAATGAGCATAATTCAGGAAAAAGGGATTGATGTTCAATACCACCTTATTAAAAATTGAGTGTTTTGCTTCAGTTATATGAAGAACTTTGACTAAGTTATCATTAAAAATCTGGGGTTTAATCAACACTGTTTCTTGTGAAAGATGACAAATGCTTATGGCAGGAGTAGTTAGTAATCATTCCACATGCCTTTATTATCAATACATATTTCTTTAGTTGTACAAGAGTTATGAAACTGCAGTAAGGAATTTCTTGTTGTCATCCAGGGCAGCGTTTCTCAACTTTAGCAACTTTTAAGACAGATGGATTTCAAAAATTAATAAAATACATGATAGGATGATGAAGTGAAAGAAACTGTGGATGAGAAAAAAACACATGCAAGGAAATGATTACTGAAAAATATGAGAAAGAGAGAAAGATAATGCATAGTAAGCATATGGGAAAAATTAGCTACTAATGTCAAGGACAGCAAGAAAGATAAGACTAAAAAACAGAGTAAATGCAAACCAATTTTTGTAATAATGTGTTAATCAGTATTTAATTAGGGAGGATAATATGTTTATATATGTTGGGGTTTTTTGATGCACCTTTTTAAATGTCTTAATTGTTTTGTGTTTTTTTCTTTTTTTGGATTTTTTGGAGTTTTGAATTTTAACTTTGTCTTGAATAAAATAAAAACAGATACAGAAACTTTTTTGCAGAACTTTTAAAAAAAAGGTAAGAGAGCAAAGAGGAGTAAACAAGGAGTCTTCAGCAGAGTGAGTCAAATTAAAAACAGAAGTGATTAAATGATTTGAAACAAAACTAAAATGAGTGAATGCTGAATGGACTATTTAAAATTTTTCTATAGGAATTACAGAGACATGATGAAGAATAAAATGGTAATAATGTTATCACTCAACGTTCAAGACAAATGATGGAACCAAAAATAAATACTGTGAGAAATAAAAAGATTCTAAGTATGGATTATGGAGAGATGGGTGGCAAATAAATTTAATAAATGATAATATAACAATTGGAGAAGTGTTCAAAATATGGATGTTATCTTCTGGAGTATTTCTGTAACTTTATTATACTTTATTCATTAAACATGAAACTCAGTCAACTGAATATTTAAAAATGTGTCACAAATATTATTGACTGGCACTTATACAGGTTGCTGCCAGCATCCTAGGTTATTTGTTTATTATTATTATTATTATTATTATTATCATTATTATTATTATTATTGTTGTTGTTGTTGTTGTTGTCATTGTTATTATTGTTATCATTATTGTTGTATATCTAGTTGGGATTTTTTAAAATTTATTTTTAAACATTTTATTAGGTTATAAAATAAAATACAAAATACAATACAAATTCTTTTCTGTAACTTTGTTCATGCGTTTCTGATGACTGCATTTATTTTTAATTGGAAAGCACACCATTATTGTTCCTCAATACCAAGAGTGTTACAAACGTAAACAAAAAGCCACAGGAAAATAAATCTATTAAATTTGCCTGAGAAGCTCTTTGGCGGAATTCTGATCGAACAGGTAGAAACAATGGGAGTGAACAACATTTGGAAACACAATGTAGTTTTATGTTAGTTGAGTGGTGGGCAGAACAGACATCTGTTTTTGGGGAGGTCGCTAAGAGATGAATTTGAGAAAATTTAGAGTACAGGGGCCCCTCAGTATTCAGCCGCTTCAAAACTCCTCAAATTTACTTGATGCATTTTGATGCGAAAATGTTTTTCAGGCAGTTTCTTTGGTATTCAGCGGCCTGCAAAAGGAAGTGGGAGACAGCCGCAGAGAGCAGACAGGAAGTCGGCCATGCTGGAAAAATCCCTGACAGGAAAAATGGCAGGTAGAACGTTTTTTTCCTGGCCAAAACAAAGCATCGTGTGGTAAGTCCCCTGGTTGGTTGGTTTGATTTTAGTATCCATTATAGCCTCCCACTGAGGCACCACTGTACTTTAGTATAGTATTTGATATTTTTTTAAAAAACGCGTATGATAAAATAAATAGGCCTTTTGAGTTTATGGAATGTTTTGTCCGGGGACTGGTTGCTGAATAAGATGTAGCAGGTATACAATGTAAATAAACACTTGTGAGGATAAATAGAATACTTAATAACTGGTTTGGTGTGGTAAGATAATGATGTGGGGCGTCCTCTTGGTTGTTTTAATGTATTTATGGATAAACACTTGGAAAGTTGTGATGATTCGGAGACCTTTTTTTTTGGGTTTTTTTGGTAGGGCTATACCTGCGTGTATAATTTTATAGGTAGACGATGCCATGTTGTTGGATGGGAACCTGAATGATTTGAAGTACAGATCACCTCTGTGTAGGAAAAGTGAATTGATAAAGAGAAAAGGCCAAGGAATCAGTGGTTGGATGAAGCTAATGATTTAAAAAATAATACAGTGGATAAATCAATGTACAGACATGGCAGAATTAAGACTAGATTGCAATAGGAGAAAGATATGGAGAGTTATAGTAAATATGTTGGTGTAAACTGAGGTAAACTGTATTTCCTTTTCTTTCCTTTTTTAAGTTTTATGCTTTTAATTTTTTTCATTTACTATCCACTACTCTTTGTGTACTCTGCATATTTTGTTTTTTTTATTAAAAGATAATGTGAAGGAAATGGATAGACTCAGGGAGGATGATATTTGATTGAGACCATGATCTGTTATACAGGCATGTTTAATATCACTTGTCACCTTTGACACAGATTACTTTTTTGATAAAGAATAATTATTTGAAGTAGTTGTCGCAATCAAGTAGGGTATTTATCTCTAGAATTATAAACACATTTCTCATGAGCTGAATAGAAAATATGACCTAAACGTCCAACTGGGATTAATCACAAGTAAAATATTAACAAGTAGTTGATCCAATAATTGGCTAAAATTAAAAATGTTGCCTGAAAAACTGAATGAATGAATGAAATAGAGGGATAACAAGGGAAAATTGTTTAGATCATTCTTCTCCCAGGAAGTCCCTCTTTCATTGTGGAAAGTATGGAGAAGACCATCCCAAATGATAGAATAACAGAGTTGGAAGGGACCTTGTAGGTCATCTAGTCCAATCCACTGCCCAAGCAGGAGACCCTACACCATTTCTGACAGATAACAGTCTAGTCTCTTCTTGAAAGCTTCCAGTGATGAAGCTCCCACAACTTCTGATATTATAGTATTTAATATAATATAATTCCATGTTATGGAACATCTGTTGCCTCTTCTCTGAAGAGGTGAGGTAAACTAGGCCATAAGATGAGCTATGAGGTCAAATGGGATGGTACTTCAAGAGAAAAATGCGGCCACAAGTGTGCCCTGGTAGTGGCCCAAGACATAATGGCAGGACATTTTAGCTGGGTTGCGGATGTCCCTACGTCACATGAGGTGGCAACCATGGTGAGATCCAAGGCTGATCCAAAAGAAAGAACACGATCGGATTGAAGGACACCAATGAGCTCAGAGAGGTTCCAAGACCCCACAGTTCAGTCCTGAGCTACAAATATTCTTTTCTGTTGGTAGACATGGCAAAGACGGGTTCTACAAAGACTTGACTCCACGCACAACTGACCTAATCTAGCCATAAATAAGGTAGCACCTTCCATAAGACTGGACAGTGGATGATTCCTGTCTTTGCACTCCTCCTTACATTGGAAATCCATGGAGAGAAGTCCAGGCTAGCCTTCAGCACCAACGAGTCAATCAAAGCCATACCCTTGGTGGTCTTCTGCCACCCAACCCCAGAAGCCTTCATTTCTGAGACCTCCCAACCACTACTGCCAACCTGGGACAACCCCTCCCCCCACCCTCCTTGCAACCCGAGCCCTCCCCCAGGGGAGGGGAGGGGAACCCCGAATATCCAGCATGCATCTGTACCCCTGGAGCTCCTCCCACCCGATCAACCCCTCCCACTCTCCTTGCCTTGCAAGGTTCGACAGCCCCCCTCCCACCCAATACCACCCCCGCCCTCCCAGAAGAGGAAGAGGAAGAAGAAGAAGAAGCAGAGTTTGGTGCCAGCCAAGACTTCGGCCAGGCGCAGCTTCCCCTTCGGCCACTTCACCTGGACTTTTTCCGCCCCGGGGAAAGCGCCCGTCCGGGGTCGTCCAGGCTCCCCTCCAGCTCTTGTTGCCCCCTCCCCATCCCGGGATCTCCCCCCACTCCGTGCCCCAGCCTCTTCCCCCTCCCCCGACGGGAAGTGTGGGGAGGGGAAGAGTAGCAGCAGAGGGAGGGGAGGGCTCCATCGCTCCCTCTCTTCCTCCGGCTCTGCCTTTTTCGCCTCCTCTGCAACTCCGACGAAGAGACCCCGCTCGCGGAACAGCCGCCCCAGCTGCCCGCAGCCCCAGCGCCCCCCACCCCGCCAGCCGCCTCGGCCGGGGCTCGATCTCGCCCTAAGCCGCCCTGCCTCCCTTCCCTTCCCCTCCCTTTTCCTTGCCCGCCTCCCGTCGCCGGCTGGCTGGCTGGCTGGCTGCCCGCCCTCGGGGAGAAGCCCGGCCAAGCTCCGCCGGGCGACGTACCTCGTAAAGGTCCCCCGAAGCCATGCTGGGCTGGGGAGAAAAAAAAAAAGGGGGGGGGCGGGTTGGATGGGCAGCAGCGGGGCTCTCCTGGGCGCCGCTCTCCTCGCCGCGGCTGGCTGGCTGGCTGGCTGGCTGGCTCTGCGTGGGCTTGCTGGCGGGTGGTGGGTGCGAGGGTGTGCGTGTGTGTCTTTTCCCCCACTCGCTCGCCGACCCGAGCGGAAAGAAGAAGAAGAAGAAGAAAAAAAGAAGAAGCAAAAACAAAAAAAACAAACAAAACAACCACCCGACAACAACTGTGCCGCCGTGCAGAATGACAGGCTTTGGGGCTCCTGTGCGCAGAATCGGAGGCGAAGGCAGAGGGCGAGAGGCAGCAGGCAGGCAGGCAAGGCTGGCAGGCTGGCGTAACCGGGAGCAGCGGCGGCGGCGGCGGCAGCGGCGGCGGGGAAGCAGAGAGCAGCGCTCCGGCGGTGCCGTGTGTGTGCGTGCGTGTGTGTGTGTGTGTGTGTGTTGTGTGTCTGTGTGTGTGTGTGTGAGCCAGGGAGGGTAAAAGGCGCGCCCTCGCGCGCGCGCGCGCGCGTGAGACGCTGCCTTCAGGAACCTCCCCACCACCCACCACCACCCCCAGCCCAGGCGACACAGGCGGGGTGGGTGGGGAGGGCGGGGGGGCGACGGGATTAAAAAAGGGAGGCGGGTTCTCCCGCAGCCCTCGCCGCCGCCCCCCTCCCCCCCCTCCAGAGCCCGGGCAAAGTACCCACCTCCACCCCGCACCTGGGGCCACTTTGGACGCCCGGGGCGGTCCTGGGCAGCCTTGACTCGCCCCACGGAGCTGGGGTGAGGGTGGTGTGGTGGATGGGTTTGTTGGCTTTTTTGGGGGTGGGGGAAGGGGGCCTGTGGAAAGTCTGCAGGATCTGCCGAGGGTCTCTTTCTGGATGCTGTGGTTGCCCACGCTGCCCACCCCTCCCCAGCCTAAGCTCGCCTTGCTGAAAGAAATCCCTCTGCACCTGAAGGAGGAGAAGGAAGGAGGAGGAGGAGAGAGAAGGAGAAGAAGAGGAGGATTAGGAGAAAGAAATGAGAAGAAGAGGAGGATTAGGAGAAAGAAATGAGAAGAAGAAGAAGAAGAAGAAGAAGAAGAAGAAGAAGAAGAAGAAGAAGAAGAAGAAGAAGAAGAAGAAGAAGAAGAAGAAGAAAGTCTTGGGGTGGGCTTCCAAATGAGGAGCCATATGTAGGCATCCACACACAACCTCCAGTGCCACCAGTGTGGGTGAAGTCTTGGCTTTTTTCAGATATGGGGGAGGTCCTCTTTGTTCTTCCTCAAGATCTTCTCTTATGGGGTAGAAGATCTGCAAGAGGTGAACGTGAGGATTCCTGCCGTTCCAGAAGGATGTGCCTTATCGAGGGTCCAGGTGGCATCTTCTAGGCTTCACTCTGCAGGTTTCACCAGCATGGTGGGAAATGAAGCGGAGGCTGAGTCTGCTTGAAAGCATTTTGAATCAACAGAAATGTTGTAGGTCAGAGCAACCTGTTGGATGATCTCACCTAGGTTGGTCCCAATGAGTCAGGAGTAACTCTTCCAAATTTCGTAATAAGCCTTACCTGATGTGGTCTGGCATCAGGGACCAGAATGTACACCTAGACAGAGTCCAACTTCCCCTGAGGGAATTCTGAGAGTGGAGGTCATTTTACACTGTTCTAGCCATGCTTGAAGTCAGAAAGAAGAACCATAATTTCTCTGACAAATTGCTAGAAAACTCTCAAATGTTCAGCCAGATTCTACTTTAAGCCAATTTTTCTACTTTTGGATCACCTTCTAGGTGACATCCCTTCAGATTTTTGGACTGTGGTATCTTATCTCCACTCCTTTTGAAGAATGTACATGCTCAGCTCCCTCACAGCTTCTAACCGTTTCTAACCTTAGTTACCACTGTTTTGTAACCAGCTGCAATTTCTTTCAAGTGTTCTAAAGGATAGTTTGAGCAATTGATCTTGGAACTTTTTCCAGGTCAAAATATATGCCTCCGACTTGGGTTAAAACTTTTTCGCATCTGGGACGTAGATATCTCACCTGCGACCAAATTTGGAATGCTGCATCTAGTTCTGGTCACCACGATACAAAAAAGACGTTGGGAGTGCAGAGAAGAGCAACAAGATGGCGAGAGGTCTAGAAGCTATAGTGTACAATGAATGATTGAGGGAACTAGGTATGTCTAGTCCAATGAAGAGAAGGGCCAGGGGTGATATGATAACAGTCTTCCAGTACTTGAGGGGCTGTCACAGAGAAGAAGGGGTTGACCTATTCTCCAAAGCAAGGAGAAGAAGTGATGGATGATAGATCTTTAGAAGTGAGCCAAATGAGAATTAAGGAGAAATTTCCTCACAGAACAATTAATCAGTGGAATGGGTTGCCTGTAGAAGTTGTGGATGCTAGAAGTTCTCAAGAAAAGACTGGACAGCTATTGTCCAGAATGATTTAGAGTCTCCTGGTTGAGCAGGGAGTTGAAATAAAAGACCTCCAAGATTCCTACCAATCCTATTGTTCTCTGTTCATGCTTGTCTTTGCTTCCTGAAACTCAACTACTTCATTCACAGTTACCTCATAAGTGTACTCTGCCAAGCCCCTGAAATGTTTCACTAATTCAAAAGAAAAGCACATTTTCATCTGCTCCTTTTGATGATTTTATGCATCATCAATCCAACTAATAGAAATGATCCAAATGCCGAGAAGAGAATGCCTTCAATCAATGAAGTAAATAAATGTGAATAGCAATCCCTGGCTTAGTAATTCAAGCCATGAAGATGGCCAAAAGATTGTTGCCATTCCTGCAGTGAAATTCCTTCAAATTTCATAAAAAGTTGATTCCATCTGGATTACAGTAAAAATATTCTGGAATCCTTCCCACCTCACAGCTGAAGCAAAGAATGAAAAAATGACACCAGACAACTACTTTGCCTGAAAAGATGAGATCTAAAGTTCTAGTGAGTTTTCCTTCTTCAGGTTTTTTTTTTTTAGATTTTATCAATACAACTGGGACTGAATTTATTACTATTTCTATTAGTAGTAGTAGTATTTGAATTACACATTCCTGGGGAGACCAGTTTAGAGTGAAAAACAGGGTTTCGTATTCAGTATACTCTTTCCACCTCATAACCAAGAATATGCAAAAGCACTCTACAGCACCCATCAGAATTTCACTGAAAAGCTCTTCCCTTTTTGAAAGAATATTCAAAAATAAAATATCTTTCTAGCACTGATGATGTTACGTAGCTGTATAATGACATCCTTGCAAGAAAACAACCAAGCTCAGAGAGCACCAAGGACCCCACAACATTTTTTTCATTAAATTGACATAGTAAGTAAAACAGATAGGAATATTTTTTTTCTGTAGCACACTTGTTATATTGAGGCTAAAACACCCAACCAAAATTAACACTTCCTCTTCCCCTGCCTTCTCTTGTCTTCCATCAATAAGTAACAAACTAAGCAGGCTGAAAATTGAGTCTCAATTATTTTTTTTATTTTAAATTTATTTGGTGTGCATGCTGCTAAACCCAGTAGACTCTCTATGGTTTACAAAGACAGACATTGGTGGTAGTAGCATTCATCTATTTTATTATTATTAAATCAATTTATATTGTTTCCCAATTGATAAGTAGCTCAGGGAAGGGTGCCCAAAGAAAAACAATGCATAACAACTCAAAGAAACATTAAAAACAAACAAATATATTTTAAAAAATGTAAGAAAGCTTTTAAGAGAAATATACATGAAAACAAACAGAGCTGGTTTAATCTAGTGGTTAAGATACTAGGCCAGAAACTAGGAGGCGGTGAGTTCTAGGCCAGCCTTAGACCTGAAAGCCGGTCGGGTGACCTTGGGTTGGTCCTTCAGTCTCAGTCCAACCCACCTCATAGTGCTGATGCTGTGGAGAAAATAGGAGGAGGAAGGAGTATTAGGTATGTTCACCACTCTGGGTGAGTTATACAAATAATAAAGGCAGGATATAAATAAATATTTAAATAATTGAATATTTCACCCAAGTCAACTTTATCCAACCCAGATCAATCAGGATGGATACAACCTCTTGAGTCAGTGCCTGGGGAATAAGCTAGGTCTTATGAGTCTTTTGAAAGGTAGGTAGGGTTCAGGATCATCCATCTCAGGAGAACTGCTAACCACAGGGCAGAGTCCCATCAGATGACATTGGTTAACTGATGGGATCTGAACCATGTCCATCCCATCTGATCTTATGAGTCAGGCAAAAGTAATCAGAGAGAGGCAATCTGCAAATAACCTGGGCCTGCATCAGGAAACTCTTAGTCACAACTAGCATCTTGAATTTCATGGCAAAGAGGAAGTAGATTGGTAGAGTGTAGAACACAGAACAGAGTTGGAAGGGACCTCAGGGGGCTTCTAGTCCACCCCCCTGCTCAAGCAGGAGACCTTATAACAGGGATCCTCAAACTTTTTAAACAGAGGGCCAATTCACGGTCCCTCAGACTGTTGGGGGGCAGACTGGCTGGGTGGGCATGACTAGGGGGCCATGTGACTGGATGGGCATGGCTAGGTGGTCATGTGGGCCTGTTTTTGGCAGGCAGAGTGGTACTGGTGGCCGGGGAGGCCAAAAACAGGCACATTTTATTCTCAGACACTCTTGAGATCCCAACCTTGTGAAAAGAAGGTACAAGACCAACTGTCCCATAAGTGGTGGATTTATTGGTCTACCTTGGAAAGGCTGTTTTCACCATAATTGAGGATCATAGGAACCATAACTATGAAGAACTGGAGGATGGACTCTCTCATTTCCCTTTCTTCTCTTTCCCCGCTCCTTTCCCTTAATGACTGGTTGACATTACTCTGCAAGCTCATTTTAGAAACCTTAAAACTGAAAGGTGGGATATAAATGTGACCGGTGAATTTGCATTTTGTGCCCAGCCTCTATCCACCATACATTACTCATATAGCCTTGGAGACCAAGCTTTGAATACAGCTTTGATTTATAAAATTTCCATTTCTGAACAATTATGCTGGAATATCACCATGACAGAGATCCAGTACCCAAGCTAATAAAATTAATCTTCCCTATTAATACATACATGAATCTCTACAGACAAATGGAACAGTCATGAATGGCCATGGCTATTACTGGCTTTTTTTCAAGATGAAGTTCATATTTTGGTCTCTGGGATTAAAAACGAATGAAGACAAGTGGCTTTTAAGACATGACGTTTATTGGCCAAAGTAGTTGCTTTATCACTTGAGTTTGCGATAATGATTTTATTACAGCTAATACACATGCTTTAAAATACTACGGCTTTATTAATTTTTGTAATTGGAAAAGTGTACATTGTTTTTGAGCTGTCCTCATCCCTAGCATCACCATCACAATGTCCACCATGTAGTAACACTCTGTCCAGAAAGGCTAATTTGAAAGATAAACTTGGAAATGCAAATTAAAAAAATATGCAAATGAAATGCCTGTATTATTTATTTCTGGTACACATAAGGCAGCACCTATACTAGTCAAAATGTTTTCTCCAGCAATTTGGTGTTTATAGCTGTTGCAGTGTTAAAACAATACTGTACGGTTGAACCTTATACAAATCTAGAGGAATGTTGAGATGTGATTCTAATAAATATGCAAGCAAATACAAATAAGCAGGATTTGCTTCTGGTAAGTGGACATATGCTTGACCTCATCCAGAATATATTATTTTGTAATAAGGCTATCAAGACTTCCAGCTGCAGAGTTATAATCTTCGTAAGATGTTAGAAATTTCTCCTTTTCTTCTTTTTCTCACATCTATCTCAGTTCTATTGATTTTTCCTCTAAAGGCCCAATTTCATATCCCTGGCAAATATTGTGTGTGATGTATCTATTAATCGTACTTATCTCCCGCCTTTCATTCAGATGCATAGGCTAGTACAGAGAGCTCTATTCATTCTATCCTTGCAATTAGTGGCATGCAAAACATTTTTATATTTGAAATATTTCAGGCTTAAAATACTGCTTTTGAATTTGCAGCAGCTTGTCCTCACCCTTCTAGGAGTGTTTGGGGTTTGAAAAAAGATATTTTGAGCGTGAAGCTAGACCATTGTTGACCTTGAAACGGATGGAACAAATTGGAAATTGGACAGCAGCAATTTTGAACTCCACCTTGAGTGCTTCACACTGAAATGTCTCAGATTTCAAATCTTTGCACACTGCTACTCATAATAATCTTGTGACAGTTGTCCATTGGTTAAGAAAGCAGGTGACCTAAAGTTATTCAGAATGATTCATGGGTAAGCAGCAATTTAAAGTAGGACCGTTTCTGACGTAGTCTGCCTCCTGACAGCTACCGCATGCTGATACTGATTGCACAGTATGCTTTTGTAAGTAATTTCCTAAATGCAATAGGGTTGTATGTAAAATAGAAAATGATGCCACTTTTTTTGGTAAAGCTTGCCAAGCCTCTGAATGGTGGTACTTAGGGGAAGAACTGATTTTATGAAGCATCCTGCATAGGCAACTGAACACTGCAAAATGATTAGAGTTATTTTATTGCTAAAAGCTGAGCAAACACACCTTTAACTCCTGTTGTCCTCTTCTCAGCTGTATTACACCTTTTATTTATTAATCATGAAACTATGGCTTAATAGCTATTGTGCCTTTGTTCTTGCTGGAACTGTGGTCTAGTAAATTAATCCAGGATACTTGGAGGATAGACATTTCTGAAGGTCTTAAGATGTATTTGAGCCTCGATATATTATTAAGTCGCCAGAAAATTTAATTTGGTGACTTTCTGCCCATTCATTGTTACGCTTTAAATTACACACAAGAAAGGAAAACTCAAGGAACATTAGGCTATTCTTGGTGTTTGGGTTGGTGAATTCTCAAGAGCATTCATGCAGGGAATTCAGAGTTCTTAATCCCCCCCGAAGCTGAAGAACCGATGATTCTTGTGATGCTCAACCATAAAACTGGTGACTGTGAAAATGCAGAGAAAAATACCCTTTCCAGCCATGTCTTTATTTCTGTTTTTTTTTTTTAAAAAAAAAAATAAGTAACTGTTCTTCATCTTAAAAGTTTGAGGGCAGGTTGCAGCATGAGACCAATATTTGGCAGGAGAAAATCAAACACCATGAAAGAGGAATTGTACTGAACAAAAACTTAACAAGGGCCAAGGGTGCAATTTTAAGACTGACAACAGGATGTTCTGGGAACAATAACAACGACAACAAAAAGGTGGCAGGATGGATAACTGCTGGTAGGATGTTGATCTGCAACTTTCAGCTTTCCTCACCATTGGGTGTGCTTCCAAGCGATGTGGTACTTCAACAACCACCAGAGTCCCACAGTTTGCCCATCCCTAAATTATAAGATGATGCAAGTTGTCTTCCATGCTATGTGGAAACTTCTATCATCTACAGTATGTCAACATGCCATTCTAACTTTATTGTCTTAAGTAGCACTGTTGACTGCAGGTCTAAGAACATACAGTGATTTCTCTCTCCTGACTTTTTTTTTAATTCACACCTTTCCCCTCTGAGAAAAATGTCTGTGGGGATTCTCAGTCATCCAGGTGACAGTGGTCCCAAAGGTGTTTTTTCAAACGGCAACTGGACTTTGGTTTTCCTTGAAGATGTTTTGCTTCTCATCCAGGAAGCTTCTTTAGTTCTTCAGAAAATTCTTTAGTTCTTCAGAACTGTTGAAGCTTCTCAGATGAGAAGTGAAATGTCTTCAAGGAAAAACAAAGTCCATTTGCCTTTTGAAAAAAACACCTTTTGGACCTTAAGAAGAACTCCTAGGAACTAGTGAATGTAGAAAGAACTAGTCAGTTCATTAACTACAGGGTCCTCTCAACACCCTTAGTAGCAGTGACCAGAAAATACTATGTAATTTAAACATTTTAAATGTATACAGTGCATTTAGGAACAGATGCTTGAAGCCTAGCACATACTTATTGTTTTTAGCAGTGTGTGGATCAGGTAGATCAAGATCAAGTTGATTCAATGCAATCTATAGGTTGCAGAACAGAAGACTTGTGCCTAGTT
This sequence comes from Pseudonaja textilis, assembly GCF_049901715.1. NCBI lineage: Eukaryota > Metazoa > Chordata > Lepidosauria > Squamata > Elapidae > Pseudonaja > Pseudonaja textilis. The sequence continues at coordinate 7,353,506 of NC_142000.1, forward strand.
GTTCTCCTTAGATGCAGCAATGCTTTCAGAAGATGATAGAGATGAGAATTCTGCCCAACCCTGTAGCTTAGAGGGATAAGCAAGTTTGATTTGAATTGATGATCTAATTCAGTAAATAGGTCTGCATTTTAGGTATCTAAATTGCATAATTCAAGCAAATTGATTTGATTTGGGTTTCCAGATTGTTTTGGAAGATATTGCATTTTGCACATCTAGAGTCACATTTCTCCATCTTTAAAATTATGATGAATTCAGTAATATTTTTGAACCCATAGGATCCATTTATACATATTGTTAGGAGGAAATGGTGGGTTTACTTAAGTGATAGATTTGTAAAGCTCAAACCTCAGCACCACAATTATCCCTTTCAGTTACAGAGAAATTATTTCATGATTTTTAATTTTAATCCTAAAGAAATATCGTTTCTTTGGAAGCTCCTTTTAAAAAATTATATACACCATGGGAATCTGAAATACAATAGAAATGGATATTGCCAAAGAACTGATATTAGAAAGTTGGATTTTCCATTTATTATATAATGGTACTGTAATGACATGAGGGAATGACTTTGGGAGACAGGGGAGAAAAAGACTCAGTCAAAGGATTGGTTTAATTAAAGGCAGCTGAGTGTTCAACAGGAATGTAGATTGGTCAAGAAGCTCAGAAAAGAGTTTTCTGAAAAATCAGCATAGTCATGGCCAATCTTCCCTTGAGTGGGGATGATGTACCATAGAGGTGGATGGCAGAGAAGAATTATATCCTGGGTCAGCTGGACTTCATGAGACAGGTAATCAGGAAGAGTTATGTTCAATTTACATGGTATCATGGAAATTTGGCCTTGTTTTTAATGGATACATATTCTTCACAGGTAAAGCTGTGAAGTTGTTGCTGGTTTAACAACTACATATATTTACATATTTACAGACCACTCACATCCTGGATATAAACTGTTTCAACTCCTACCCTTGCACACCAGAACAAGAACAGTTTTTCCCTGAACGCCATCACTGCTAAACAAATAATTCCCTCAACACTGTCCAGCTATTTACAAAGTCTGCGTTACTATTACTATTAATCTTCTCATCACTCCTTATCACCTATCCCCTCCCACTTGTGACTGGATGACTGTAACTTTGTTGCTTGTATCCTTATGATTTATATTGACTGTTTCCTAGTATGATTTGATGGCTTTGTACCCTATGACTATTATTAAGTGTTGTAGCTTATGATTCCTGACTCTTGACGAATGTATCTTTTCTTTTATGTACACTGAGAACACATGCACTAAGACAAATTCCTTCTTTGTCTAATCACACTTGGCCAATAAAGAATTCTATTCTATTCTATTCTATTCTATTCTATTCTATTCTATTCTATTCTATTCTATTCTACAGATAAGGAGATATGAGAGAGAAAAAATCTAACTGGAGGTTCTCTACTGGAGGTTTCACTTTCTTAATATTTCTACCTTTCTATATGTGTATATATATTTATCACTTTCATTTGGGGAATTCCAATCAGGAAATAGATCTACCGACAACAACGATTCACATAGCATTAACTTTATTATGTACATTAGCTTGCAGCTTATTGACTGATATGAGATGTACTATTAAATGTTTTGTATTTTTACCTTCCACTAATCCAGCCTTTTTTTTTTTTTGTAAGCTCTATTTCATTGCTCTAATTAGAACTTATCTATGAAAAACATGTTTAGAGAAAGTTTTCATCCTTTTTGAGGTTCAGTAATAATGTCACAGTCTATGGACATTTTCCAAGCATAATTGTCACCTAATCCCAATTACAAGAATTCTAGAAACTTAATTATATTTTCCATTTAGAACTAATTTTAATACATTGGGAATAAATAGGAGTGAAAGGGAAGTGGTATTTGCAGGAGACAATTAGTTCAATTCATTAGGGTGAATATCTGTTCCTGACCTCTTGCCAAACAATTGTTGCTACAGCATGGCGTTTGGAAGATATTGGCCTGGCAGCTCTTCAAGCCTGATAAAGGTCTGTAGTTGTGAAATCTCATGAAAGATTGTTTGCCGGGACTGTGCTGGGGAGGAATTCACTTTATCCTAAATAAAAGGGGTTTTATCAGGACAAGGAGTCTGCTTCATGATCTTGGGAAGCCTAGGTCAGAACAAATATGTCCCCTGCACTTGTTGACTTTTCAGATTTTTAGAGAAGCCTTTTTTTTTTGTATGCGATGCTTTTAAATTGAACGGGCCTATGATCCTTATGAATATTTAAACAGACCAGTAACCTCACATTGACATGCTTATCAAAGTCATAAGTTCTCCAATTGGAATCCTGAATTTGGGATATTCCGCGATTTTATTCAATCCTTCAACCTATCTGAACTTCATTCTCAAACTAACATAGGAAAGACCCTCAAATTGGCATTTCTGCAAATGCCATGATACCATTTATTAAATGGGAAACATTGCAAACCTGTCTATTTAAAGTCAGAATGCATTTTGGATAAAATGCCATGAGAACTGGAGTGATAACTAAGGCTGCCTGTGGATAGACAATATATCTGTTCCTCCCGCCAAATTCAGAAGTTGACCTTGGAAGCAGGACGCTGAGATCTGATTCTTCTCAAACATGAAAAAAGTTTAGATCGGAGGAGATCTGGATATATTTCCTGCAACTTTTTTTTTTACCCTTTTCTCGTCAGAAGAAAAAAAAAATCAATAATATTGCTCTTTGTCTTGCTCCTTTGGTCCAAGAAGATTGTGAAAAATAATTTCTTCTTCTCCCTTGTTTAAAGAGAAAAAAAATCCTTCAAAAATATGCATTTCATTGTCAACTTTGGTTTTTGATATCCAAGTCAGAAGAGACTTACGAATGAAAGCTAAACCTACTGTAGTCTTATATTTAATTCTGTTCTCCACTTACTGCTTCCTTATACCACCTCATTCTTACAGAATGACTTAGCTCAAATTTATAGTCCATAAGGTATGATTTACAGTAAGAATACAGTTTTAAAGAATCCCACAGTACAGCTTCTTCAGCACTGAAACTGTACACATTTCATTTGCTTGAAAAAAGGAACAGACTGTAACAAGAATTCTAAGAACCAGTTGCTTCATTCTTCATATACAAAGTGAAACTATTTTGACTAGGGAAATGCATTGCTCACATCACTGTACAATCAGTTCCTGATTTGAATCATTGGAACAACCGATGCTGACTCATCACTATCATCTGATTGGCCTAGAGAAATTGAGTTGGTAAGAAAAAGGAAAGAAGGCAAAAAATAAAATAAAAGAAAGAGAAGTTATCAAAAACCCCACTATTTGCAAAAAAAACCCCTTTGAGGCAAACCGAATACAGCTTCAGTTATTAATTGCGTCACTTTACACATGACTAAGTATACTAACTTTCATATTTTGTCCTTTGAGAAGAAAAAGCCATCTGACATGAATGATAGTTAATTATTGACTATAATAATAATAAAAAATTTTTTACACAAAATTCAAGTTGTAAGGTTAATCGGGTGAGGACCTGTCAGTGAACACTTTGTGTGTTATGATATGATATGATTCTGTGATTGTCAAGTTAATACAGCAGAGCTGAGGAGGATAAGCTCCGAATTGATGGTGTTATTCCCTCAGTGGCCTGTTTCAGAATAAGACAGAAACAAAAATAGCCAATCTTGTGATTGGGAACCTTCCAGAACAGGTTGTAATACTAAATAAATAAGTAAATAAATAAATAATAACAAGAATTGCATGCTAATTGGAGATTTCTGGGAACTGAAGTTCATACAACTTAAAGTGGCTAAGGTTGAGAAACACTGGGCTAGATTATTAAACAGGTTGATTCAAAATGTGACTGGTGGTATCATCATCTTCCAGCTTTGTTTGCTCTGTAGACTTCAGTATTTTGTTCTTTTTTCATTTCTTGCTGGAATAATACGTCCCCCCAATCCTTCGAGTCAGTGTTGATTCCTAGTGGCTGCCTGGATGAGTCCCTGCAGTTTTCTTAGCAAGGTTTTTCGGAAGTGGTTTGCCAGTGCTTCTTCCTTCCCAGAACAGAGAGAAAGTGACTGGCTCAAGGTCACCCAGTTGCCTAAGAGGAAACTAAAATTCATGGTCTCCCTATCCCAAAGCCTTAACTAGTACAGCAAGCTGACTGTCTAAAATAATGCATAATAATTGCTAAAGTATTTTTTTAATCTATGCAAAGTTGAATAGAAACCACCATCATCACAACCATCATTTATCTGTATCAGGGCAAGATATCCAAGAGTAGGAAGGCAGACTCCAGGAGAAGTAATTTTTTTATGGCTTATTTATGTTCAAAGCTGCGACACATTAATTTGCTAAGAGATACAAACAGCAGAAAGAGACATGCTTGGTGTTCCTAGATTTTGAGGATGATCCAGCAAGTTGTGGAACAAATGTGGTGCCTTTTCTCTACTGTTTCTTCTTCCTTTTCCAAGTGTAGTTCATAATTTAATGTCATTTTATTAATTTAGAGAGTGAGAAAATGGAGTGGCAGTGAAACCGGTTGGCAAAATGTCAGCCCTTCCCTCCCCAAACTTAATTATCAGCATTGCTGAAGCTGCAGTGAATCTAACAACAAAATGGAACACTTCGTTGGTACCCTCAAAGAAATCAGATTGAATGTGTGAATGTCACAAAGCCATGGAATGTTAATTATTTGTGAAACTAGATTACCACTCTCCAGAATCCTTTATTCCATATATCCTGACATCCAGTTTACGATGGAAGAAGAAACCAATAACACACTGGCCTTCCTGGATGTGCTAGTCAGCCGCAACCTGGATGGGAGCCTTAAAACCACGAGCACAGACCATATCCAACACAATGAGAGCAATCACCCCATTGCACATAAAGTCAGTTGTATTCAGGTACTGTTTAGTAGGGTACTCATTGTAGTACACTGACAGCCAAAGCCAAGGAGTGGGCATATCTTTATCAGGTCTGCAGGCACAATGGTTATTCCATGGACTTTCATCTGAAGGTGTACTACACCCAGGGCCTGGCAACCCATTGAAGGTGCCAGTGGAACAGCTATGTGGAGGGTGCTCCAGTATACACGGGGGAGTATCTGAAACTGCTGCATGCATTCTCCTGGGGCAAGGTGTCAAGGTGGCGCACAAACTGGACCAAACTCTAAGAATGAGAGTGATGGAAACACTACCCAAGGAGAAGACATCTTTGGTTGTTTGCCGCGTCAACTGTAGTGATTGTGCAAGCAATTACGTAGGGGAAATGGCCAAGATGCTATAGACCAGAGTACACGAACATGAACTGGCTGTTTGGTGCAAAGAACAGTGCTCTCAGATCTGGGCATATATGCAGGAGCATAATCACACATTCAGTTTTCAAGAGGCTGAGGTTGTTGTCCATGATATAACTAAAGGAGGATGCCTTCTAAAAGAAGCCTGGTTTTCCAACAGCAATTCTATCAATAGGCATATCGAACTACCACCAGCCTACCAAGCACTGAGACACCAGGAAAGATCCTGCAAGAGGGGCAGAGACTACTTCCTATTGGGGAGCAGAGACCGATGGTACCCCCATCCCTGGGCATGTGGATTCATCCTATGAAGGCACAGCCAGGCCTGTCCAACTACAGAGTAATCCAGCAGAGCTGCCTCAAGTTATAACAGACAGGACTAATGAAGAACGAGCAGGCCGAACACAAGGTCATGAGCAAAGCAACAAATTGCAATAGCTGGCAGTTTAATACCACTTCCTAGAGATAAGCAGTCCAGGCTGGGTTGGACAAGGGAGGAAACAATAACAAGAGATAAGCCTTCTTTGACCAACATGATGGAAGCAAAAACAACAGAGCTAATTACAGATGGGAGGGGTTGAAAGGGCCTATCACATTTGCAAGGGCTAAATTGATTAATGATATATAAAGGCAGAGATCTCTGTAATGGTAGCTTAGTACTCTGATGATGTCAGCAGAAGCTGACAAAAGCTTAGTAAGTACAATAAATGTAATTTTAAGTTCCGGAGATCGCAGGATGTCTGTTTCTTCTTTTATATACACACAAACACTTACACACACACACATAATAATGATTCCCCCCTTCCAGGGCTGAGACAGAATGACTGGCCAAGGTCATCCAGCTGACTTTGGGCCCAAGATAGAACTAGAACTCATACTCTCCCAGTTTCTAACCACTGTCTCTATGGTGGTTAAAGCACCAAGTTCCCATGACTGCCCATAACTTTTGAAACTCTCTATATCCATAGAGATATATATTACAGACCAATATATAAATGATAAATATATAAATTACAAGATATAAATTACAGACCAATCTCTTTATGTTGCATCATCTGCAAAGTCATGGAATCAATTATTAATCAATCCATTACCCTCCACATAGAGACAAACAACCTACTCTCTAACAAACAATTTGGTTCCAGAAAAAAATTATCCTGTAATCTGCAACCCCTACACTGCAAAAATATATGGACTACACAACTCGATCAGGGCAAAGCAATAGACACTATTTACATAGACTCTCCAATAATATTGTACGGCAAACTAGAGCATACAAAACATTTGTGAGACCAATTCTTGAAGATAGCTCATCTGTCTGGAACCCGCATTGCATATCGGATATTAATACTATCAAGAGAGTCCAGAGATATTTCATGAGAAGAGTCCTCCACTCCTCTACTTGTAACAGAATACCTTATGCCACCACTCTCGAAATTCTAGACCTAGAAAACTAGAACTATGCCGCCTATGGTCCGATCTAAGTATAGTATATAAAATCATACATTGCAATGTCCTACCTGTCAATGAATACTTCAGCTTCAACCATAACAACACAAGAGCAAACAATAGATACAAACTCAAGGTTAATCGCACCAAACTTGATTGCAGGAAATACGACTTTAGCAATAGAGTGGTCAATGTCTGGAATACTCTACCTGACTCTGTGTTTTCTTCCCCAAACCCCAAAAGCTTTAACCTTAGGCTTCTATTGTTGACCTCACCCATTTCCTACTGTCCCCATAATAATGTTCCTTTTTATTCATATCAATTTCATGTATTCATAACTATGTTTATACATATACCTGTTATCTAATACTGTACATGCTTGACAAAATAAATTAAAAAAAAGTCTCCTAAAGTTGCTTCTAAACTGGATGACTTAATGTGACAAAATGGGGAAATAATTACACCTGACTGCAAAGTGATTCTGTTATCTTTATTTAACTTTAATTAAATTTAATCAAATGAAATCGATTTGAGTTTTTGCTGTGGTCCTATCCGTTATTTTTTGGAGGGAGTCTCTAAAACTGTTCCTGCTTGAGATGGCTAATCCTAAAGAAAATACCAAGTACCATTAAGTACATATTTCCTGGGATCCAGTGACAATGGGGATCAGTAATAGTTACCGAAACATACCAGTTTGTACCTTTTCCTGCCTTATCATATGTCTTTGTTTTATTATCCTGTATCTTCTGCCAGATGGTAATAGTTAAAAAAAAAAAAAGGATGCCCAGATGGATCTTTAAGAATGTTTTGAACTTTCTTAAGGCGCAGGAGCTATACAGTTCTCTTAAAACGGGGAGAGGGCAACCAATGATCCTCTGGGCAATGACATTAACCATCTGGAGTGCTGTCCTACCTGCCACTGTGCAATTGGCAAACCATCCAGAGGTTAAAATACTCCCTATGGTGCAGTGGTAGAAGGTCACCAGCTGTTTTTCATTCAGTTGTTGTTTTCTGAGAAGTCTCAGTTAGTATAATCTCTGCTGGGCCCTTTTGTGCTGCAATGTGAGCGCCCCAGGTCAGGTCCTCTTTTCCACTCGGTCTCCACTGATAAGCAAGGGCTGGATGTCTAATCTGTTCCTTCTATAGTCCACTATAAGCTCCTGGGTTTTATTGGTGTTATTGTCTCCACACCATGAAAGCAACCGGTCCATCTCGGTTTTCTTGCAGATGTATCATTATCCAAATAGGTAACATCTTCAGTGCTAGCAAATGTCTGTAAGAAAGCAATGAGATTCAGAGAGTTACAAGGACCTCACAGTTCAACCCTGACCTACAAATATTCTTTCCAGTTGGTATTTCCAACAGCCCATCCATCACTAGGATAGCTGAGTCCCTCACCTTGCTGCTGGTTATCCTCTTTTTCCTTCCAACATTTCCAGCACTAAACTCTTGATATGCATGACACCAAGCTAAACCCAACAGCCTGCTACTAAAATGTTTCTATTAGATTCACATATCTAAAATCAGGGGTTTTTACACCCCCACAGTTCACTAAAAGTGTATTTTTGGGTATGTGCAAACTCATTCAATTTTCAGTTTTATACCACATTTCCAACGAGACTAGCATGAGGAAGAAGATTTTCCTTCCAAGCAATAGTTTATAACTCAATGCAGTATGAATCTACTGCATTGCATATATTTTGAGATGAATTTTGGATGACTAATCTGTGCTTACAGCAAGTCTCATTTTGAGAATGCATGGCTGGTGGGTTGTTGTTTTTTTTAAAAAAAATCAGCTGTGAAAGTACATTTTCTGCATTCTCAGAATAACTGCAATTAGAAACCTGGCTATGTATTGGTATGCAGATAACAAATATTGCTTATGGACTAGAAATGTGTGTGTATATATATATAGTACATTATATATATATAATGTACATTATATATATATATAATGTACATTATATATATATAATGTAGAAACTGGAAGAAGCAATATGTTGAGTATTGTCAAGACATATTCTAGGGTTATTGGCAAGAAGACTCATCAAGTTAATGATAGACATACATAAGGACAGGTTTATGGCATATAACAACCACAAAACAAATTAGTTGTGTCTATTCCAAACTCTCTTGGGTTTTTTGGCATGCCCTAATAATCATGTCATGTTCACCACTGGTATCAGATAACAATAACAAGATCTTTTTAAATATTGTTTTATGAGTTTATCCTGCTAGACCCGTGATTTTTTGTGGATTTTGTCTTCATCAGAAGAACATCTAATATGATTTGTAGAACAAAGAACATTTGTAGAGTTTACTACAGTCTTTTTATAATAAAATCCTTTTTTTTTTTTAAATAGTAAGCCATGCATAGGTAAAACACTGCAATAAAGCAATAATGCCTTCATTCGGTTGCATGAAGATTTGTTTTGTGCACTATTTAATTGATATGCCAAGCCCTCCTATTTGTTGCTAAGACGTCACAGAGATATCCTGATGTAATAGCTCAATAATCATTTTTTTGAAGTATTATCAATGCACACAGTTATATTTGTATCATTAATATCAGTGATATACCCGTCTGATTTGCCTATTTTTAATCATCGAATTTGCTAAGACACAGAGTAAAATAAACAATGAGGGATATTGGAAGACTGCAGATATTTTGGGCAAAAATCATTAATGGAACAATGGAGCATCCTAATAGTTTTTCTCCAGGCTGAGAGCATCAAAACCAGAAGAAATTACAGAAATAACCTCAGCCTCATTTGAAGAAATACTCTGCCAAATTGGGATATTAGGAATGTAGGGGGATGGGCTGGGATTTTTTAAATGAGTTTTTACATTGTGAATTTTAATGTTGTAAGTTGCCCAGTTACCCATGTATAAGTTGGGGGAGGGGCTTAATAACTAAATAAAATCTGGTCTAGGACAAATTGCCTTTAGATGCTTTGGCAAGAGAGCTGAAGTGGTTTTTTCAGACCCTTTTTGCTGTCGATAACCTGCTGAAAGTTTTGCCTTGGGAGAACATGACAGCACACGAAATGCAAAGGGTCAAATTACCTTGTGTGGGTGGAGAGAGTTTGTGCAGCTTCAGAAAATGTGAAGTATAATGAATTAAAAGCAGTGGGGGTATAATGAATTATGTGCCAAGGCTCTTGTGATCTCTCTTCCTCATTCAAACACACATCCTCCCTGTACTTATGATTTCAAGCAATAGCTTGAAAAAGGAGAGAGGCAGAAAGTCAAGACTAGCACGGCAAGGTCATCCCTGTTGATGCTAATAAGACAATAAAATAAGCCATTGAAATCCGTGAAGAAATGTTAGTCAGGTCACCCTGATGCATTTTTGTACACTTGTATCCTTTTCAGCTTCCATGTTATGAGTTGTTCAGCCATTCCTAGCAAAAATCTAAGGGAAGCCGAACCCCAGGAGAAGAATAAATGCCAGTCCACAGGAGTATATATTGTACAAATATATGATTTATTGGTAATTCTTATTTATATTCATGCTTTTTAAAAATAATAAAGGGATCTCAAGACAGCTCACAAATCAAATCCAGAATTTCAACTGAAAGAATAAAGTTCCAACTGAAACATGAAAGTGGGCGGAATGTTATTCATAAAAAGACTTTCAGAATAAAAATGAATGGTCTAAATATGATCGTTGTACATGTGAGGCTGGTTCTCTCTGAGCTTGCTTGTTTTTCTTGCAGACGTTTCATTACCCAAACTAGGGCACATGTTTGCTGTACATGTGAAAGTTTTTATGGAGTATTTATGGAGTGGCAACTCATCTCTTTGATAAACTGGAGTTATTTAAAGGTATTTAAAACAGAAGTGAAAAACCTACATCTAGGATCTTAAGTGTCCCTCAAATAGTTTAATCTGATTTTTTTTTTACAGCTTGTAAATTCTTCCTGGATTATGTAGCTAAACAGTGGAAACTTTCTCCAGTAAAGGAGAATATACGTAGCTCCGGGTTGAAATAAGGAATCCTTGGTGCTCTCTGAGCTTGGTTATTTTCTTTCAGATATTTCATTACCCAAACTAGGTAACACCATCATTGTTAGTAAGGAATGGGGTTTGCTCCCAGTTTGTATTCTAGTGGCTTGCTCTGTCAGTTTATGGGGGTGGTCTTTGGTTGGGCTGTTTACTGCTGATTTATTTGGCAGATCCTTGATTGGGGTATCATTTATTTGATTGCTAGTCTGATATTAAACTTGGAGCTAATCTATACTCATCTAGGTATGTTGGTTGGGAGGTGTTTTGGTCTCTCGGTTCCCCTTTCGGCTTGCTGGTTGTCTCTTTTGTGCAGTATGTGTCTATTAAGCATAGAATATAGAATAAAAGAGGTGGAAGGGACCTTGAAGGTCTTCTAGTCCAACCCCTTCTCAAGCAGGAAACCCTGTACTATTTCAGACAAATGGTTGTCCAGTCCCTTTTTTGAAAGGAGCAGCCGCACTTCTGAAGGTGAGCTATTCCATTGCTTGATTGCTTTCTCCTTTTGCTTCTCTCCCGAATATGTTAGGAAGTCATAGGGGTGGGAGTTGGGTTTTTTTGTTTTTGTTTTTGTTTGTTTTCCCAACTTTTGTTCTATTGTACTTTACTAATTTGTTTGATTTTTTTTGTTAGTTTTTATTGTTTTTTATTTTTATTTTTTTGTTTTTGTTCTGCATTGCTACATTAGCATTCTTGTAACCCCTCGTCCTGATTGGCTAGGACCCACGGCGCTTGGATTGGCTGAGTGAGCCGCAGCGATTGGCCGTTGCGAATCGCCCGCATTTGGAGGAAACCGATCGTGGGGGATTCGAAACGGTGTCATTGGCCGCGGCTGGCAAGGCAAGTTCAATATAAGCTGCCACCGATCCGAGGGAAAGCCGGAGCCGATCTCAGAACTAAATAAAAGAGCTTAAAAAAGGTCACTGAGTCTCGCGTCTCCTTTTTGCGATCGGCGACATGACAGTTTTAAATATGGTTTTACATTATGTCGCCATGGGTGAATAGGCAGTAATATAAATTAAATAAATGAATAAATAAATAAATAAAATAAAGTCAGTGCAGAAGCAGAAAAAAAGAGAATCCAGTAACGTAGCCACAGTCACAGACTATCAAGCAGATTACCTTTACAGCAACTTTCCCTCCTGCATGTTTATTTTAAACACACCTCATTTTGACTTGTTTTTCTTATTTTCCAGTCAATTTCAGGTGGATTTTGTATGGAATCTTCCAAGATAATTGCTTATTATTTACAAACTTGTGTGTTTGTAAACAATAAGCAGTTAGTATGTCTATTGATGGCTAATTGGTCAATGTGCCAGGCTTCTAGAAATTCTCTAGTGTTTTGGGACTTGTGCAAGTGATTGAGAATGTAAATGTTGGTAGTGATTTTGTTTCTGGTCACCCTGAGGCAAGAGACACACAAAATTTCTGCTATGGTTTGTTCATTCCTTTAGGATTCCCACAGTCAGGTTTATGTTCCTTGACAAGGAGGCTGTTGGAAAAAACATAGGGAAACATGGCAAACCCCTTCTTGAAAAGCCGGAACCCTTTGCTTGATGGAAGAGCTTTGAATGACAGCTTTGCTTGAAGCTTCCTCAATACAATGAAAATGCTCTTTGCAGAGCCCTTGTAACTGAGGCTAACTGATGTAGCACTGTCATTAAAGATTGCTCCAAGGGAGCTGAAACAAAACAATATGAATGAAAGGTTTTAAAATCAGCACTCCATGGGTTCTTGCATTAACCCATGCAACCAGGCAAAGGGAAGGAAGCAGGAAGTGCATAGATTTCATTAAGGCATCTGTAATGCAAGCCCGGGATGAATACAGGTGTAAGAGGTGTAAGATGAAATCACACCCCCATGGATAATGCAGATACTCCTCAATTTATGACCACAGTTGAACCAGAATTTTTATTGCTAAGCAAAGTGATTGTTAAGTTAATCCTCCCCAATTTATAAGCCTTTTTTTATTTTGCCATGCTTGTTAAGGGGGAAAAGAAGACCAAGTCAAACCTGACCCCAGAAACTCAGTCAAAATTCAGATCCAGATGTTTAAGGGAGAAGCATCCAAAGTCCACTGCCTGGAGGGACAAATCCATCATTTTCTATTTCTTAATTTTGTTCTTGGTGTAAGAAGAAATGCATTTTTGCTTCCTATATATCCAATTGGTGTCATGTTTGGGATGATATTTAGGATGGCAGAAAAAAACAACTACTACCAACCTGCCTTCCATTGAGGACCTGTATACTACACAAGTCAAAAAGAGGGTTGTGAAAATATCTACAAAACCTTCACATCCCGGACATAAACTGTTTCAACTCCTACCCTCAAAATGACGCTATAGAGCACTGCACATCAGAACAACTAGACACAGGGACAGTTTTTCCCTGAACACCATCACTCTGCTAAACAAATAATTTCTTCAACACTGTCCAACTAGTTACTAAGTCTGCACTACTATTACTATTAATCTTCTCATCACTCCTTATCACCCATCTTCTCCCACTTGTGACTGAATGACTATAACTTTGTTGCTTGTATCCTTATGATTTATATTGACTGTTTCCGAGTAGGATTTGATTGCTTATTTGTACCCTATGACTATTATTAAGTATTATACCTGATGATTCTTGACTCTTGATGAATGTATCTTTTCTTTTTATGTACACTGACAGCATTTGCACCAAGACAAATTCCCTGTGTGTCCAATCACACTTGGCCAATAAAGAATTCTCTATTCTCTATTGTCATATAAGGGGTGCATAGGGCTGTGATGAATAATGTTTGATTTATGAGACAGTTATCTAGAGAAGACAACTTTTGTAATTCACTGTTGAACAGTGGGATCCTTCAGTTTGGTTGTTTTCTTGCAGACATTTCATTACCCTACCAGGTAACATCTTCAGTGTAGTAGGAAAAGAGGTTTCCTGTCCTGTTAGTGTTGGTGGGAGAGTGTTATGTAGAAAGGCAACCCATTCCCCCTCCAGTTCCCATCCATTAAAATGAGACTGCGCTATTATCTAAGACTGAATCCAATCCATGGAAAACAGTGACATGTGGATTAGGCAAAATAAGATGAAGAAGCATGACTCAGCACAATAGAATATGCTTTGTAAAAAAAAAGTCTGCCCCAAGTCCTTAGAAAATATCATAAAGAAAAAGGAGACCACTAAGATGTGTGAAAAGTGTTTTTGTTATTTTTTTTAAATACACATTTATTATATTTCTAATTCTGAACAACATTAAGGACTGTACAATTAATAATAAAACAACAATTGGTATTAAGGATCATAACTACACCTATATGATTTCTCATATTAAAAATATATTAGAGAGCAATCAACCCATGGAACAGAAGTTGCCTTCAAAAATTGTGGGAGCTTCATCACTGGAAGCTTTCAAGAAGAGACTGGACTACCATCTGTCAAAAAATGGTGTAGGGTCTACCTGGGCCGGGGGTTGGACTAGATGACCTACAAGGTCCCCTCCAACTCTATTAATCTGTATCTGTATACTTGATATTTTTTTAAAAAAAGATAGGGATTATGCATACGGAGGCTTTATCTCACTGATTTACAATCAAACATACACAGAGACACATTTAAAATAAATAAATATAGCACTTTTTACATTTGCTAAGGATAAAGAAAATTGTTGGATACATATAACAAAGTAGGGAAATGATCTGAAATAATTCCAAAGTCATTTGAAAAATTATCAAAATTGGTTTGTGAAACCATCTTTTTTCTCTCTCTCTCTCTCCATCCTGTCTTTCCTCTTCTTCAAAGCCCAGAGAAAGCAAGGCTTTCTGGAACATATCACTTTATTTAGATTCCTTGTATAAAACATGAATTATTTTGAGCTTTTCGTAAGAAGAATTCTAAGAAAAACAAACCTTAAGGAATACATTGGAACTACTGTAAATTTGACATCTTCCCATGACTGTTGCAAACTATTTACCAGAACTGTAGTCTTGCCAATTTCAGAGGACTGATTCCAGGAAATTTATAATATTATCACAACATCTAAGATGGATAAAGTACCAATTAATAAATCACCACTATCTGAATGTGATGCATTAATACTGTACAGGATGAGATGTCAGTTTCTTAGCTAAATTTAAAAAAAAGAATTTTATTATTTGACTAACAGGACAATTCTTGCACAATATTTTAAAAGATCCACCATCTAGTAGTTTTAAATATATGTCTTTTTTAATTCAGAAAAACTAAAATTTAGTAGAGTGGAAGGAAAGGCCTTCCAAAATGTTTGCTTTTTTTTTCTCCTGGAATCAAAATATCACCATCCCTTATTATTATTTTATATAACTAGAACTAATGTGTCAGAAGTGCAGTGTAAAAAATAATGACATTATTTTAGTAGTGCACCATTTATTTTATTTCTGAGCTCGCCATTTTAAGACAGTCTTTTCCACTTGACAATCAAGCTTAGTTGCCAGTAAAAATAGTCAGTTTGTTTATTCTGCTTTATTCTTCAAAGTTGCCAGGAAATATTTTTAAGGTAGTTCATAAATCATCCTTGTGTGTTTCTTTCTTGAATGCCTTTTGCTTGGGGTATTTTCTTCTTTGATTGCTCTTGTATATATCTAGTGCAGGTTTCCTGCTTATCTGGGTATTGATTAACAGATTTACCAGATTTTTTTAAACAGATAATCAGAGTTGGAAGACACTGTAGGTTATCTAGTCCAACCCCCCCACCCAAGCAAGAGGCCCTACACCATTTCTGACAGATGGGAGTCCAATCTCTTCTTGAAAGTCTCAAGTGATGAAGCTCCCACAATTTCCAAAGGACAAGCTGTTCCATTGATTGATTGTTCTCACTGTAAGAAAATTCCTCCTTATTTCCAGGTTAAATCTCTCCTTGTTCAGTTTCCATCCACTATTCCTTGTCTGGCCTTCGGGTGCTTTAGGAAAATAGCTTGACCCCTTCCTCTCGGTGGCAACCCCTTAAATATTGGAAGACTGCTATCCTGTCTCCCCTGGTCCTTCTCTTCACTAAACTAGACATGCCCGGTTCCTGTAACCGTTCTTCATATGTTTTAGTCTCCAGTTCCCTCATCATCCTGGTTGCTCTTCTCTGTACTTTTTCTAGAGTCTCAACATCTTTTATAAAAAAGACGTTGAGACTCTATAAAAGGTTAATAGATATGCAATGGGGAAGGGTGTTCTTAGGTGTATTTCCCTATTTATTTATTTTTATTTGTCAATTGCTTACAAGATAATAGGTATAAGTAAAACATAGTTATGAATACATGGATACACATAAGAAAAATTTAAAAAAATATAAAAGAAACAATAGGACAGGGACGGTAGGCACGTTGGTGCGCTTATTTCCTTGACTTTTGCTTGCTTCATTTTTACTTACAGTAGTTTGAAAATGGAGCTTATTTCAATGTGGTTATTGTTAGGTTATCATGCCTCTAAGAATTCTCTTGTATTTTGGGATCTGGTTTGGTCTAAGTCAAGACGTTTATAGATTTCCAGGCAAAGTTAGTAAAACAAACTGCCATATATAAACCTTATAAACACCACACTCCCCTATGTGCTAATCAGAGGTGGTATTTAGCAGGTTCTGACCAGTTCTGGAGAACCGGTAGCAGAAACTTTGAGTAGTTTGGAGAACTGGAAAATACCACCACTGACTGGCCCCACCCCCATCTATTCTCTGCCTCCTGAGTCCCAGCTGATTGGCTGTGTCTTCTTTTATTGTCCTATACAGGAGAACAGAGCTGGAAAGCAGGTTAGTGGGTGGGGAGGGAATGGGATTTTCCAGTAACCTTCCCCTGCCATGCCCACCAAGCCACACCATGTCCACCAAGCTATGCCCACAGAACCAGTAGTACCTTTTTTTTTTGGATCCCACCAGTGGTGCTAATGATGTTACTTAGGTGGGAATGAAAAGTCCAGAGGGGGAAAAAACATATTGGAGAACCCCAAGAACACAACCATCCAACCATGGGTTACATATTGGTGGGATACAATCTGGGTCAATCACCAGGAACAGAAGTTTGGTCATCCGAGCTTTTGGACTCTTGTTGAAGTTTCCTGAAGATGGGCTCCAGTACAAATCCAAAAGCTCAGAAGACCAAACCTCTGTTCCTGGTGACTGACCCAGTGTCAACCCTTCAGTGCTGCCACAATAGAGCGAGGGATGTGGGTGGGGGAGAGATAGCTGGGGTTGTATAGTCAAAATAAAAGGCTTTCTCTTGGGTACCAAGGATGTTCTCACACCTGGCCAGAGGAAGAAGGAGTGATGTCACCAGACCAGCAGACACTGCTGTGATTGGGCCATGTGACTCAGTGGTGGGATTCAATTTTTTTTACTACTGGTTCTGTGGGTGTGGCTCAGTGGGCATGGCAGGGGAAGGATACTGTATAATCCCATTCCCTCTCCACTCTTGGGGGAAAGTTACTGCAAAATCCCCATTCCTTTCCCACCCCACTAACCTGCTTTCCAGCTCCATTCTCCTGGGCAGGGCAACCAAAGAAGACCCAGCCAATCAGCTGGGACTCGGGAGTCAGAGAATAGCCAGTCAGAGGTAGTACTTGCCGGTTCTCTGAACTACTTAAGATTTCTGCTACTGGTTCTTCAGAACTGGCTGAATACCACCTCTGATATGACTGATTGTTTGGGGTTGAGAGGAAAACGTCTACTTTTAATTAGGCAAAAACCAAGGGGCCTCTTAGAGTTGGCTTTCACCAGATATGTACCAATATGAATTTCCAATAAAGTTATTATTTGAGGAATCCACCTGCCTTGGAGTTTTTACTTGCAACGAACCTATGATTTGGAACCCTGACACCCAGATTTGATCCTACACCATTAGCCCGGGGCATGTATGTTCACCTTCATTTGTGGGTTACATATTTTGTCCCTTATGAAAATGGTCGATGTTAAGTTTGGGAAAAGAGAGGCTGAACCAGAGCATGAGTGCAACAATACTTTATTATAACAATAAAGGGCTGACCGTGCTTGCCACGCCTGGAACTGGCTCGCAGCAATCAGCAACTGGTTGGACCCCGCAGCCTGCTTTTATAGCTGGCTGCTGGGGAGAACCAACCAATGAGTGAAGGGAAGAACGCCCACGCCAAGTGAGTGGACCTGAGTGAGAACTCCTAGAGTTCTCAGGACATAACACCCCTTCCCCCCCAGATGCGAACACATCCTCCAGTCTGACCCGGTACGATCGCGGCCCGGTGATTGCTACGATCTCGCCCGGGATCCACAGGGGGTCTCCAGTGAAGTTCCTCGCGAATACTGGCTCCTGTAAGATAAAATGTCTAACCCCCGATGTGGAAGCGAGGGGAGAGTCAGGGCAGTATTGTGGGTGAAGTCTGTCCAATACAGTCCTCAGACGCCTGCCCATCAGGAGCTCAGCTGGGGACTTATTGGTGACTGAACAAGGAGTTGAGTGTTGGCTCATCAGGAACCGCGAGAGTTTGTGGTGCCAGTCATCCTTGCTGAACCTAGCCAGGGCTTCTTTAGTGGTCCTGACGGCCCTTTCAGCCAATCCGTTACTGGCAGGATGAAATGGGGCTGTGAAAATGTGGCGGATACCCAGGTTGGCAGCGAAACGGCTGAACTCGGTTGATGCGAACTGTGGGCCATTATCGGAGACAATGGAATCGGGTAGCCCGTGCGTTACGAACAGGCATGTTAACACGCTGGTGATTGCTAGTGTGGTGGTCGTGGATAGCTGTGCTACGTCAATCCATTTGGAATAGGCGTCCACGACCACTAGGAACATCTTCCCATGCAAGGGGCCGGCCAGGTCGATGTGAATTCTGGACCAAGGAGCGCTGGCGCTTTCCCATCTGGTAGGGGTGGCAATGGGGGGAGCAGGACGGGATTCCTGGCAAATGCTGCAGGAACTTACCCAATTGACAACGTCCTCGTCGAGACCCGGCCACCACACGTAGCTGCGTGCTAATGCTTTCATTCTCACAATGCCAGGGTGTCCCTCGTGCAATGCCTCCAGAACTCGGGTACGCAGTGAGGTCGGGATGACCACTCGAGTGCCCCATAGTAGACAGCCCTGCAAACTGGACAACTCCTGCATGTGAGTCTTGAAAGGTGTGAATTTGTTTTCAACATTGCCCCCTGGCCACCCCCTCCTCACCCAGTCGAGCACCTGGGCGAGCGTTTGATCTGCCTTGGTTTTAGCAGCAATGTCAAGGGCAGTGATGGGCAGGTCCAACTGGGTGATCTCGAAAATAGCGTGGACCGGAGCAGGGTCTTCAGCCGGAGCCGGCAAGGGGCAGCGACTGAGAGCGTCAGCGTGGGACAGTGTTTTACCCGGGCGGTGTATAAGTCTGTAGGAGTAGGCTGCTAGGAAGAGGGTCCACCTTGTCATCCTAGGGGAAAGGACTTGAGGGGTCTGTTTGTCCCCGGCCAGTAGGCCCAGGAGGGGCTTGTGGTCTGTGACCAGTTCGAAAAAATGGCCGAAGAGAAATTCGTGAAATTTCTTCACGGCTGCAACAGCTGCTAGGGCTTCCTTATCGATCTGGCTGTAATTGCGTTCCGTGGCAGAGAGCGTCCTTGAGAAAAAGGCGATGGGAGCCTCGGCGCCATTGGGAAGCCTGTGACTTAAGACCGCCCCAATTCCAAAAGGGGATGCGTCTGCTGCCAGCACTAAAGGCAGGTTGGGGTCGAATTGAATAAGTACTGCCTCTGACGTGAGTAGTGATTTGACGGCGTGGAACGCCTGGTTTTCTTTGTGCCCCCAGTGCCAGGGCGACTTTTTATCCAGTAATCTGTGTAGGGGTTCGGCTACTGATGCTTTATGGGGCAAGAAGGACGCGTAAAAGTTCAATAGCCCCAAGAAAGCCTGTAGTTCAGTTTTGGAGGTTGGAGTGGGTGCCTCGTGGATTGCCTTAACCTTGGACTCCAGGGGGTGAATGCCAGAGGCGTCAATTTTATAACCTAGAAAGTCCACCTGTCTAGTGGCAATGGCACATTTTTCTTTTTTCAACTTGAGACCATGCTGTCTGAACCTTTCTAACACTGCTCGAACTCTCTGGAAGAGTTGGGGTCTGTCCCTGGCCGAGACTAAGATGTCGTCGAAGTAGGGTACTACACCAGGGAGGCCCTGCAAAATCCGCTCCATGAGGGATTGAAAAATACCTGGGTTAACACTTACGCCAAATTGGAGACGCTTGCATCGGAAGGCACCCCTGTGAGTGACAATGGTCTGGAGCGCCGCTGTTTGGTTGTCAACAGGGAACTGCTGATATGCTTGAGACATGTCCAATTTAGCAAAGATGCTGCCTGGTTCGAATGTGTGTAATAAATGCTGAATGACGGGCACCGGATAAGCGCTAACTTGTAAAAATTTATTGATTGTTGTCTTGTAGTCCGAGCAAATTCTCAGGCTACCATCTTTTTTGAGGGGCGTGACAATGGGCGTCTCCCATTTGGCGAAAACTGTTGGCTCAATGACCCCTTGTTTTAACAGTTTATCCAATTCCGCATCTAGTTTTGGCCGAATAGCAAATGGGACCCTACGCAGTTTTAGCCTGATTGGAACTGCTTGGGGGTCAACTGAGAATGAGATGGGGGTACCGTTATAACACCCCAGCTCTTCGCTGAATACATCTGAGTAATCAGCGAATAAGGAGTCAGTGTCTGAGGTTGAGACAGCATGGACTCCTGTTAGCCCTAGGCCGAGATGGGGAAACCAATCGAGCCCCAATAAGGTGGGTAGATTGCCGTTAACTACCACTAGAGGTAGGTGACCTTTAAAAGCTTTAAAACTGACAAGGAATTTGCCTCTGCCGATTACAGGAATGGTCTTCCCCTGGTAGTCCTTCAGGCCAAACTGGCATCTCTGGAGCCGGCTAGTGGATAGGCTTGGTTGGAACACCTCTTGAGGGTGTTCCACGAGATAATTGAGAGCGCTGACCCTGTGTCAACCTCCATGCGGCACGGTTTACCTTCTAGGGAAACGGAGAGAGAAATTTTACTAACAGTGTGGCAAGTGTGCTTGGCAAGGTGGTGCGTGCGACAGTTCAATACTTGCCTCTGTGGTCCCGAGTGCGAGGGGGGGTGTCTTTGTGCTGCGCTTTGGGGGGCTTGGCAGACTCTCACGATGTGTCCCCTTTTATGGCAGTTATTGCAGGTGGCTCCTTTAAACTTGCAGGTGGCCCTCTGATGAGATCCCCCACAGGCTAGGCACAGGGTGATATGCTTGGGTGGACCGATGTTTTCTTGTTTGGCTCCTACCTGTGGCCGTCTGTCGTTGAAGAGGCGGTGGACTTCGCTTTCATCACTGATGGTTTCCTCTGCTACCACCTCCTCGGAGTGGACTGGAAGTGATGTCAGCTTGGCACTTGGGCCCTGGATTTCGGTGGCTGAGTTCGTTGCCAGCTCAGCTGCCAAGGCCTCTTCGACTGCTTGTGCGAGGTTGAGGTCTTTTTTGGCGAGAAGGCGCCTTTGCAGGTGGAGGTCCTTGACCCCGCATACTAGTTGATCGAGGAGCATATCCTCCAGGTAGGTTCCAAACCCACAATGCAGTGCTGCTGTTCTGAGAGCGGCCATATATTGATTGATGGTCTCCTTGCTCGATTGCTTCCTCATACGGAAGGTGAATCTCCTGGCAATCTGTGAGGGCCTGGGGGAATAGTGGTTAGTGAGGATTTCAAGTAACTCTGACCACGGAACGTTTTTCAACTCACGAGGAGCCACAAGTGCCGTGGCAGTATCGTAGACGGTGGCTCCACAGTAGATTAGGAAATACGATTTTTTCCGATGCTCTCCCGCATCCGCCAGGCCAACTGCATCTATATAATGATTAAAGCGGTTCTTATACGATTCCCACTTCTCCTCGTCTGGTTTGAACGCCGGGAAAACTGGATTGGAACTCATGGTGCTGGGACCGGTTGAACAACCTGTGGAAAAAATCTCTCTGGGGCAGCAGACAGTGTTTTAGTGTCCGTGGTGGGCAAATGATTTCAGCTCAGGAGAGGCTGTTTGCAATCCTCTCTTTCTCTCTGGGTTAACCACGTTTGGCTGTTAGCCGTTGACGGCGTTTGGATTCGCGCCCGTGTGGGCGTCAGTGACTGGCTACAGCGCTGTGCTGTACCTTTTAGGTTTGAAATTCAAATGACAACCGTTTGAATTTCGCGCCTGATACTGAGCGGCTGCGGCTTGCAGCGCTTCACTTTCCCTGTAGCTGGGCTAACAAGCGGCTACAGACGCTTCTAACTTTCGATTCTGACCGCTCTCTCTGGCTGCGGATCAGCGTTCGCTTCTTATCGCTTGCTGGCCGCTTTCTCTGTCAGCGGATCAGCGTTTGCTCTTTTTGTTTGCTCTTTTTGTTTGCTGACCGCTCTCTCTGGCTGCGGATCAGCGTTTCTCTTATCGCCGGCCGATCACTCTCTCTGGGCTGCAGATCGGCGGCTAGTGACTGAGCGGTTGCATGGTGCTTCTGGTAGCCATCCCATCCTCGTCGCCAGTGTTAAGTTTGGGAAAAGAGAGGCTGAACCAGAGCATGAGTGCAACAATACTTTATTATAACAATAACGGGCTGACCGTGCTTGCCACGCCTGGAACTGGCTTGCAGCAATCAGCAACTGGTTGGACCCCGCAGCCTGCTTTTATAGCTGGCTGCTGGGGAGAACCAACCAATGAGTGAAGGGAAGAACGCCCACGCCAAATGAGTGGACCTGAGTGAGAACTCCTAGAGTTCTCAGGACATAACAGTCGACATTGCTGGACTTTATTCAATGCAACTCTTCTAGATTATATGGTCATGATCCTGCAGATCAGTCCCTGGAAATTTAGAGCCAATTGATAGCTGGGGAAGAAATCCTACACTCAGTTAAACTCTTTCCCCCACCACATCTTGACTTCAGTGGGCAGCCATTGGAAGGATTTTATTCCAAAACATTGCACTTTTTGGTACAATTAAATGTTGGGGGTGGGGAAGCATAATATCGCCAATTGTTTATTTTTCTTTCTTTGTAGCATTAAACTCTAATTATATCACAAGCAGAAAGGGTTCTTTATTTTTTTCCCCGCATTCCTTTTCTTTTGGTTGCTACTCTGTCATAATTGCAAACTCCATCTGGAATCAAAAAATCAGCTGTGTTTTTCTCCTTGTTGGAGAAGTGTCACTAACAATAATGCTTGTTCATTTAGAACCCTTCTTCTATAAAATGTGTACTGTTCAGCGAGAACAAAACCCAGCTAGTTCTCCCAGATTATATTCTGTTTCTTTTAAATGATATACTGCAAGTCATCGTATCCATAAATACACCACTGTATAATTCAAAGGCAAAGAAGCAAAATGCCAAACTTAAATGCAACTGTCAGTAAGTTATCAGCATTATTTCAAGAAGTCACCATTTCCATCTCTCTTAAATTCTCCTGAAACCAGTTTAAAAGGTATTCAGGATCCATCTGCTCTGGAGTCCTTAGCGCTCTCTGAGCTTGGTTGTTTTCTTGAAGATGTTTCCTTGCCCACGTAGGTAACATCTACCTAGCACATATTCACACTGCTGTTGTTACCTAGTTGGGTAATGAAATGTCTGCAAGAAAACAAGCATGCTTAGGAAGCACCAAGGATTCCATAGTTCAATCCCGAGCTACACTTATTCTATTCTGTGTCACCACACATCTGATCTGTTGAATCATTTCCAGTTGTATTCTGGTGTTGTGGCCTGTCGGTTGCCAGCCCCTCCAGCAGCCAAATCAGAGGAGGAGGTGTGGGAGCCAGGATCAGCGTCAAGGCAACCTGAGAGGGGAAAAGGGAGTGGAGCTGGCAGAGAGAGAGAGAGAGAGAGAGAGGCAGAGGTAAAGCCTGGGCTGTCTGTCAGCCCTCAGATGGAGAGTCAACAGCCCCCAGGTCTGGAGGTGGCTGATGAGAAAGAGGAGGAACAGCTGGGTCCAATGCCTGACGCACGGATGCTCAAAAGGCAGAGGAGAGGAGAGAGCAGTGGAAATCTATGGGCCGGCTCTTGGGACGGAAGAGTCACTGCTGCTAGCAAGGCCCCACCCTAGCTCTCAGGATAAAAGGCAGGGAGCAGAGATGAATAGGTGTGGCAGACAACTAACTGGCCAGACTTGTTAGCCTGCAAGAGAAATTTTTTGCTGAGGCTTCCAGCATTCCTAATAAAGGAATCTTTTGTCGTCTTTGGGGACCTGGGCCAGAACATCTGGAGGGCAGGATGCACCAATATTCAGGGAAATGAACAATTCAAGAAGAATCTTTGTAATTCCTGTTGAGTCTTTAGGATTGCTTTATTTACTTATTTCATGTTATCTACCCAATTGCTACATCATCCCTCTCTTTTAAATAACTCTGGGCACTTTACAGATAAAAGGAACACATCAATGTAAAAACAAGTTGAAAACAGAATGAAAAGCAGAGTTAAAAACAGAATGAAAAAGAAAGTTAAAAGTTAATAAGCTAGAGGGGGAGCTCTCAAGCCACCAACCACCACCAGAATTGTATAGTTCATGTCAATTGGCAAAACCAGGTCTTAACGCTCTTTGAGAAGGGCCAAAGGCAACCGCAGAGGAGGATTCTCCCTAGATCTCACCAGTCAAAAATTTTTAATTCATGGGATCTGCAACATCCGTTTTTCTGCCAGATTGGGTGGGATGGGTTGATGTCACTTAAATACCTAACAGGACTTGTGGGAATCCCAAACCCACTTTAGATACTGGAAAACAGATGGAAATTGAATAACCCTGGAAGAGAAACTGTTAATATCACTGCTTTTGGCTTCTAGCAGATGACACTTCTAGTCTGTAGAGCATTAGTGAAAGAAAAATAATGCAAACAGGCCCACTTTTGGGGGGTATAAAACTTACCAAGTAAGATTTGGAAGTGGTAGAGGACATTCCTGGTTTCTATTACTTTTGGTAATGCAACTTTTCTCCCTGGCTGCTCCCTCTTCTTGATCCACAAGGAATTCCATTCTGGCACCTTTCCTTAGTTTTTAATGGAATCAGAAGACCATCAAGTCAATTATTTATTTATTGGAAACTACTGACTCTATTTACAGGTTCAAAGGTAGTCTATTTATACAGTCAATACAGGGGTGAGCTTCAAAAGTTTTAGCAATGGGTTCTCTGCCCGATTGCTTGGTGGGCATGGCCATGGTGGGCATGGCCTAGTCAGCCTCTGCACCACAGTTGGGTGGGGGGCAGTTTTTGCCATCACCCAGGCTCCGGAGGCTTTCCTCGCGCCTTCGGGAGGGCGAAAACAGCCTCCTCGGGCTCCGGAGCAGAGGTGATATTCAGCAGTTTTTGACCAGTAGTGGACAAATGGTAGTGGAAATTTTGAGTAGTTCGGAGAACTGGAAAATACCACCTCTGACTGGTGATTTTACAGTGTCCTTCCCCAGCCACGTCCACCAAGCCACGCCCACAGAACCAGTAGTAAAAAAAATTGAATCCCACCCCTGCTCCGGAGGCTCTCTGGAAGCCAGAAACAGGCCCATTTCTGGCCTTTCCGAATTTCTGGGAGGCCCGTTTTTCACCCTCCCTGAACCTCCGCGTGCACCCTACCAGCATCCAAAATGGCCCCCATGGAGACTCCTGGGAGGGGACGGGAGGGGTAGGGTGGGTGAGGCCAGTCTGGAATGGGATTTGGGGGTTCTCTGAACTGCACAGAATCTTAGCAAGGGGCTCTCCCGAACCCCTGTGAACCCCCAGCAGTCCACCCCTGAGTGAATACAGGATGGAGTTGCCTACAGAAGGTCTCTGGCATTTCCCTGATATGTGGCTCAGAGGCCACTGTTCCATAATATGTTACACTGTCTTCTTTGGAGCACCATTGCTACCTTCCGAAGAAGAGAACTTTCCCCATTTATGGAGAAGACTAATGCCATGTTGAGTCCTACTCCTATTGAGGATTGAGCGGATCTTATAGGGTAGTTTGGTTCCTTTTGGTCCAGCTATAAAGCAGGGAATGTTGTGACTCGTTGGAGGAGGAGTAGAGGACTATTCTTGCCTCTAAACCTGAAGCAGGTTGAAGTTGTTATCTAGATCAGGGGTCTCTAACCTTGGTGACTTTAAGCCTAGTGGATTTCAACTCCCAGAATTCCCCAGCCAACTTTGCTGGGAATTGAAGACCCAGGCTTAAAGTCGCCAAGCTTGGAGACCCCTGATCTAGATTCTAGTAAGTTTCTGACTATTCTAATAGATGGATGTCTGGAGTGAAGCCTGCTGTTTATAGCATCGGTGACATTGCTAATTGTTTTCTTATAATTTTACATAATAAGTTATAATAATATTTCCTATTATATTATCATATGTATATGTTTATGTGTATATATATATATATGTGGATCTTTGGTTATTCGGGTTTTCTCCCACGTAAAATTGAAAGTATCTAGGTGACGTTTCGATGAAGTCTCATTCATCATCTTCAGGCTTGTGTCTTCGGCTCTGTGCTTCTCAGAGTAATGTGAGCTTGCAGCTGCTTCTTCCTTTTAATTGTTAGTGGGGGTGTGACTTGATTGGGTGGGGGCTTGGCTGTGTTCTCATTGGGTGGGTGGGTGTTCTCATTGGTTGTGGGTTTGGCTGTGTTCACAGCCAACTGTGTTCACAGAACACAGCCAAACCCCCAACTAATGAGAACACCCACCCACCCAATCAAGTCACACCCCCACTAGCAGTTAAAAGGAAGAAGTAGCTGCAAGTTCACATTACTCCAAGAAGCACAAAGCCGAAGACACAAGCCTGAAAATGACGAATGAGACTATATATAAAATTATTTTCACCATTCAGTAAAATACAGGACTTTTACATAGAATCCTTGGTCATTAAACATCTCATTTTGTATGAGAGTTAAAGAAGTTCTCCCCAACTCACCCTTCTGAGCAAACTACCCATTACCAATTGGCTGGTGGCCATGTATCCTTCCAATTGATGCCAAGTAGCCTTTTCAATCCCCTGGATATCTATGGAGGTGAATCCCCCAAATGAGCACAGAAATAGAACTGAGAGAAGACTTTTGACCAGTCTGTCTAGCATATCATTAGAATCATGAATATTAGAATGGACAGCTAACCTTCAGATACATTTTCTGCATGACATAAGGAGAATTAAATGACTGGAAGTGAATTAATTTAGTCCTAAACAAGACAGTGCCTGTTTGGCACTAAATGTAATCTCACAGAATTAATGAGCTAGGACAATTAACAATTCAACTACATGCTTACCTTCTCTCTTGGGGCTCTATTAAGTGTGAAGGGTGATTTGCAAAAAGTATACAAATATCAGAGTTCAGCTTGGAGAGGTTTAGTGAAATTCTTTTCTCCTTTTGAAGGTATTTGAGAAACAAACCATCTTTTAATATATAGGTAGAAAAAAGAAACACATGAAAATTGTTCCGTACCACACTTATTAGGCATTATCATTCTAGATTGCTCCAGAAAAGCATTACACAGGCATTCCAATTGATTCACTTCCATCAAATTCTCCCAGTTTGTTTTAAGAAAACCCATGTGTTTTGTTAGTGGAATTCTTGTTCATCATA
The DNA here is from genome assembly GCF_049901715.1 of Pseudonaja textilis. NCBI lineage: Eukaryota > Metazoa > Chordata > Lepidosauria > Squamata > Elapidae > Pseudonaja > Pseudonaja textilis. Next base: position 7,380,754 of record NC_142000.1, read on the forward strand.
GATATCTTTGGATGTGACTTCCCCAACTTTTAAATATATTTTGTACTCAGCTTTTGAACTGAAAAGGATTTTGACTTGGGTGCAGGAAAACTTTGTGAGTTATGTGTCTAGTCAGATCAGAATATTTCATTTTGGGGAACCATTCTGCATAAAGGCAGCAGGATTTTTGCTTAAAAGGGAGATTTACTGTTATCCATGTTTATTAGTTGCTTTGAATGTTTTCTATTTACAAATACTCCCATCCTATGGAGGAAAAACAAGAAGAAGCTTATGAAAATAAAAAACAATTCTTTCTTTCCCCTAATCCAGTAGGTTAGCTCATGAGTTGTTTGATTAGCAATCAGACAAACTATTTGAGATGCAACAGCTAACAATGAATTTTACTCACAATATCAAAACACCTGGGATACAAATAGCTAACAATTATCCCTATTTTCCCCCTTCTGATTTATGTAACCCTTTAGGAGTTGATGATTCTTTTGTGATGGAGGGTAGGGATCAGCACAGAAAATATGAAATAAAAAAGAAAAACAAATAAAAGATAATGGAGAAAATCATAGTGTGTTAACACTAGAGTGTAATAACACTAGTTGCTATAGTTGAGGTTTCTTCCTTACCAAAAACATGACCATTTCAGAGTCTATAGATCATTCACATAATTATTAGGAATGGGGAATGTTTCACAGTGGAAATATGGATTTAAATAGAAGTTATTAGAATTCAGAGGTTTTATTTGCAGCCACTATTAACTTACAAAGCACGTGACCTCATAGTCTGACAGATGTTGCAAAGAACATGAAGAGAAAGTGTGCATTAAACATCAGAGAAAGATGTTGTGCTTAAGACTGGGACACGTAGGGATATTGAAGGTTTTACCAAATGTAAGTTCAGATGGGATCTTCTTGCACAAAAGTTTTTCAGTGAGTTCCCTGAAATCTATCTATCTTCCTTGTGAAGGCTGAGCCTTGCCTTAGCTCTCCATCTGGACTCTTGAACTCTGACTTGGCTTTTAATTACTTGTTACACCTACTCTTCAGAATCTCTAGACTAGACTTAAACTAAACTTCTTGCTTACTTTTGATTGTGTCTTTTGAATCCCCAATTTCCATTTGTTTGTATCCTTTATGTCAAGGGGGGTGAAAGACCAGGACCTCATGTGAAGTTCCAGTTAAACTGTTTTATTACTAGACATGCCTCTGCCCAGGAATCTACTCAACTAATGGCTAGCACTATTTTGGTCAATGGAATTCAAGAGGAGTTGAAGGTAGTTTGTTTGTGACTATGAAGTGATTCTAGTCTGATTACTTGCTTGACTCTTCACCCAGGCTTTTCTCTGCTTGCTTTTCTCTTACAGCTGATTCCTTTTTTGACTGAATTTTGAATTGAGTTCTCAGCTGGCATGATTGATGCCAGATGCAAACTCAAGAATAACATATGATGTTTCTTTCAAGCTGAGTTCCTTATTGTTTTCACAACTGTAGACAAAATCTTGCCAGTCTGAAGACTCTACTACCTGCATCTACAATATACGCTGTGAACTATTAGGAAGAGACTGTCTTCATCTTCCTTCTCTCATACATATCATCTAGACAGAGCAAAGTGTCATGTACCATATTCACTCTTTCATAAAATATTTTGCTTGCTCCAGCTTCACAACTTTCACCACATAAAAGGCACTTATTCTACTATGACATTTGCTAGGTCACTGTATTTTCTTCTCTTTAGTTGCACAGTTTGCAACATCTCCCCACCATCCAAAATAAATAGATACTGTTCTAAATAAATTATAAAATAATTTATTTTATCTATATAATACAGACAGAGTAAACCGAAATGCAAATATAATGATTGATTGATTAGATTACTATGGCTGCCCATCTCACATAAGGGCTTCTGGGTGGCTAACACATATAACAACATAATAACAACATATGATAAATTGTACATTTGTGGGCACTTTTAAATGACAAGCTTTCTATCACCTTTGCCTTTGCATTTCATTTTTTGAAACAGGAAAAGGTTTGAATGAACCACTCCAACTTCAAAAACATTTCTATGTTGCCCAGAATAGCTTTGGTGATAGTGAGATGGAGAGGGGAAGAATATATAACTTTAATAAACAAATATGAAATAAAATTTATTTGTTGCAGATTCTTGCTAAGAACCAAAAAGACTTATTTTCAGAGACTTACTGACCAAATACATGAGCAGAAATATTTTAGCTGGTCAGTATGCATCTCTCTGTCAGCCAGTCACTGGAATCAAAATGAGACCCATCTCTTCTTCTATGACATCTGCGGTGTTAAGTGTGAAAGACCAGGACCACAAGTGAAGTTTCAATTAAACTGATTTATTATTACTAATCATGCCTATGTACAGGAATCTGGTCAACTAATTGTTGGCATTATTTTGGCACTTAGATCAGAGTCAACAGAATTCAAGTGGTTTTGGATACTTGTTGCTATGTAGTGATTCTAGCCTGATTTCTTTTTTGATTCCATCTGCACGTTCTGCCACTCCTTCTCCTGTGCCAATGAGAATTTTCCACTTTGCAAAACAACAACACCACCAATAACACAATAATACAAAACATGACCCTAGTGCCTGAAGTGAGAGGAAACTGCAAGCTAGCATGGGGGAAAAACATATTTGAAGATTTTTGGGAGATGCGGAAGCACTATTTCATGGCAACACATCTTGTGTATTTGTGTGTGTGTGTGTGTGTGTGTGTGTGTGTGCAGTTCATTCCACCAAAATAACTGCTGTGCACCTGCATCTCTATTTTTAATGATATCTGTCAAGTTATTATCAAGAATAGAAGAGAAAAAAAAGCTAGGACAAGAATTCTGTGTCGAGTTGCTCTTCTTGGTTGGCTCAGAGCTGAAGAAACTTCTTGGATGAGAAGCAAAATGTCTTCAAAGAAAAATCAGAAAGTCCAGTTATATAAGTTGTTGTTTAGGTGCTAAAATTAAATCATGATCCCATGGATCAGCGGTCGCCAACTGATGGGCAATGGCCCACTGGTGGGCCCCGAGAAAATGTTGGTGGGCGGCAGAGAAATCTCACCCCCAGAGCACCCCCCTAAAGCAATTAATCCAGGCTGTGCAGAAACACAAGGCTGCGCTGCCCACATGGCCAGCGGAAACCCTCCCCGCCCACTCACTCCTTACCCTGCAAACTTGCCTGCTAAGTTGCTATTTTTCCTTTTTCCGACCATCAGTTGTTCTGCTGTGCCAGGAGATTTAGATTAGCTAGAAAGCAGGAAATGGTTGGATTTCTTGCCTTCTAGCTAGTCTTTAGATCTTCGGCTCTGCTTTTAAGCACAGCTGAACCTCCCTTAGGACTGAAGCTTCTATTATTCAGTGCAGACTCACGGCAAGCAAATGTTATGTGACAGACTCAGGTAGCCAATGGCAGATAGATAGATCACTAAATAATTCTGTGAGCAACTCAATCTGCCTGTCTGCTTTGCCTGATTTTGGGTAAAAGTTGCTCTTTTTCTTTTTTTTATAAAAAAATCAATATTTACACACATGGTGTGTTGTTAATTTGTGAGCTTGCTTGCAAGCAAATTTTATGTGACAGACTGAGCTAGCTGATGGCAGATAGACAGATATCTGTATGAATCTGTGATTCTGTGAGCAATTCAATCTGCCTGCCTACTTTACCTGATTTTGGGTAAAAGTTGCTCTTTTTTATAAAAAAAAATCAATATTTATATAAATATTTATATTATTTACATACAAGCCATGCCCAGCCAGTCACATGACCACCAAGCCACACCCACAAATTAGGCCATGCCCATAGAACCAGTTAGTGGTCCCTGGGATTTAAAATTATCAGTTTGGTGGTCCCTGAGCTCCAACAGGTTGGCGACCCCGCTATGGACCATAGCATGCCAGCCCCCCCCCCCCCAGGTTCTCCACTGTTTCCCAGAGTTTGCTCAAATTCACATTCATTGCATTATTGACACTATCTAACCATCTCATCCTCTGTCATTCCCTTCTCCTTTTGCTTTCAATCTTTCCCAACATCAGGGTATTTTCCAAGGAGTCCTCTCTTCGCATTTGGTTGGCCAAAGTATCTGAGCTTTAGCTTCAGGATCTGTCCTTCCAAAGAACAGTCAGGGCTGATTTCCTTTAGGAAAAGTATATAAATAGGTCTGATTTAAAATGTTTATCCTTTCTGTTTCCTTTCTTTTGCATCACTATCAGTTTTGAAAATCTCTGTACGTTTCTATAGCTCCAAGCAGATTTTTCTCTCCCGGTATGTAGATTTCCACTTCCAAATGTTATAAAACATAACTCGCATCAGCATGGAAAATGTGTTCTGGAAATATACAAATGAAAGTTATAGACCAGGTATCATTTTATTTTCTATGGGAAAATCACTTGATATATTTTCATTGACCATGTTGCTGGGTTTGCCCAACATGGCTGACCACGTTAGTTAAAACTATGGTTAGTTTCATGAGGTTAGTTAGAAGCTGTGTTCATATATTATGGTAAACATGGCTAGTATTAACCTTAGGTTTTGTTATGAGGATTAGTGTGTTGTGCAAACCTATGCTTTTATTTAATTTATGGATCAAAGCAGCATTTAGAAGTTTAGAAACTAAATCATGGATTGTGTGAATCCAACTAGTAATCACACACACACTCAAACAGATACACAAACACACAACCTGAAAAGCTTTGATTTGCTATTCTACATCTTACAGGGAATTTGTAGCCCAATAAATGTTTTTATTTATTTATTTTGGGGAATACTGATATCTATTGCTCAAGTTGCTGGATTGGAAAACCCAGAAAGAAGTCTAATAGAATTGCCACTGTTTGCCTCTGTTTGTGTTTTTCAGCAGTGGAATTTCTGTTGTGCAATCCTGGAACAGTTGGGTCTAACAGATTGTCTTTAATATGTAAATCTTGAAAGCATTTCTGTGCTCCTTGCCGTGTCAGGGAGGAAGGAAGGAAATGCAACTCAGCTTGGTATCAGCTGTCAAAACAACAAGATCCAGCTCCTGGACTACCCCAGTTCCAAAGACTGTCCCTTAGGACTTGAGCCAAAGCAGTAGCAAGAATATTAAAACAAAAATTGCATGACATACATATTGCAGAAGATTACTCATTAAGATTGGGCATCTCTAATAAAGGAGAATATTTGTCGGGTGGAAATGAGCACTGGTGATGTTACTTAGTTTGGGTAATGAAACATCTGCAAGAAAACAAACAACCTCAGAGAGCACCAAGGAGCACCATATGGAATCTCTACCTTCTAGGCTAGAAGTTGCAGTCATGTTTTCCATTTTCTATATCCATGAATGTCATTGAAGGCAATACGGGTGGGGTATAAATTTAATAAAAGTATAAATAAATATATGAAACCCTTGAAACATTTGTTCCTGGGTTGCTTCACTGTTCTTTTGATGCTATTTGACCCTCTAAACTACTCATCCCTTCACTTCATTTTTTCATCTAGTAGAAGAGGAGGTAATATTTTTTATTAGTGGATCCGACTATTTTTATTAGTGGACTGTTATCTCTGGGAAAACAGCTAAATTCTTCACAATATTGATCATCATTAGGAAGCATTGCATTGAATTTGGCCTTATGGTCTTGCTATATCTTTTTCTTTTATGAACTGCTTATTGTATTACCTGATTACTGGATTTTATTTCTCCGGTCTACCACCCCAAGGAAATAACTAATGATTGTTCCAACCACATCTCTATTTCTGGATCGAAAATATTGACCAACGTGGACTTCACGGTTTTCTGAATCAGAACACTTAGAGCTCTGGATTGTTAAGCTAAAGTTTAGGTTGGGGTAGAACATTACAGGTAGCCCTTGACTTACAACCACTTTAGTCACTGTTCAAAGTTACAGTGGTATTGAAAAATGTATCTTAAAATCGGCCTTCGCACATATGACCATTGCAGCATCCTCATAGTGATTCAGTTAAGAACCATGGCAAAAGAGGTCATAAAATTGGATGCAAGTTACTTAACAACCACCTTGGTTAGCAATGGAAATTCCAGTTCCAACTATGGTTGTAACTTCAGGACCATCAACTTATGGCCCTCCTGTTCTAATGTTCAGTTCCCGTTATAAACAAGCAACATTGAGCAATGGAGAAACAGGAGAAGCATAAGGGACATAGGAGCAATATCCTTGTAAAAAAAGGATTTGGAGACCCTTTTGATCCAGCACACTCCTCCCTTCCCTTTTTCTTTCTCTTGAGTGGTTTTAATTCCCTTAAAAAAATCATGATGACTTGTTCTGGACACAGATGGATGTATTTTGCATGCTCTCAGCACATTGGCACACTTCTCAATTTTTCTTGGTGGGCACACTTTCAAGGAAGAAAATGTAGGGTATATAGCTGGGCCTGTCATCTTTCTCCCTTTAATTAGGCAACAACTTGACCAAACTTTAATAAAGCTCCTGTCATCATAGCTTCATATGGAAATGAGCCTTCCAAGTCAAATCCAATCTAAATATAACTCATTTCTTCTTAAGGGGATCTGATCTGATGCTCGTTTGTTCTAGAAAGTTTTTCTTAGACCTGTATCTCATTCATTTCCATAATGCTGTGCTGAAAGTATTTTTGGTCAGAAAAACAGGGTTAAACAAAAAAATCAAAATAAAAAAGTCTTCTGAAGTTTTTGTTCGCCCGTTCTCCTTCAGCTCATTATGTGTGTATGTGTGTGTGTGTGTGTGTGTTGGGGGGGGGGAAGGAGGAGAAATCCTTATTTTTTTTAATTTTCCTTGATTCAAAGGAGAATACATTTATATATGTGTATGTGCATGGTATATAAATACACACACACACTGAAACTCACATAGGTTAGTTATTGAGTTCTTAACAAAATATGTTTAGTTAACAGGGCCAAAATGTGAGTGTGAAACATATAATTATCCATTCTCCACCTGCCCAGCTCATCTCTCTCTCTCCCCCCAATCTAGTAATCATCCATCCATCCAATTAAATGCTTGAAGATGATAGACAAATATTTGGACATCAGGAATCTATTTTTTGTTAATTGTCCATAAATAAATAGTAAATAAACTTCATATGCAACAAAGAAACATTTAACTATAAAAAAGGTCCAATTTAGCAACTTTTAGTAAGGGTTGATGTGATGATGTGATTGGGTCATAATTAATTGTATTAGTCTAGGAATTGGTCTAGGTGCAATGAGGGTAAGATGTCATATATGATATGATACAGGGGACAGTATAATAACACATAAATAATTACTTGGTTGAAGTATCTGTCCTATTGTCCCCATTTAATCTTATTTATTTTCTGTGTTCTTATTCATGGAATTAAAAAGAATCTACAGTAAAACTTCAACAAGACTTCTAAAAGATACATTTTAACTGAAACTTTGCAAATAAATAGTAACCCCAGGAAGAGAAAGTGAAAAAAAAGAGCAAAAAAGAAACAGCTTGCGTGTATTTGGATTATTTGGTGATCTTTGGATTTTTGGTTATTATATTTGAATGACTAAAATCAATTGGGTGGTTGTTTAAAAATTTATACAATGGCACCACTTCTGGATGAATTGAAAATGGAACTTAAAAAGTACAAAGAAGATGCACAAGAAGGGAAGGGTGCTTTTGGCTTCATTTTTCAATTCTTAGAAATGGAGATTTGGAGCTATGAGAAACAACAAGAAACGACTGCAAAACAAGAAGACTGGGACAAAGAAGAAGCCATCTTTAATGAACAAGCAATTTTATGTGGGGAAGAAAAAGGAAAGGGTAGAAAGAGAATGGAGAATTTAAGACTTAAAAAAACAACCAAAGAAAAGAAAAATAATTCGAAAAATAAGTATAATACTGGAAAGCAACAGAAAAGGGGAATACAGAAGAGAGAAATAGAGGTAGAGAGACAAGGAGGTAAAAGGGGAGAGAGAAGAAGAGAGGGAAGAAGGAAAGGCAAAGTTACAAAGGACTGGAGCAAGATATAGAGAAACAGGACCTATTTAGAGATAATGGTTGAAAATCTAACTGAAAAAGGGATTCCGTAAAGGTACATAAGATTGTATTGTTATATTAGTAATAGAAATAACTTTAGAAAATTGGAAACAACGTATGATTAAAATGAGGGATAAAATAGTTAGTGTAATTTAGTGAAATGTTTGTGAATAAAATAAGTGAAATAAAATAAATGAGAAAATTGAATTAGGAAGGAATGGGAACATTTTAATTAGTTAATGTTTTATAAAATGTAAGTGAAGGGGGGGGGAGGAAATTAACTATGGAAAGCTTATAATTGTTCCCATAGAAGTATGATATTTAATTGAAAAGTAATGTTAAAGATGTTAAGACTTTAATGAATATTAATATTAATGATAGAATTGAATTGGAATGGAATGTTGTTTTAATTATATTATACATTTATAATTTTTTCTTTTTTTAAGAATACAGTGTGTATTTTAAGAATGTACCAAGCAGAATCCGAATGGAAGTTTTGTATTATATTGAATGTTACAACTTTAGGGAAAAGATATAAAGGCGTCATACTCCAATCAGTAACTACAAGAGAAATTTTGTTTAATGAGAAAAGATAATAGATAATTGAAACAGGACAGACAAAAAATATAAATACAATGATTTGAATTGAGATGAGATAATTAAAATAAAATTGAGAAAATTAAAAGAGGGGAGAAGCTATGCAGAAAATGTAAAATAGTAATAAGATATGGAATAGAATATAAAAATGAGCATGAACCTGAATTTGTGTCTGTATGAAGAAATGTAACCCGGGATTACGCTACTTTCAAAAAAGATGTTTTATTTGTATTTTTTTTTCTCTTTGTGAAAACTCAAATAAAATTTACAAAAAAGCAAAACAAAAACCAAGTCATCTGGCCTAAAGGCTGGAGATTCATTTCCAAATCTTTGTTTTAACCATTATTTAATTCAGCAGAGTCTCAGCAGATCTCCAGCAAAAATGCTTTAACCAGACAAGTATGTTCGCTATTGATCAAGCCATGCACAGGAAGTTTCTCAGAAATATCAAAATGAGTGGCTACTATGGTAGATGGGTCTTTATATGTGTCAGGCAATGCGTAGCAGCAAGTTTAAAATTTTGGCATTATGTTTCTCAACTTTAGGAACTTTAACATCTGTAGACTTCAATAGCCATGGCTGGCTGGGGGATTCTGGGACTTGAAGTCCAAATATTTTAAACTTGCCAAGGTTGAAAAACACTCATGAAGAAGTTTGACACGGTATTTCATATGAAACTGAACTTCCTCCTTATCCAGAAAGCTTTTCTTTGTGCTTCATTTTGATTTAGATGATTTTAGTGTAAACATTTATCAGGTAGCCTATAAATTCTGTTAGAAATGCTTCATTAAAACAATAAAAGAAACAGTGATTCCTTATATTCAGCAGCAATCTCCTTCAAATAAAAAACTTCAAATTTAGAAGAGGGAATTCAGAAAATCTAAAGGGAAGTAAGTTGTATTGAAAAAAAATATCTAAGTAGGGCAAGACCGTTTCCTACAGAGCTGGCTTGTGAAAGGAGGATTTTTTTTTTTTTAGCAGCTGAACTTACTACAGGAAGTAATTTTGCAGTGAAAAAAGTTCATTTGAAACTTGGCTGCCTAACATGATAAAAAGGAAATACATCACCATGCAAAATTGCTATGTGCAGTTCATTTACTGTATAAGCATCAGTAGGGATTTTTTTTCTTCCAAGGCACTGTTTCATTTTGGGGACTGGACAATAGCCAGCATGATTTCCAGAAATGCAAAGCCTGACAGGATGAGTGCCATAATCACGTCCTCTATGGTTACCCCCACCCCCACCCCCGCACCATTTGCCAAAAATAGCACTTCTAGATACCTCTGTCCGAGAAGAAACTCGGTGGGATTTCATCTGGAGTAAATATAAAAGCAATGCAGAAAGATGCAGTAATTTCATTGGTCAATAACAACAGATAAATATTCCTCCCAAGGCTCTGTGAAGTTGAGAAAGGGGATTAACGTAGCTCTGAAGTATGGAATTAAATCTATCCAATTTGCAGCAGCAATAATATGTGTCTTAGGACATAAGATAGGAGTGGGAATTGGGGACCACAGCCTCTAGTGCATTTTTTTAAAGGGTTAGGGAGTTATTTTTGGAGTGTTCCATGATTTAACAACCAAAATTCAGTGACAATTTGCATGATTTAAACCATTTCAGGGTAGATGCCATCTAACAAGGCTTGGTATTATCCACCATTTCAATCTGTCTCCAACAATTTCTTGAAGTTTCTCCAAAGATAGTGATGCAATTTCTTACAGCACATCCCCACCACCATCTTATCTTTTCTGTTCTCTTTCCACTTCCATCAGCCTGCACCAAAGGGTCATCTGGTCACGTCACAAAGTATTTTAAGTCTCTGCTTATAGGTTGCTTAAGGGAAGAATTGTTTTTTTTCTTTTCTTTCATCCAGGATTGCCCGAAAAGGTTTCCTGGTTGTTCATGTTTCTTTTGATATAGTGTCTTAGTGTCTTCATATCTATAATTTGAAAGTATCTTGTTCCTTTTTCTCACTTTCTCTATTACTAGAGGAAAGACAATTGTTATTTATTTATGGCCCGAGATCAAACTTTAAAAAGGCATAGAAAGCAGGTAGAATAAATTGAAATACGTAGAATTGAATAAAGACATGCATAAATCAAAACAATATAATTGTGGCAAGTCATAAAGGAGTAACTGACACTAGAAAACTACACTTTTAGTCCCTAAACTGAGACAGGCTGATCCAAGTAGGAATCAGTTTAAACTCATTGATTTTCTGTTATTCTGTAATTGCAATTAGCAGTTGACAACCCCGCTTTTAAAAGAAATTTCCATGGATATCATCTGCGAGGAACTTATATCGAATCGCCTTGTTTTTCCAATACATTACAGAAACTTCTTGTTTATTATAAAGATTTTTCAGAACATGTAGGCATGGTCTACACAAAGGTTTGTTATAATTAAAAAAATAAAACAAGGGTGCAGCTCCTTCTATTTTCTTCTCCTTTTCCCTTATCCATTTTATTCTAGTTTTTGAATTTTGTATCCCTCTGCTTTTTCTAAAACTTGTCTGTTCAATTTACACATTTCCTTCTTCATGTGTGGCTTTGTTTTTCTTTCAGACTTCAGCTCTACTCTACTTGCTTCAGGAATTAGGTAATGGTTCAGTAATTTGCACATTCTTTGCATCTCCTTTTTCCTCCCCCTAAATAGATATTACACCAATCATTTCCAGTCTCTGGAGATCCACAAATGTATTCCGTATTTGTTGACACAGATCAGTTAACACTTTAACTGCTTCTACTCCCCATAACTTTAAACAGTTTAGAGAATATTTCATCTGCACCTGCTACTTGGGGCTATTTCTGTCATTAACTCCCTTGCTAGTGGACTATTTCTGTCATATCTTGCTTGCTAGTTCCTGGCTATTTTCTCTTTCTGTAAATGTTTCTGTCATTTTATAATCTCATTTGTAAAGAGTTTCAGGGTAGTCATTCTATCTCCCTTCAATCTCATTAGATCTTTTCAGTGATTGCCACTCCATTCACTTGGGTGTACTCATGCTCTGAATAGTAATAATTTAAAGTTGCCAATGCCTGTTCATTTAGTCCTGAAATGTCTAATTCATTGCATTTCATTTTCACTTTCACAGTTTACTTGATTCAAGCTTCTAGCAGTCCATGTTCCAGTTGTATGTGTCCTTGTAAAATTTCTCTTCTGGCCAATTGATCACCTTTAGATTTTCTTATGGAAGTTCCAAACTCTTACATAGTATTTTCCAACCTAGGAGTCTCATTTAGCTGTCACTCAATCTTATCTAAATATTTTAGTCATGTCCATCAAAGTTCTTGGCAACAACAGAGAACTGGTTTGTTCATTGTCTTACTCTGGGCTAAATTTTAGAGTCTCTTTTCCAAGGTAAATTACATGCTGTGATTCCTTCCTTTATCTCCATTCTGGATTAGTCTCCACTTCATCCCTCACCTTTGGGTACATGCAAGCAACTGGAGCCACTTATAAACAGTGAGAATAAGTCATTGTCTCTACCTATGGTATAAGAATTTCCTCAGGCTGCTGGCCTTCCCTTGGGAACAACCAGATAGGGCTTCATGGATCTTGGGGAAGAGCAAGCTTATGTCTGTTGTAGTTACGCAAGGATTCCAAGCTGGGTCCCTGCTTGACCCCCTCCCTCTAGGCTAGCCAGCAATTTCTCAATAATACTGTTCCTTATGGCATTATTTTTAGGGTCCCAGAAGTGATAAACCCTAGTTTATTTTTTAAAAACAACTAATTCCCAGTGCATTCCCCAATACAAAATCAAAGGCAAAGGCAACAAAATAAAACAAAACAATAATCATGGCCACACTTCCTTTAAAGATATTTCCTAGTCTCCAATATGCTTTCCTCAAACTTTTTCCTTTATATATTTGGCAACCTCAGCTTTTCTATTATCAGAAAGTATGGAGAGATTACTTTTTTCTTCTCTTTATATCATAAACATGAATGCAAAGTTTCTTTCTGATTTTTTCACCCCATTTTTTTTTCATTCAACCTCAATACATATTTTCCACAAGTAAGGGATGCTTCTTTACTCATTGATTCATTCGTGAATGACAAGGGATTATTGAGTTTGAAGCTATCACTACCAAATGGATACAACTGATTGGGCTCCATGGTACATGGTTTTGAAGAGGGTTGAATTTCCTCCCCATTTTTGATTCAAAAGACATTCAAATATCCAGACTGAAATTCATAATGGGACAGTTTGTACATCTCACACACTTTAATTTGCTACAAAATTAACTATTTTATTGTCGATAATTTGGCTGGAAAACATTTGCAACGTAGATAGTGATGTTTACTTTAATTCAGAGGGAAGCGTGCAATGTCCATATATTTTTAATTGTTTATATATAAAGAAAAGCAACTTCTTCCCCCAAATACAAGTCTTGAATGTACTCCAAACATAAATAGCATGTCTATTTCTTTTAAAAATCACAACAAGTTTAAGAGGAATTTCCAAAAGCATCACAAATGTTGAATTCTGCTCCAGATTTCAAGTTTGGAACATGCACAAATGGATCAATAGCAAACTGAAAATAGATAAATATTTTTAATGGTTGTTTTTGCCATTATTTTTGAAAGATGATTAGAGGTTGCTGTGTTTTAGACAGCTTTTCATTGCATAGATTCAAAAATCTTCCTTTGTAGACAGACTTGAATGATATCACCAACAAGATGACGCACAGTGGTTTACTCAACTCCAGGAATCCACTCAACCAAGACATTTTTCAGTAAACTCTATTCCATTCTCTTTACTTCTGCAGTTTCAATTCCCCTTCCTTTTATTAACCACTATTTTGCCATTTAATCTGGGTTTTGACATCATGCTAAGTCTTGTAAATTCTGAATTTGGCTTAATGTGTTCTGTAAACCTAACAAGGGATAGCTTCTTCTAAGAATCGTATATAGCAGCGAGGTTGAGCCATTAAAGAAGGAAAGTTGAACATCTAGAGCTTTTTAAAAAAATTCATACATTTGCTCTCTGTATTTCTGCGGTAGCTTGATCATTTGGGGTTGTTCTGTGGTGAAATGTAGTCTGGATTCCCAGGAGGGAGGAGCTGCATTCCAGAGGAGCAAGATTTGAGATAGTTTGGTTGGGAGGAAGAGAGTCAAGTCATCCCTCCCTAAGAGTTACAGCATATAGAATAACAGGGTTGGAAGGGACCTTGAAGATTTTCTAGTCCAACACACAGCTCGAGCAGCAGACCCCGTACCATTTCAGACAGATGGTTGACTAATCTCTTCTTGAAGACTTCCTGTCAAACTGAATTCATATGATTCCACCACCACCGAGTTCATTTTATGATGATTGCATTACTTGGAGCCTGACACTTCCATTGCTGGAGCATCCACAATCTCTGGAAACAAGCCATTCTACTGACCAATTCTTCCCAACTGTCAGGAAATTTCTCCTTGGTTCTAGGCTGGATCTCTCTTTAATGATCTTCCAGTTGTTACTTTTTGTCCTGCCCTCATGTGCTTTGGAGAATAGTTTAACCCGCTCTTCTCTGTGATAGTTCTGGAAGTATATGATTAACGGTGCAAGTAATTGCTTTGTTTGGCAAGATTTCTGTCTATAAGAGGGGAACAATAAACTGTTTAGAAGAAACTCAGTGTGTCTTCCTTGGTTTTTGGGTCTGACATGCTTCCATCTCTCTTCCATGGATTTTCTACCTGGTGCTTTGCTCCAATTATGGGCAAGATGCATATGAAACATATTGCTGCTCTTCTGTAAAGTGAAAAAGAGGACAGGAGACAGAAACCAAGTGAAATTCCCAGTTCAGTAATCGTATAATAATAGCCAGGGAAATCTGACTTATTTCCCTTCTACTTTGGAAGATAAATCCATCTCAAAAGAGACAAAAACCAAATTTTGTTTTTTTTAAAAAAAAGAAATAATGAAAAAGAGAAAAGGTAAAACCGCTTGTTAAATAGTTAGGTAAAAAAATTCAGTGGTAGAAAGGATGTTGATATCATAGCATTTATAGCAGGAGCTACAAAGATGTCTGCCATGAATTCAAGAAGCAATAAATACATATACTGTATATGAAAATAATACACATAGAATGTGCATGAAGATTCTTAATCATCCAGGTAGAGTTGTCTGAAGGTTGTCTGAAGTTGTCTGAAACTGGATTCATTGCAACTGGACTATTTTTTGTTATTAGTTTGAGAGACATTTCAAACAATAAATAAGTGCCCTACCTCCATCTATTCTCTACTTCCCGAGTCCCAGCTGATGAGCTGAGATTTCTTTTGTTGCCCTGCACATGAGAACGGAGCTGGAAAACAGGTTAGTGGGGTGGGGAGGGAATGGGGATTTTAAAGTATCCTTCCCCTACCATGCCCACCAAGCCATGCCCACAGAACCAGTAGTAAAAAAATTTGAATCCCACCACTGCATAGAAGGATGCTCAAACATGAAGGCAGAGTGTTGACTCTTGTCAACTACCTGTTCTAGACCCTGTAATATTCTTGGAAGCTTTTTCAGAAGTGGTTGGCCATTGCCTCCTTCCTAGGGCTGGGACTGAGTGGCTAATCCAAGGTCAATGTGTTGCCTTTGTGTCTCAGGTGGAACTAGAACTCATGGCCTCCTGTTTTCTAGCTTGAAGTTCTAACCCCTATATCAAAGTGGGTCTTGTTTTAAAGACATCCAGAAATAATTTTATATGTGCAGGTTGCCTGGAGAAAGCTTTTCTTCACATTAAGGTACGATGGCACCAGTGAAGTGGATTGCATTTAACTCACCAGCCTGCTGTATAAATAGAAACTGTCAATCAATATTTGTAAACACCAAATAAGTGGTATCTCTCTCTCTCTTTCTCTTTCTCTCTCTCTCTCTCTTAAGAAGCTCTAACATAAGCTTTCCTTCCTTCCCTTTATTAAAAAACATTTAAAAAAATGTGCGCCTTCTGGATGCATAAAAAAGGTATGGCATTTTGTCACTGTAGAGGACATTTGTGTACAACTGTATAAAATAGCGGAGAATTTCATTTGGTTCACTATTTTATCTGAACGTATCAATATGGGCACATTTCCTCATGTATGGCAAAGGAAGGATCTCATTCAGAAGATGGAAGGACACCAACTGATAGATTGTTTTGTTCAAGCAGCTGATTTTGAATGCTCAGCTCATAATATTGGATCTGAAGGCATTTCTGTAGTCAGCGAGAAGGCACACATTGCCTCCTTATTCAGTTTGTCACTTCTCTTTTAAAAGAGTTGCGTTGTTTGCATCCCGGTGTGTAGCTTGAAACCAGAATGACTCTCTCATCCCTAAGGCTAATCACGGCTCACTGGAACTTTAAATGTGAAAAGATAAACTTATTGATTTGTATCCTGCCTTAATTATTTGTATTATTTTATGATTTTACAAGAAACTCAAGGCGACAACCATATCCTCCTTTTCTACCCCCACCCCAACAACAACAATCCTGTAAGGGGAGTTGCTGTGTTCTCCATGGTTAAGATGGAACTTGAATTCATGGTCTCCAGATCTCTAGCCTGTTGCCTTAACTATTGGACTGGTCACAATTGGGACCAGAACTTTTGTTGCTAAGCAACAGTCATTTGCACCTAATTTTTTTGCCATGGTTATTAAGCAAATCACTGGGTGGTGTGGAGGCCTACAGGTGAAGCTCTTGCTTCACAATTAGGAGGCTGTGAGTTCGATCCTAGGTAGAGGCAAATATTTCTCACTCTGGGCATGATGAGAATATATCTGCTGAATATAACTCTGCATTGGCAACAGGAAGGGCATCCAGCCAGTAAACGCTCATCTCCATTCAGTTGCCCAGACTCCACCCCGCAAGGGATTATGGGGTCATTAAAAGGAGATGATTAAGCGAATCACTACTGTTGTTAAATAAATAATGTGTTTAGGTGAATCCTACTTCTCCCATTGACTTTGCTTTTTTGAAGCCAGATGGAAGGTCACAAATGGTGATCACATGACCCTGGGATTCTGCAACCATGGTAAATACAAATGTCAGTTGTCAAGTACCCCAATTTTGACTGGGTATGCTGTGTGGTCGTGAGTGTGAAGATTGGTCATAAATCCCCTTTTTTTTAGTACCATTGTAAGTTCAAGTGGTTGTAGGTTGAAGTACATAAGATGTCCTGGTTTCCATCTTTGGTTTTGTCCTCAAGACATCTACTCAAAGGAATGAAAAACCCTGGCCCATCTATACAACATTGTTGTTGTTTTAAATATAGAAATCCACAATGATG
Source organism: Pseudonaja textilis (assembly GCF_049901715.1). Taxonomy (NCBI): domain Eukaryota; kingdom Metazoa; phylum Chordata; class Lepidosauria; order Squamata; family Elapidae; genus Pseudonaja; species Pseudonaja textilis. The sequence goes on from NC_142000.1 coordinate 7,397,569, forward strand.
GAGATCGCAAAGGATGCTGAAAGGTTTTCCTGGGAAGAGAAACAATCAAAAGAGAAATAGTTTGAAAAGGGGGGAAAAGTGGGTCATGAAAATAGAAGGTAGATTGTCATCTTCTGGTGGAACTTGGGTGACTATTTTTAGAGTTGTCTTAGGTTCGATTGGCCCTATTTATCAATGTATTTTCAAACTATTCTGAAGTTGATGGAAAATAAAACAGATCTGCTGCAGATCATTAAGGAGTTCTGACTCCCAACTGTTTAGAACAAGGAAATGGCATATGACTCACCAAATTGTACCAGGGAAATGCCAAAAACTGATAGTGGGTAGGGATGAGATCAGGAGAAAGGGACTGAGCAGCTAAAATAAAAATCCTGGATTTAAACAAAACAAAACAAAACAAAACCCCCAAAACGTGGAAAACATGGAAAAACAAAGGAACTTTACACAAGAAACTTCCAATGCTTCACTACCTCCACTATTTCAGTACCTCAAGACCAAATATTTATAGATAATGCTTTGTCTATAATACCTGATTTATCATATAATAGTATAATAATTAATTGTTAAATGACCACTAATTTACTGATTCATTGAACTGATAGAGATTTAATATGTATAATTGATTATCTAGTCTATTGATTGATTGATTCTTAATAATAAGTTGATTGATTGATTTTTAGTAATACGTAACCTTACTTTTGATTTGTTCTCTAATTTATCAATTAACATTTATTAATTACCAACATTCATTAAGTAACTGTCTACCTATCACATTAATTAGCTATTGTAATTGTTTAGTGTACTATTGTCATTGACCATGCCAGCCAGAAACTCCAGAATCTCCAAATCCTCCACTACCAAACAACAAAAAATTAATATCTCTACCAATGACCTCCCAGACTCCTGTACATGCTTCAGATGTCTTAAAACCATCAATGAAAGCGAAAATAACATCAAATGCTACCTATGTGATAATCAAGCCCACCTTGTCTGCTTAAACTTAAACAAAAACGTAGCTGATCTCCTAAAAGCATCAGATACATTCCCTTGTCTATGTCCATCATATTTTCCAAAGCTAAACAAACAAAGTACCCTGCCTGACAGAGTTGATAGCATAGAATCACTCATGCACTCAATAGAAAATGCTTAGCAACACGTTTTGAAACAATTATACAAGAAAGCCTAATTTCTCTTGAAAAAAAAAATACAGCACTGATAAGCAACTACCTATCAGCTCAAAATCAAATCCCAACCAAACAACCACTACCAAAACTACTATCCCAACTACAATGACAACTACAACCAAAAGTAACCACGAAACCACAACCACAAATAATTACTATCCCATCCACAAATGATATCTCCTTACTCATCAGAGACACCATTGAATGTGATCAGAAATGTCCAAATGCCATCTTATTTGGTCTTGAAGACACCAATGAATCAGATGACATCACCAAAGTTTGTAATATCATAAGCAACTCAAATACAACAAACATCTGTCCTGAAGATATCATTGAAATAACCAGAGATGGTCCTGAGTTCAAATACAATGATGGCTCGGTGGCCCCAAAATTTTGTAGAGTTGTTTGCAAAAATGAGTCCAGCAAACGCATATTCATTCATACAACAAATACCATTGCAAAAACCAATCCCAGCCACAAAAAACTTCGCTCAAGACCAGACTTATCCATACTGCAAAGAATCCGCTCCCGTGAACTCCATGAAGAACTCAAAAGATGTATAGACAATGGAGAGAAGGATCTCTACATTGACTACCACACTGATTGTATCAAAAGTAAGTCACACAACCCATAACTCCATATCCAATCCTACCTCATCCAACCCACCATCACTCAAAACTAGGCACGCCCACCCCTAACTACCTCAATTCCAACTACAACTGGCCTTAAATGCAAGCTACTCAATGCAAGAAGCCTTGTGAATAAAATACCTGAATTTCTCCTCTTACTAAATATGGCTAAATTCAACATCATATTTGTCTGTGAAACATGGCTCAATGCATCTCTCCCTGACTCCATTACCACAGTAAGAGACTATCATGTTTACCGATCAGATTGTGAAATCCGTAGAGGAGGTGGTGTTGCTATCTTCTATAAAAAGTCCCTACATGTAAAAAACATCCAAGTTACCCAAGAGCTTGCTCTTCCTGAGACCATTGTCTGTGAACTGTCCTTAAATATCACATTTCAATTCTTATTATGATACAGAGCCCCTGATTATGACATCGAACATGTAAACAAGCTAAATTCACTACTAACATGCGCAACATCCTGCCCACACACTTTTCTCTTTCTTGGTGACTTCAATCTACCTTCTATTAACTGGACCCTAAACAAATGTAAAACTGAACCCATACATGCAACCTTCTACAATGCTATAACAAACCTGGGACTGGAACAACTAGTAACCAACAATTCTTGACTTAACAACTGCCTCGATCGCATCTTCTGCAATAGTTTGAATTCAATTTACGGAATACAAATGAAAGAACTCTTTTCCAACAGTGACCACTGCATTGTTGACTTTTGCCTCAACATACATCCACACAAAAATCAACACAATGATGTGATCCCCAGTTATAACTTCAAAAAAGGCAACTATGATCTTATAGACAATGATCTCTCATCCCTTGATTGGCAATATCTATTCACTGGATGCAATACTGTTGAAGACCATTACAACATATTTTTACTTGAAGTCAAAAGAGTCATCAAACTATATGTACCAATAACAACTCCAAAAACCAGAAAAAACAGATTACCCATAACAATAAGGAAGCTTCAATCCAGAAAGAGATCTCTTTGGTGGAAAAACAAATCTGGTCATATTGCCAACTTCAAAAGCTGATACAAAAACTTATGCCACCAGATAAAGACTGAAAGCACCAATTATCACATTAAACAAGAGGAGAACCTTCTATGCACCAATTTCACCCGCGCTTTCTACAATTTTGTAAACAACAAACTAAAAGATGCAAGGTCCATCCCACCCCTGAAAGGATGTAATGGTAAAGACTGCAATGATGATACCATTAAAGCCAACCTCTTTAACACATTCTTTGGCTCAGTATTTGTAAACAGCAATGGATCATGCCCAGTATTTCCTAGTCGAACCACAGACAACTACAATGATCTAATACATATTGATTTTACAGAAGACAATGTTGAAAAAGCACTACGCAATCTAAAACCATCTCTATCTATTGGACTGGATGGAATATGTGCCTACTTCTTAAAAAAGCTATCCACTGCCATAGCAGAACCTCTAAGCATAATCTTTGAAAAATCTTTCAGGACCAGCTCCTTGCTAAAACTATGGTCACAAGGCACGGTCGTCCCCATCTTCAAAAAGGGAGACTCCAGCCTAGTTGAAAATTATGCTGTGTCACCTGTAAAGTCATGGAATTAACCAATCTATCATCCTCCACTTAGAAACAAACAACCTACTCTCTAATAAACAATTTGGTTTTAGGAAAAAACTATCATGTAATCTCCACCTCTTACACTGCAAAAACATATGGACTACACAACTTGATCAGGGCAAAGCAATAGACGCAATCTACATAGACTTCTGTAAAGCCTTTGATTTAGTGGTATACGACAAACTACTCCTAAAACTAAAATCTTATGGTATCTCTGGACACCTGCATAACTGGATAGAAGCATCCCTCTCAAACAGACAACAAATGGTCAAAATTGGGAGCGTCCCATCAAATTCTGTACCTGTCAACAGTGGTGTTCCCAAGGCAGTGTTCTAGGACCAACTCTTTTCATACTCTATATAAATGACCTCTGTGATCATATTAAGAGCAACCGTGTTTTCTTTGCTGATGATGTAAAGCTATTCAACACCAGACAATACTGCTATCCTTCAAAGAGACCTCGACTATTTATCAGAATGGTCAAATAAATGGCAACTTCAAATCTCAACAAATAAATGCTCTGTTCTATATATTGGCAAAAAAACACCAGAAAATAAAATACAAGCTGAATAGTTAAGACCTTGTTGATGATCCAAACCCTGTCAAGGATCTTGGAGTACTCATCTCTAATGATCTAAGTGCTAGAGCCCACTGTAACTACATAGCCAAAAAGGCATTAAGAGTTGTTAACCTAATCTTACGTAGCTTTTTCTCTGGTAATATTACACTACTAACTAGAGCATACTCAAATACAGCTCATCAGTCTGGAACTCACATTACATATCTGATATTAGCACAGTTGAGAAAGTCCAGAAATATTTCACAAGAAGAGTTCTCCATTTCTCTACTCGTTGCAGAATACCTTATGCCACCAGACTTGAAATTCTAGACCTAGAAAACCTAGAACTACGCCGCCTTCGGTCCAATCTAAGTATAGTATATAAAATCATACATTTTCCTACCTGTCAATGAATACTTCAGCTTCAACCATAACAACCCAAGAGCAAACAATAGATACAAACTCAAGGTTAATCGCACCAAACTTGATTGCAGGAAATATGACTTCAGCAACAGAGTGGTCAATGTCTGGAATACTCTACCTGACTCTGTGGTTTCTTCCCCAAACCCCCAAAACTTTAATCTTAGACTTTCTACTATTGACCTCACCCCTTTCCGAAGAGGTCTGTAGGGGGCGTGCATAAGCGCACCAACGTGCCTACCATCCCTGTTTTTACTTATATCTATTATCTTGTAAGCAATTGATGAACCAAATAAAATAAAAAAATAAAATAAATTTAAAAATAAAAAATGGATTCACTTTGCCTCAAATTATTTTCTTTTCCTTCCTTCCTTCTCCCTTCCTTTTTTCTTCTTTCTTCTTCATCCCTCCCACCCTATAATGGAATGTGTGAATGACCTTAGGGGAAAGGGGAAAAGATGCCCTGTAGAAAAGAATCAGAAAGGAGTGGCATAATGCTCAGAGAAAATAACTTACTTTCTAACTGTTTGGGTGGTTAAAAGTGGTGGCAGGAAGTTTGAATTTTCAGACTTGCGAGATTCTGCTAATATAACCTTAGAATAAAGTAGAATTAGCACATTTGGTTGTGTTTCCTGTCTGGTTTACATGAGAGGGCTAATTCTTTCTTTCTTTCTTTCTTTCTTTCTTTCTTTCTTTCTTTCTTTCTTTCTTTCTTTCTTTCTTTCTTTCTTTCTTTCTTTCTTTCCTTCCTTCCTTCCTTCCTTCCTTCCTTCCTTCCTTCCTTCCTTCCTTCCTTCCTTCCCTGCAATGGTGGGATTCAAATTTTTTTTACTACCAGTTCTGTGAGCGTGGCTTGGTGGGCATGGCAGGGGAAGGATACTGTAAAATCTCCAGTCAGAGGTGGGATTTGCTGATTCTCCAAACTATTCAAAATTTCTGCTACCAGTTCTCCAGAACTGGTCAGAACCTGCTGAATACCACCTTTGCTTCCCTCCCTCCGTCCCTCCCTCCCAAAATATTGAGATTTATGCAATCCACATCAAGATTAACAGTTATATCAACATGCTTACATACTGCAAATTAAAACCTCATCTTTAAAGAACACTGTAGTTTTTTTAAGTACATGTTAAAATTTTGGGATATTAAGCATTTTTTACAGCTTTCTAGATATGTCTCACTGCTTGCACTGTGTTTCTTTACTACGAAGAAAAATATATATTCATTTCATGTTTTTACTCTTTTTCCTCTTGCTGCTGATCACAATTTTCTTAATTATATCTGTGTGTTTATTTATGACTAATTCTACCTCTTCCTTTGCAGACCATTGGATGAGTCATGTTCAAGTGTATCATGAAAACAGTGACTCTACAAACTTGGCAGAAAAAAGTAAGAGCAAATGAATGAAAATACACAAAAAGGTATGTATCATGCTCACAAATATATCCACACCAAAACATTGACTCTTTTTTATTAGCAATTAACCATATTTATTATCCAGTCTGAGTACCTTGATAGGTATGGATAGAAATATGAAGTGCAAAATGGAAGGAGGAAGAGGAGAAGGTGGAGGAGAAGGAGAAGGAAGAAGAGAAAAATCAGTAATGAATAAGAGAAGCATGCTAATTTTGATTACATTTTCCTTATGATATTCAATGAGAGTCTAATAGCGGATTCACACATTTACTATGCCATAGTTTGTGTTACCTATGGGTCATTATCCCTGAGTTAGATGGTTCCTTTTCCCTATACATCTGCAGAATGTTGAGTGAACAACTCTGCCCATTAAAAAATAAGTTACATCGAACTTGGTTCAAGTGTTATGTCCAAACACAGGATGCATATAATGTTTCATGCACTGAGGTCATCATAATTCTGGTGGAATTATGCAATTCCACATTCATGCAATTGTACATTTTTTCTACTCTATACACAACATGTGTATAGAGTAGAAATTACCCATTACCTGAATCTGTGAGTTCCAAACTTTTAGGAATACATTTAAGAGAAGAAGATTTTTCAAAACCCTTCTCTCTGTCATTTTCCTGGTCAGCACCGTGTTATTATGCTCATTATTTATTCTCAATTAAAATTATGCCTTCAGCCAAGTCCTCCTAATTTTTCCTGGCCTAATTTGAGACATATAATACTTAAAAAAAATCTCCCACCATTTTCTTCTGAATTCCTGCCAAAACTGGCAGCCGTTCTTCATCGTTTTTCATCATCTCCTTTAGTGCTACGCAACCCTCTCTTTCAAAATTGATGGCGATCTGTGCTAATAACAATGAGTACAAGGTAGGGTGTTCCAAAATTGGATCAGGTGAGCAGGTGTAAGAATGATTTAAGACAAAATCCAGGGATGGAGAGCTTTTGAACAATGGCACACTGTCACATGCATTAATGGAGCATGAAACAAAGCCACAATATGGAAAACATAAGCTAATGGTCCTATAGCATATATACTATTTCTTCTATTCAGCAGCTGCCAAAATAAACTAGAATGGGATGTAATTCTACACAGCCTATATCAATTTGGGATTAACTTCCAGGATTTCCAGCTAATTTGACTATGTTTTTGTGAAGATTTAGGTAAATGTTCCATCTCATCTGGGGCAGGATTCTGCAGACAATTAGCCTGAAGAGTTCATCTGAAGGTAGGTTGATCCAATGTCCAAACGGAGTCAACTTTCCAAACTGAAGTGTTCAAATTGTCGAATCACAAGTCTATGGACTGATTAGACTGCATTTAGGTACACACAGAAAGAATCTTTTCCAAATCAGTTGAGAAATCTAAATTAGATTGATTGGATTTGATAATGCAATTTGGCTACCAGAATCAATCCAATAAATGATTTCAGTGGAAGTTTGCCTGATTCAGTTTAGTTTAGTTTACTTTATTGTCATTGCACCTCGTACAATGAAATCAAACACCATCTTCAGTGCACATCATGACCATGACCATGAAAATAAACACAAACACACATCCTTCACCCTCCATACATTGAACTGAAAACCCCCAACACCGCACCAACACTGCACTATACAGCAGAATTCAAAAGAGCTCCTGCCCTGGGATAGAAGCTCTTTTTCATCCTATTTGTCCTTGTTTTTATTATTATCCTGTACCGTCTGCCAAATGGTAATAGTTCAAAAAAAGGGGTGCTCAGGATGAGATGGATCATTGAGAATGTTTTGAACTTTCTTAAGGCAATGGAAGCTATAAAGCTCTTCCAAAGAGAGGAGAGGGCAACCCATGATCCTCTGGGCAATGATGTTAACCCTCTGGAGTGCTGTCCTATCTGCCTCTGTGCAATTGCTAAACCATCTAGAGGTGCAGGAAGTTAAGATACTCTCTATAGTGCAGCGGTAGAAGGTCACCAGCAGTTTTTCATTCAGTTGTTGTTTCCTGAGAAGTCTCAGGTTCACACAGTCTCATTGAGACAATACTAGTACAAATGCCCAACATTTTAATTTCTTCAAAGGTTGATAAAATGCCAAATAAATCATCCTAAACTTGACATCAATCTTCTGAAATTGTTTAGCCTGCAAGCACACAAGGTTAAAATTGTGATAGGAATGAAGGCATGTTCATTGTTCCCTCAATAATTCTGAGCATTCAGGTACCCCAAGTACTTTGGTCTGCTGAGCAGCAAAACTTGGAGATTGGAGGGTTGTTCATTGAATTTTCAACAAAGCCTCCCCAGATGTGATGGAGTAACATCTGTAGCAGTATTGGGGGATGATTTGGCCGACTCAGAACCTTCCCAGAAAGGGGCCTGGAATTAAGAGACCAAGCAGTCCTGAGTTGGATGGGTGAAGGAGGAAGTGCTTCAAGATAGCCATATCCTAGAATCTGTCTAGTAACTTAGAAGGTTATAACTTTAGCTGGGCAAGATTCTGTCTATGAGGCATAGGCAAATAAAGATTTAGAGTTAACTGGATCTCACAGTCTTGTCTCTGGGTTTGAGCCTGACATTACATTTGGGTGTCTGACTGCTTAGGTTTCCAGTCCTAGAGAAATACTGTATATAAACAGCTACTTAGTCTCCTGCAAGCCTTTGCACATGGTTTGTGCATTCGAGCTACCCATGGGGAGATGAGGTGCAAGTTACATACTATTAACCTAAGGAAATGCATCATCTTCTTGTCCACTTCTCGGAAATACACAGAGAGCAAAAGATACTGTATTGCTAAAAAGATACGAAAACAGATATAGAAATAAGTACTTATTTATCTTCACTGTAAGCATTTATATCTGCTCCCTAGATATCACACATCCCAAGCAGTTGCCCAGAGGGGATACTAATACTTGCAATTTATCAGATTCTCTTTGTTTCTTCTTCTTCATACTGGGTTATTCTTAGAGTGATTTATCTTGGAATTATTGAGGTCATTTTGTTATTAGTGGTGGCAGAGGGTGGCAGTGCTGGGTGTCATTGTCTCCAGTCCGCCCACTTTTCCCTAGCTATGGAGATACAAATGGAGCAATCCCTCTGTGGTGTTCCTTGGATTTATAAAATAAACCAGAGAGGATGTAAAACATTGGAGAGATCATTGAACAGTGAATGATAGGACATTCACAGACCATAGCACACTGTGGGTGTGAGATTATGTACCTTATAGGTACATAAGTTTGCAGGTAGTTGTAGACTTCATTCATTTAGCATAAACTTCTCTCTAAATACACAAAATAGAAGAAGGAGGAGGAGGAGGAGGAGGAGGAGGAGGAGGAGGAGGAGGAGGAGGAGGAGGAGGAGGAGGAGGAGAAGGAGAAGGAAGAGGAGAAGGAGAAGGAGAAGGAGAAAGAGAAGGAGAAGGAGAAGGAGAAGGAGAGGGAAGGATTGATTTATTTTCAAATGGCTCTAGAGGAGATAAAGGTATGGAACAGGCTATTAAGCAAATTATGGCTTGCACTTGATGTTTCCATGGGTTACATCACGAAAAATGGAGGGAAGTGATGACATGTTTATTTGATAGCTATGGGCCTGGAACTGAGAAAGCACTTAGATTTTATAGCTCAGTAAGATGGAGGCTTATAGAAACAGGTTTATTTGGATGCTGTTTTTTCCAGGGGTTTTATGGTTCTAGGATGGATGCTGCAACAGCACAACAGTGTTCAGATGCTGCCAAGTTTCATCAAATTTCCATTAAAATTATCAGAAAGATTATTCAGAATCTTACTGAAATCTCATGGGAATGGCTGATTTTGAGATATTTTAGCCATTTTTTTTTAAAAAAGTGCTTATTTCAAATTAATGTAGGATACTTTGGCGTTTCATATTCCTTCCTCTGCATTATATTTTTATGTTAGTCTTATCTGGTAATTTATCTCAATGACTACTTTCTCATCTTATTATATTTTTATTTTAGTCTTATCTGGTAATTTATCTCAATGACTACTTTCTCATCTTATTATATTTTTATTTTAGTCTTATCTGGTAATTTATCTCAATGACTACTTTCTCATCTTATTATCTTTGTCTATGGCATTGGTTCCCAACAGTGGCCAACCCTGGGTTTGTGAACTTCAACTCCCAGAATTCCACTGCCAGCATGGCCATAGGTAAGGATTCTGGCAGTTGAAGTCCATACTCCTGGAAAATGGTCAAGGCTGGGAGAGAAAAACAGTCTATGGCCATAATGGCATCAGAGGCCACCAATTTGCAATCAGAATAATTAATTAACTCACTGGAAATGAGGGTGAAAAATAACTTCTACAATCCTTCTATTTACTATGAGACCAGCAGTAAAGAAATCTTCCTGATTTCTTTACTCTTGTTCAGCTCTTTGGGTCTTGACACTGAGAAAGAAAATGGAGTTTTCTAACACATGGCAGGCAAGAAACAGATAAACATTTCAGCCATATCTCTTAAGTAAAGTATCAGTTTACCCACGAGAGACTCTTGAGAAAGAAGATCAGACATTGCCCAGAGGCTCCAACTTAATGTATTCATTAATAAACGAGAATTGGATTAATAAATTAGGTTTCCAAGATTCTCTGTCAGAATGTTATATACAGTCCCTCTTAAGCTCTCAGAACAGAGAGAGAGAGAGAGAGAGAGAGAGAGAGAGAGAGAGAGAGAGAGAGAGAGAGAGAGATGTTACAATACATTTACATTACATATATAAATTATACAATCCACATATTACATTATATAGAGAGATACAGATGTTACATATAGATGTTACCTTTTAAAGCTTCCTTTGGGTAGTTTTGTCAAGTCTGAACAAATTTTTAACTTTTCCCAAAGTAGAGAATGTTTTTAATAATTGAATATTTGCATGCATTGATTTCTGATTTTCTAAAAAAATATATAAAAGTTTGCTAAATGCTTCAATTACTTATTAATCTTATTACTTAATATAGAAAGCCAAGCATCTGACAATTACTTGGTAGATCAGGGTTGCAAAAATTTTCAGACTCCTGTTTGATGCTTCTTAGATTCTCTGTCCAATTTGGTATGCCTCCTCCTCCTCCTCCTCCTCCTCCTCCTCCTCCTCCTCCTCCTCCTCCTCCTCCTCCTCTTCCTCCTCCTCCACACTGGCTTGATAAACGATAGACTAGAAGAACAGGTCAATTCCTGATCACTTGTGTGCCTACGTGACAAGGCATGGAAGTAATTTTACAAACATATAATTCCCCCAGTGCTGTCATTTCTAAGTACTCTTCCAAGTACTGTTAAAGTTGATTCAGACATCCCATTCCCCATCAAAAGTTGTCTGCCTCTTGAGTTGGTGCTTAGAAGGAAATTGTTTCTTAGGCACAAGATTCAGAGGCATGGTAGAAGAAGAAAAAAACTGTGCCCAGCAGCAACTCACTCCTTCCCCCTCCCTTCCTTGTGGAAAGGAAAGAGGAAATCTTGACAATTTGGAATATAGGTCAACTAAATTACCAACAGAGTCCAAACTCATTCATATCATATATGAATACGGCATATAGTAATACTATTGTTAAATTTGCAGATGATACAACAGTGGTGGGACTTATCTTGGGGAGGGGGGGAGGGGTGAGTCTGCCTACCGAGATGAGGTGGACCGGTTGCTTTCATGGTGTGAAGACAATAACTTGGTCCTCAACACCAATAAGACTAAGGAGCTTATAGTGGACTATAGAAGGAACAGATCAGACATCCAACCCTTGCTTATCAATGGAGACCGAGTGGAGCAAGTGGGTTTTAAGTTTCTGGGTGTTACCATAAAATAGGACCTGACCTGGGGTGCCCACATTGCAGCACTAGTCAAAAGGGCCCAGCAGAGATTATACTACCTGACGCTTCTCAGGAAACAACAACTGAATGAGAAACTGCTGGTTACCTTCTACCGCTGCACCATAGAAAGCATTTTAACATACTGCACCTCTGTATGGTTTGCCAATTGCCCAGGGGCAGATAGGACAGCACTCCAGAGGGTGAACGTCATTGCTCAGAGGATCATGGGTTGCCTTCTCCTCTCTTTGGAAGAGCTTTATAGCTCCCATTGCCTTAAGAAAGTTCAAAACATTCTTAAAGATCCATCTCATCCTGGGAACCCTTTTTTTTTTAACTATTACCATCTAGCAGACGGTACAGGATAATAATAAAAACAAGGACAAATAGGCTGAAAAACAGCTTTTATCCCAGGGCAGTAGCTCTTTTGAATTCTGCTGTATAGTGCAGTGTTGGTGCGGTGTTGGGGGTTTTCAGTTCAATGTGTGGAGGGTGAAGGATGTGTGTTTGTGTTTATTTTCATGGTCATGGTCATGATGTGCACAGAAGATGGTGTTTGATTTCATTGTACGAGGTGCAATGACAATAAAGTAAACTAATAACTAATGAAGAATAGATAATAGAGAAAAGATAGGTAGGTAGGTAGGTAGGTAGGTAGATAGATACGGATGGCTCAATAGATCAACTGATAGATCAACTGGATAGATCAACTGATAGATCAATAGATTGATGCATGGATCAGTGGAAGGAAGGCTGGATCAACTGACATACAGACAGAAGACAGACATACAGGCAGGCAGACAGGCATGTCTGAAACATTCACCATAGTAGCAGTTTAATTATATCTAGTAGAACCATGAAAATATTTTGAGGTCATTATGTTTGAGTCTTGAGCTATCCCTTTGCAACTTCACCAGAAACATTTGATTGTTGGACAGTCCCATTCATATTTTATCCCTTATTCGGTCTGTTTCAATTATGTAACAGAAGTTGGAACAACCTGTTCTGAGGTCAGAACACTGCCAGGAAGGCCAGAAGAAGCAGTTCCAAGTTTGGAAACTTTCCAGCAAAATCAGGCTAGTCCTCTGATGCTTCAGGTTTGGGTGGATTTTGACTTCAAACTGTTTTGTACCTCTCTGCTTACTTGCACCTAATTTTTATAGACTGGATTGTAGCTGGGTGCATTTACAGTGGCAGGTCACCATGACACATGTAATGCAGGGATACACAGAAAGGATAGTTAAAGTTGCAGATAGAATTTGTACATCTTTATAGAGTTCAGCAATAATTTATGAGCATGTCTTTATCAAATGTATCTCCTGTTGCAAAGATAAGTAGACTCTTGCTGGGTCAGAAGACAGCAACATAAATGATATAAAAAGACAAAATATACACCTAACTATTTGTATTAATTGTAGCCTGCCCAATTAGATTGTATTAATCAAAATCTTTCTGGAAGGAGAGGATAGTAATAAGATTGTACACATTACCAGTCTGAGTTCAGTGTCCATTTAGTTATTCATTTGGGTTAAGAAAATGTAAAAATTTATTCAACAACCATTTTTAATTAATGCCACCCTAACATCATTATGTTTCCAAAGCTTTGTAAACCACTGCAGTGCAGAGTTGATGATTGTATGTTTCCTATTACCAGATTTACTATTGAAAACATGGGGAGATTAAAATCTCTATTTCTTTAGTCAGTGGAATTGTTGAAAAAAATTAACTGAACCATACAGTGTCATGGAAAAATATTTAGTCACAGTTGAGTCTTTATTCTATTTGATAATATTGTTTGGTTAAAGGTTTGTTTACTCAAACTGAATCCTCTTAAAAAAAAAACTCCAGCCACAAAATATTTCCAAACAGATTCCTAACCATCTGTATAAATATTGTCAGGGCAGAAATATTGAATAAGTATATTTATCTATGTGTGTCTTAATATTTTTAGAGTAAAAAAAACTTAAATGGATACATGCATTCAAGGTTTATTTATTTTGCTTTTGTTAGTCTTTTCATTTTGTTACTTTTTGCCAAGATATTTATATTAATTAAAACATGATCAAAATAGCAGCCATCAAAAGACCATGGCTTTTCTCTATTTTTTTTTTTTTTGCTGAAATGAAGAAAGCTCTACTAATAATAACAGGAACCCGTTTTATTTTACCACGGTGGTCAGACTTATTTTGTTCTGGGTCTCAAAAGATATTTGGTCTTTGAACTTTTGAATTGTAAAGTATTTTATTTGCATGCATGGATTCTTTATGAATAGATCACGATGATTTAATCAACCAAGAATATACAGTATATCAAGCATGCATATCCAGTAATCTATTGAAAAAATGTGCAGTCTTCACTGCCCGGAGTCAATCTTTTTTGGCATGGGGAGCAGAAGTGTTATTCAGCAGGTTCTGACCAGTTTTGGAGAACCGGTAGTGGCAATTTTGAGTAGTTCAGAGAACCGGCAAATCTCACCTCTGATGGGCCTGCCCCCATCTATTCTCTGCCTCCCAAGTCCCAGCTGATCAGCTGGGCCTTCTTTGGTTGCCCTGCTCAGGAGAACAGAGCTGGAAAGCAGGTTAGTGGGGTGGGGAAGGAAGGGGGATTTTGCAGTATATCCTTCCCCTGCCATGCCCACCAAGCCATAACCACCAAGCCATGCCCACAGAACTGTTAGTAATTTTTTTTTTGAATCCCATCACTGAAGAGGAGAGAAACATTACAATAGGTGGAGTGATGTGCCAAAGTGAGCTTATTACAGACAAGGACTGAGCCAACATTTCCTATTCTCCCTTACAACAGAATAACAGAGTTGGGAGGGACCTTGGAGGTCTTCTAGTCCAACCCCCTACTCAAGCAGGAGACCCTATACCATTTCAGACAAGTGGCTGTCCGATTTCTTCTAGAAAACCTCCAGTGATGGGAGCATTCACAAGATCATATTTCTTCCTCTGGATAATTTGCAAAAAAAACTTGCTTCTCCTCCTTGCCCAAAACCATTCAAAACTGAGACAGGTCAAAATCACAATTTATTTATTTGATTAATTTGCCACCCATCTTGTTCTGAAGCGACTCTGGACCTCAAAATAATGCATCTTGGAATGCCATCATGTCATATCACAAATTAGTTTTCCACATAAAAATGTTGCTGTGAGAAATCAAAATCAAAATAGGCTTTTGCCTTTATAGAACATCCTCTGTTTAGTGTCCAAAATACTTCAGGACATATTTGCTTGCCTTATCACGATTTTTGTGGTTTCTTTTCTCCCAAGAAGACTTTTTAATAGTATGTTTTAACAGTGCTCTCCATCCTAGTGATGTCTCAATTTCAAATGCCTTTCCTGACAATTTTTAAAGGCTATGACTCAGCATAATTATCTTTGGAAAAATCACACCGAAAGCGTAAGAGTGCTAACTTGAAATAAACAATTCTGTATAAATATTTTGTGCTTGGATCAAACCTGGGCTGTGAATAACAAGAGATAATTAACTTTATGAATTCTCCTGGGTGGTTAGAGTTGTTCTATACAATTTTATGTCTCTCTCGAATTGCTGGGTTTAGCACATTACACTTAATTGAAGGTTTTAGATTTGTACTGGTGCTCTCTGTGGAGGAAGAAATATAATGTAAATGTTGCTATGTTGATTATTGAGTGCTTGAAACCTGCCTCATTTCCAGTTCACTTCTTCAATTTTCAATCTGGCACAATGCAAATTGAAGAAGAGCATTTCAAGAGAGTAATTCATTCCCTCAATTTACTGGGGCTAAATTAAAGTGATTTGACTTGCCACCAAGATGATAAGAGAGACCGATATAATCTTGTTGGTTATCTGCCAACAGAGCTGGTATATAACTTATGCATACTTACTTGGAAGTAAACTCCATTACATTGAAAGGTGAATAAGTATTACAACAGTTACAACAGTTCATTTTGTGACCATTCAAAGTTACAACGGCACAGAAAAAAGTAACTTATGACCATTTTTCACACTTACGACTATTGCAGTATCTCCACAATCACATCATCAAAATTCAGATACTTGGCAATTGATTATACTTATGACAATTGCAGTGAGGTCATCTGATCATCTTTTGCAACATTCGGACAAGCAAAGTCAATGGGGAAACTTAACAACCACTAACTTAACTTAAAGACTGCAGTGATTCACTTTACAAACATGGCCAGAAAGGTCGTAAAATGAGGCAAAACTCACTTAACAAATGTCTCGCTTACCAACAGAAATCTTGGGCTCAATTGTACAGGACTACCAGTACAGATTTAGAATCAGACTGCTTTCCAAAGGGTGGTGGACTATAATTCCCATCGTCCTGATCATTAGCCACACTCATGGAATATAGGAGTCAACACTGGAGTCTCCTTACTCCATCTTTCATTATTCTGTGAGTTTTGTGCACTTTGAAATGAATTCTTTCTGAATTCTGGCGTGAACCAGAACTTTCATAAATAATTCCAGAAGATGGATGTGAATTTGTAGTAACTTTCATTATTATTTTCTCTTACTAATAAAACTATGTAAAAAAGGAATCAGATGAGTTTGGCTTGGATTTACATGAGATTAAATGAAATTCTTATTCTATACTGACTGACCATGTATACTTGCTCACTGATAAAAAAATTTGGCACAAGAGCATGCACAAAAGATTGGAAGATGTTATTACCAGGCCCAATAGAGAAGAATGCGTTTAAATAATATCAAATATCAATTTGATGTTTCTTTCTCTTATTGCTACCAAAAGAAAAAAAAAATAAGAACGAGCAGCATTAAAGAAGGGCACGGTCTCAAATGAATCAGCACACTTTTTTGCTTTTTTTTTTCTTGGAGAATTACCTCTGCATGGTAAATAATGTACCAAAGTGTTGTGAATCATACTGTTATTCTAAAAACAATTTGTGAGGCAGGAGAAAAACTAGTTGCTTAAATGTGTAAAGAAGCTAAATAATTCTCATTCACCCAGAAAAAAATTTACCCTTTGAGTCCATAATATTTCTTGTGTAGACGTATCTGCTTGGGTATCAACTGAGATGGAAGAGAACATTATGCAGTACAGAATATCCTAGGATATATGCAGATATTACATGAGTATGGGCTCAATCTTACTATGAGACTACTCATTATGTCATCTTTGCTAACCCATTTTTAAGGAATGCAGTTGCTCTTGATATGAACACAGAGGTCATTTATGTAGAGTATGAAAAGAGTTGGTCCTAGAATACTGCCTTGGGGGACACCACTATTGACAGGTACAGAATTTGATAGGACGCTCCCAATTTTGATCATTCATTGTCTGTTTAACAGGAATGCTTCTATCCAGTTATGCAGGTGTCCAGAGATACCGTAAGATTTTAGTTTTAGGAGTAGTTTGTCATGTACCACTGAATCAAAGGCTTTACAGAAGTCTATGTAGATTGCGGCTATTGCTTTGCCCTGATCAAGTTGTGTAGTCCATATGTTTTTGCAGTGTAAGAGGTGCAGATTACATGATAGTTTTTTCCTAAAACCAAATTGTTTATTAGAGAGTAGGTTGTTTGTTTCTAAGTGGAGGATGATGGATTGGTTAATTCCATGACTTTACAGGTGACGCAGCATAAAGAGATTGGTCTGTAATTTTCAATTAGCCTTTTTGAAGATGGGGATGACCATGCCTTGTGACTATAGTTTTGGCAAGGAGCTGGTCTTGAAAGATTTTTCAAAGATTATGCTTAGAGGTTCGGCTATGGCAGTGGGTAGCTTTTTTAAGTTCTTGGGTAACTTGGATATTTTTTACATGTAGGGACTTTTTATAGAAGATAGCAACACCACCCCCTCTACAGATTTCACAATCTGATCGGTAAACATGATAGTCTCTTACTGTGATAATGGAGTCAGGGAGAGATGCATTGAGCCATGTTTCACAGACAAATATAATGTCGAATTTAGCTGTATTTAATAAGGCATTTTATTTACAAGGCTTCTTGCACTGAGTAGCTTGCATTTAAGGCCAGTTGTGGTTGGAATAGAGGTGGTTAGGAGCATGCATGCCTAGTTTTTAGTAATGTTGGATTGGATGGGACGGGGTCATCTCAGCAAAATGACTCTGTGCGGTGCTCATCATCGTATCAAAAACAACTAATATAACCCACCCAAATCCATATTAATAGATTTCGTAAAAGTGAATGAGAAGATATTTTATGATATTTGCATAGTTGTCTGGCTGTGCCCAATGTCTATGTATAGTATGAGAGCTTGCTTAGCACAAGGTCCTACCTGTTTTTTTGTGGGATTTTTGCAGCAGTGACACAGGGATAACCGACACTGAGCCGAAAGTGCTTATAAAACAGAATTCACTCCAAAGAGCTTGGTCAAAGTCCAACCTGAGATTCATGAGCGGAAGGGTTCTAATATCAGTAGCATGATTCAGAGGACTAGGCAGTAAAAGCAGCATCGAAGTCTGGCAAAGTTCAACTTCTCCAGGTTGCCACGACAAAGCAAAGGCCGGCCTAGATAAGTCGGTTACATGCAGTGTTTCCATTTATGACTGCTCTCAGGTGGTGACGTCAGGTCCAAATCCGCCTTCCCTCCCAAGCTCAAATAGATCAAATTTCTCACCCATGCTAGGCTTCAAGGGAGTCATCATCTCTTCCCCATCCATTACTCCCAATAACAGTTCTGATCAGTATGACTTGTTAACACTGACACATATATGCAGTTGGAAGCTGGGTTGCAATGCTGGTGTCAGAAATTGAAGACTGGAGAATTAGAGACAGAGGAAGTCTGTTCTGAACCGTACTTCTTATCTATTCAAAAACTGCCAGAATAAACAAAGAAGGTGATAGGATTCTGTTTGTGCAATCTATCTTAACTTGACACCCACCAATTTGAACCTCCCAGAATTTCCAGTCGGGATATCTACCAGTTCTTCATAGGGATTTAGGCAATGGCAATCCATACTGCTTGTCTTCCAACGTAGTGGGCTAGATGTGTCACAAACTTTGTCACAAACTACCCCTCCTGGTGACAAGGCAGAGAAGCTGAAGAGAATATTTCATCCCACTTCTGCCAGCGGATGGGAAACAATTGTTTCTCAAAATTGAGATTCATTTTTATTAGTCCTTCAACTTCCTCCCTCCCTCCAATGGTTGCAGAAATTGGATATGTCTAGTCTAGTAAAATGGAGGACTAGGGGTGCCAAGACAGCAATATTCCAATATTTGAGGGGTTGCCACAAAGAAGAGGTGGGATCAACTTTTTCAAAGTACCAGATTTCTGTGTATTTATCGTGACCATCAGGAACACATTTCTACTTTGTGGGAATGTGGACCTTAAATGGCATCCCTGTTGGACTGGCAGCTTGGTACAATGCTCCGTGCTATTATCAGCAGAGAAGAAAAGACAGCAGCAGATGGAGAATCGATAAGGATCAACAGAATCACCATTTACAAATAATTGAGGAAATGGAAAAGTGCAGAAAGAAATGCCACATACTGTAATATTTATTCAATCACAAAGCAGACCTTGAATTGCACCCCATTAGAGAAGTGATACTGCTTTGAAAGACAAGACATATGTCATATATTTCATACATTGTAACTAAGGAAACTGCCTCCATTTCTTCGAATTTCATTGAAATTCTTTTTTCAATAAGTTAGACTATAATTTCTGAGTCAGATATTGCAGCCAGATCACTGTTATGTTGGTTCTGAATCAAATTTATTATTAGTCCAAATACCAGCCTATTTAATCCAGTCCAGAATTGGTGTCTCAGCATACATATCAAGTACATCAACTCAGTTTTTTTTAAAAAGGCTTTATTTTGTAAAGTTGTTTTAATTTCGAAGCTTTTGTAAATTGAAAGTGGTTCTAACTTTCATTTAATTAAAAAGTTTAGCAAAAGAGAAAAAAATGATGCCTATAGGGGTAGTTTTCAAAAACTAAATCATTGGGAAGCTAAGCACATTACAAAACCACACAACTCCCTCTACTTGTGTACAAAATGAAAATTGCAAGTTGTTGCAGCTACTGTCAAGTTGAGATTTCCTTACAGAATTGTTTTTCCTACTAGTTTTTGATTCAGGCTGTCCTGAGACTGCCAGCCAATTTGTCAGTAACAGAGTACAAATGGCAACTTCAAATCTCAACAAATAAATGTTCTGTCTTACATATTGGCAAAAAAAATATATCAGAAAATAAAATACAAGCTGAATAGTCAAGATCTTGTTGATGATCCAAACTCTGCCAAGGACCTTGGAGTACTCATCTCTAATGATCTAAGTGCTAGAGCCCACTATAACTACACAGCCAAAAAGGCATTAAGAGTTGTTAACCTGATCTTACTAGCTTTTTCTCTGGTAATATTACACTAATAACCAGAGCATACAAAACATTTTTTAGACCAATACTCAAATACAGCTCATCAGTCTGGAACCCACATTACATATCTGATATTAACACAGTTGAGAAAGTCCGGAAATATTTCACAAGAAGAGTTCTCCACTCCTCTACTCATTGCAGAATACCTTATGCCACCAGACTTGAAATTCTAGACCTAGAAAACCTAGAACTATGCCACCTTCGGTCCGATCCATTAACCGCACCAAACTTGATTGCAGAAAATACGACTTCAGCAACAGAGTGGTCAATGTCTGGAATACTCTACTTGACTCTGTGGTTTCTTCCCCAAACCCCAAAAACTTTAACCTTAGACTGTCTACTATTGACCTCACCCCTTTCTTAAGAGGCCTGTAGGAGGCGTGCATAAGCGCACCCATCGCGCCTACCGTCCCTGTCCTATTGTTTCTTTTGTTTTTCTTATATGTACCCATTTCATGTATTCATAACTATGTTTATACTTATGCCTATTATGTTATGAGCAATTGACAAATCAAAATAAATAAATGAAATAAATAAATATTAACAACTTGCTTTTTCTTACAATCTCATATATATGGGGCAGATAACACATAACATACTACGTTGATGATTTCCTATATTTCTCTTTTCAGTCTCCTTCCTAAAATATTTAATAAATAAATATGGTAAAATCTGGAAGTCCTCAGGTGATGAATTGCAATGAGGAAGAAATCAGACATAGGATTGTTACAATGGAAGATAATTAATCTGTATGTGAATCCTGATTCCAGTTTTCTCCTTTGATAGGTTATTCCTTCCCATTGGGCGATTAGCTAAATATGACTTTTTCCTTCAGTGAAAATGGTATTGATAAGAACTTCTGAATTGCTGAATAATCCTGTTTTCTGTTGGCAGTAGATCATTTCCAGAAGAGACAAGTGTGAAGACAATTATTCTCCTCTCTGATTAGACTAATGTCCTGATGCATCAAATATGAATGCATTTGGGTTACTTGTATACCCCTAGTAATTTCAAACTACTTTATGAGGGGAAGTAAAGGGGAAAGGGCAGAGAGAAAACCAGAGAGACTATGGTTTTAAAGGCAATCATGTTGGAACACAACTTTAGAATTAATCTGTGAAGGAGCTTGGAAGGAGTAAGTTTCATAAGCAGCCTTGAAAAGGAAGACTATTAAGCTGTTCAAGTAGGAGGAAAAAGGGCCCATCTACAGACATGGTAGAAGATCTTAGCATGTAAGTGAAAGTGCATGATAAAATTAGTGTTTCTAATAATATAGGCCACCCTGGAGAGGTTTCATCCTACAATAGAAATAAAAATAAAATCCAAATAGGCAAATCCAAATAGGCAATAATAGGTAATTTAAAAGAGTCAATCAATTTAAAACAGGCAAAGTAAACATCGGAAAAAGAAATATTTCTCAGAGATAAAGCTTACTGAAAGCAACACACACACACACACACACACACACACACACACACCAGTGGTTCAAGCAGTGATTCAAAACTTTTTTACTACCAGTTCTATGGGTGTTGCTTGGTGGACGTGGCAGGAAAAGGAAACTGCAAAATCTCCATTCCCTCTCCACTCCTGGGGGAAAGTTACTGCAAAATCCCCATTCCATCCCGACCCCACTAACCTGCTTTCCAGCTCCATTCTCTTGTGCAGGGCAACAAAAGAAGACCCAGCCAATCAGCTGGGACTCAGGAGGCAGGGAATAGATGGGGACAGAGGTGGGACTTGCCGGTTCTCCGAACTACTCAAAATTTCCGTTACTGGTTCTCCAGTACTGATCAGAACCTGCTGAGTACCACCTCTGACACACATAATACATATACATATTCACACACAAACACACACACACACACACACACACACACACAGGTCATCCTTGAAAGTTGTTCCAAGGTCCACACAACATTATTTCTATCCTAGTCATAGGAAGTACCCATAGGTTACCTCTGGTCATTGCCCTTATTAAAATATATATTTCTTTCCTGTAATAGAATATATATTTTGTTATCAATTTTCCTGGAAGGTTTTCAAAAAAACAACATGCATGGAAATGCTCAGCTGGAAATTTGGATCCAGCCAAGGGCAAGAAGAAAACTCCCAGAAGTTCTCCTGTTAAAAAGAAAAGAGGGGAAAAAGTACTGAGAATTTGGGGATCACCTATTAATCATGTCATTACTACTAAGGTAGTAGTGAAAGTCTTCCAGTAAGAGGGTTTTAAAGGAATTTCCAGCTATCCACTACAGAGGCAGAGGTCTAAGGATTTCACATCTGCACTGAATGGCTTGGAAAAATAATAATAATTCAAGCATGCTTTTTATTTATCCTCTTGGAATCTTCAGCTTTACACCTGGAAAAATGGAAGTATATTAAGTTCACCCGAAGGGCCATCTGTCAGAACATCTTCTAATAAGATCTATTTAGCAGATAAACAGGCTTACAATGCCCTGGACCTATCTCACTAAAACTGTTATAGATTCACTGATCGATATCTTGAAGTAATTCGTAATAAGTCTTTATTACCACTAGCTTGGCAGGCGGTAGATTTCAGACCTGTAATATAGAGCCAAGAATATCTCTTGATTTATTATATTTTTTCTCTTTTTAAAAAAGGCCCTATTTGATTGGTGGATTTGTGTTTAATAGAATATTCCCTGTCAGACTTCACACTAGGCATAATAATAACTGTTGACTCTCTAGACACTTTACTTTGTATTCTGGAACTTGTATATAGTAGCAGACTTGACATAGCTAGATGAGTTTGCTTTACTGCAGGCAAATTAGAGTCCAGATGTATGCAAAAGAGCTCCTTACGGCAGAGCTTAGACACTAAGTACTTTCTGCTCCAAGGGTTTAAATTTTTAGATGTTTTCCAGTAAATGGAAATATTGCTATTGTCTTCCCAACCATTGGATTGGGATACACCTATTCATAGTTAACATGACTCAGAAAAGAATATTTGTAACTCAGGATTGAGTTATTTATTTATTTATTTATATTTGTCAATTGCTTACAAGATAATAGGTATAAGTAAAAACATGAATACATGGATACATATAAGAAAAAAAATATATAAAAGAAACAATAGGACAGGGACGGTGGCATGTTGGTGTGCTTATGCATGCTCCCTACAGACCTCTTAGGAAAGGGGTGAGGTCAATAGTAGACAGTCTAAGGTTAAAGTTTTTGGGGTTTGGGGAAAAAAGTTGTGGGGAAAAGAGTTGTAGTGTCCTTGCTGTTCTCTGAGCTTGGCTCTTTTCTTGCAGATGTTTTATTATCAAACTGCACCCTTCTAGCATGGATAAAGTTACCTATTTTGGTGATGAAATGTCTGCAAGAAAACAAAGAAGCTGAGTGAGCACCAAGGACTCTATAGTTCAACCTTAAGCTGAAAATATTCTCTTCTGTGTTATATTAACTCTGAGCAAGTGTGTTCTGTCTTTAACTTTCCTGGCTGAATATAAAGACAGTTAGATAAATTCTACAAAGGCTTCCATACAAAGTTTCTTTATTGGATTGTAATAGGCATCCTCAAGGTATAACTCACATTTATGTTGAGATTCATCTAATCTCCAATCTTTGCATAGTCATCTTCACACCAGCACGATGCTGGAGTCCAAGCAAGAATAAAGGAAACTCCCCCAAACCCAACCAAGATTCAATTCAGTGACCAATCAGGATTACAGGTGTGACCACATGACATGAACTACATTCCCCATGAGGCATTCCCTTAAGGGGACAGCTCCCAATTCCCAAATAACTTTATACTGTCTAACCAGCACAAAGTGTATCCCAATCTGATGGTTGGGAAGTATATTTTAACTCAGGGTAAAATATTCTTAGTTTATATTAATTATACTGTAGTATAAATAATAAAAATTAACAGTTTTGCTTAGCCTGAGAACCATGGGTTTCTATCCAGCCAACTTCCCTCATTACATTCCGTAAGAAATGATTGATCTAATATACCGGAACCATTACCTTGAGGGAACTAAAGGAGTCTTCAGGGAACCACTAGCTGATCTGTGGATAATTCCAGTCATTTAATAGATAGATATATTTTCCAATCTGTTCCTGAAAAATCACTGAAGTGCAATAAGTTAAGATAAACACATAGAAATTTGGTATGGGCAAATAGGAAGGCGGAAATCTGATCTGTCTTTCTGTCAGTTTTACAAACCTTATGTACATCAATATAATTCATAAAATATCAGGACATAAATTCATTGGTCTATTTAGGACCAGAGATAGAATAGAATAGAATAGAATAGAATAGAATAGAATAGAATAGAATAATTTATTGGCCAAGTGTGATCGGACACACAAGGAATTTGTCTCCAGTGCGTATGCTCTCAGTGTATATAAAAGAAAAGATATATTCATCAAGAATCAAGAATCATAAGGTAGAACATTTAATAATAATCATAGGGTACAATAAGCAATTCAATCATACTAGGAAACAGTCAATATAAATCATAAGAATACAAGCGACAAAGTTACAGTCATACAGTCACAAGTGTGAGGAGATGGGTGATAAGGATTGATGAGAAGATTAATAGTAATAGTAGCGCAGACTTTGTAAATAGTTGGACAGTGTTGAAGGAATTGTTTGTTTAGCAGAGTGATGGCGTTCGAGAAAAACTGTCCTTGTGTCCAGTTGTTCTGTTGTGCAGTGCTCTATAATATCATTTTGAGGGTAGGAAATGAAACAGTGTATGTCCGGGATGTGAAGGGTCTGTAGATATTTTCACAGCCCTCTTTTCGACTCATGCAGTATACGGGTCCTCCATGGAAGACAGGTTGGTAGTAATTGTGAAAATCCTGAATGTCTGAGAAATGTTTACTTACTTTTACTTACTTTTCAAAACAAAAACACCCTGCCATGCCTTCAGAGATAACTTCTCTTTTCTTCCTGGAAGTCTTCCTTAACAGACTACGTGACTACATAATGTTGCATGATCACATGGCCAATCCAGGAAGTGCTGCAATGAAAAATCGGTCTCTGGGGTGAACACTGCCTACTTTGAGAAATGAAGGCATTTTTGTCAGTGAAAACAAAGAGGAAAACTTCAAGAGTTCTCATTAACTGCACACACTTGACTTGATTTCTTCCTGAGAGTGGATGGACGATGAATGTTGCTTTCTGGTAGCTTATATCATGCCATGGACTCGTGAAAAAAATCAATTTCACTTCCAGCAACATCTGTGGCAAAATGCCAATAAGAAAGATGAAACAAGCTCACCATAATAGTTCAATGCTTCATTATATTGTAGAGATACTGGGCGTGTTTTGAAAGCACTGCCCAAGTTGCTGGGAGATCGGCATCAGATAAATGTAATAAATTATAGTGAGTCACACAGTCAGCCAGATGTTTAGACTGGATTTAGCATTTTTATTCACCTATGATGTCCTTCTGAAGGACCCGGGACAGACAGATGCCCTTCGATGGCATTAAATGTATCATTACAGGATGTAAGCTGTTCAAAGTAAGGTTGCTTTTTGCAATTGACTGATAACATTTTTTTTGTCAATGCTGATGGTATGCAACTGGTGTCCAGATGTTTTGAGATTGCATCCATGGCACTTATCACAACTGGTATTATCGTTGCTTTCTTCCTTCTATTTGCAGGTCTTTGTTATTTACTCTGTTGTGCTGTCTCCAGGAACTGCAACATCCACTATCTTGATTTGTCTGTCTTATCAACAATCAAATCGGGGTATTATGTGGTAGTGCTTTGTCTGTTTTAAGGTGCCACCAGTTCTTGCTTGGAGGTAAATGATATTTCTTGTAGATATTCCATTGTACCACAATTCTTCTCATTTCTGACTTTATATGCTCCTTTTCTGTTAATTAATTTGATGGGGAAAATCTCCTCCTCCTCCTCCTCCTCCTCCTCCTCCTCCCTCCTCCTCCTCCTCCTCCTCCTCCTCCTCCTCCTCCTCCGACTCCCACAATTAGCAATATGTACAAATTGGAAAAAATACTGCTAACTGGATTGGAAAAAACTGCTAATTAATTTGTTGAATGAAACAATAATATTAATAGAATATAGGGCTGTCTTTTTGTTTATTCACCAACTGCCTTCCCAGCAAATTGTTACTGAAAGTTTAATCATCAAAGCTAAGGGACTCAGAATTGACTCAGGCAATTATATTCACTTCCACTCCTTGTATATAGGGAAGCAATATTTGCCAACATTTAAACATTAAAAATATTAATAGTGCCAATAAATTAGAAATTTCCTATTTTTATGCATACTTTTTGGAAGCTGTGTAAATAAATAAATTATATTATTGAATATTATGACTAAAAAGCCAAAATAGCAGCTTGGCATCAGTGATAACTCTTTCTGTTCTCCAGCTATATTTTTTTTTAAATCCATGAATAGATTTATCAATGAAAAACATTTATTGTTCACAACATCTTTACATCTTGTCTTGCTATTTTTCATGCAAGTATGTAAAAACAAATGACAAATATCAACCATCTTGGGAAAATACATTTTTCCTTGGATAAACACAGATGTAAAACATCTGGAGTGGCAGCTTTTTTCTTTAAAGAGTCAGCTATTGAGTTTAAGTAATTCATTTATTATTATGGTCATTAATCACCACTGAACATATAGTGAAGGATCTGTGGCATATTTTACAGTACTCGTGTATATATAATCAATTTATACTTCAAGCAATTTATATTGTTTCATATAATTTGTAGTGCTTTTGAACAGTAAGAAATTAATTTCCTGAAGGTTATTTTCAAACCCATTGGTGTGGTAGGAAAGAGTTTGTATTGTAAAAATATTACTATGTGCCCATTAGTGGACTTTGGAGGATGGAAGTCCATACAAGTTTTTAAATGAAAGTACTGGGTATTTAGCTAGAAATCAATTAATCAATCACTAATCTTTATTTGGTCAAAGACCAGTAAAATGTAAAAGAAGAAAAACAGAGTGTATAAATAAACATGATGATATACTAACAAAATAAAATTATGTAGCATAACATTCACTCCTCTATTACTATATTAATGCAGGCGTTACCCAGATAATAAATCTCATTTTGATAGAGAATCAAAACCTTAGTTCATCTGTTCCACACTCCTGGGTACAAAGTCTTAGGATAAATTCTACTGCAATTTTATTCCCAAAATTTAAGTATTGTATGCCACTTGAAGTCACTTTTGACTGAGATGAATAAACTGCCATTTGAATGGATTTTTCATTTAAAAATTGAATAAATAAATTTTAATTAAAAATTGCTAACCTATGGTAATTCTGGTCCCAATTGTGATGGTAAATCCAGGACTCCCTGTATAAATTCTGAGGTTTCCAATGAACAGCAGGATGAGATGTGTCCCCAATCCCAACGAAGTGGATTAAGGTCTATGGGACTCCTATGCAAAATATCATTATATTCAACTTCCTCCGTGGGAGAAATGTTACCTGTAGCAGATTCCTCCATTCAAGCCAAACCACCCTGAAAGCTTGCTGAACCAGTTTCAGCTGCACAGTCTTGGCTGGTAAAGAAAACAATCTACATTCATTGACACAGAGTAATTGAATGGGATTAAATTGTCTCTGTTTCTCTTTCAAAGTGATCGTGAAAAGCCCAGTTCCTAATACATGCTTAACTAGGACTTGGGTGTGTGTATATATGTGTGTACGTGGAGTGGAAGGAGGTGGGCTGAATAAGCTGCAGGAACCCCATGAAGGGTTGGATGGATCCACTCAATTAATTCCAAGAGACTTAGAATTAGCCTTGGGCAGATCCAAGCAACTGTGGCATGTGAACATCAAAATCCCATTGTCCCATTTTGCCAATCAAGTCCTCCTAGAAAAAGAGCTAGACAGAGCAGAAAAGCAAGCTTCTCCATATTGGACAGCAAATAATACATCTCTTAAAAACCTATGGAAGATTTTCAATCATTCCGATCGTGGTTGTCCCAAAGGTGCTTTTTTTTTCCTTCAAAAGGCAACTGGATGGTCTTGTTTTTCTTTGAAGACATTTTGCTTCTTATCCAAGAATCTTCTTCAGCTTTGAAGAAGTGAAATGTCTTCAAAGAAAAACAAGAAAGTCCAGTTGCCTCTTGAAAAAAAAGAAAGTACCTTTGGAACATCTCTTAAACACTCATTGCCTGCATTCAATGAACTACCTCCATTGCTGCTTGCCTGTTTCATGGAGAAGAGGGTAGTGATGCTATGAAGGCAGGCCAACCCAGCCTTGATGTAAGGACTTGTGGGATATTGGAGAAAGGGTACCTAGATTTTATTCCAGGGATGTCCAACCCTGGCAACTTTAAGATTTGTGGGCTTTAACTCCCAGAATTCCCCAGCCAGCATGTCATATATGCACACACATACAAATATTGTTGTAGTTAGTTGGCAGGACTAGATGACTTCTCTTTACCCCAGGTTCAGGAGCAAAACAGCATGGTCTGTGTGTTGTGGTTCACTGGCAGCCAGTGTAGACAGCAGTGGAATAGGACATGGGGAAGAAAGGGGACTAGTCAAGAGAGTCTTGAGAGGACTTGGATGAGGGTCCTGCATCTGATGCAGAGATGGGGCCAGGACCAGCTGGGAGTGGGGTGCTGCCTTTGGAGCCTTACAAGTCTGGCAGCAGTGAGGCAGAGGAACAAGGGGAGCCTGTTCCCAGTGTGAATGTGCGCAGAGCTGCTAGAAGGCGAGAGCAGCTGAAACAAAAGGGGCGACTCGAGCGTAAGGCTGGGAGGTGATTGCCCCTCCCATAAGGGATAAAAGTCAGGCCAAGATGATCAAACCTTTGAAGGAAGCAAAGTAGTTCTATTGGTTCTGAGTCATCCTTGAAGCTCTTTATACTTCAGTTGGTTTTTTTTTTTTGTACTTTGTTTGGTTTCTTTTCTAGTTAATTGGATACTTCTGTTTTGGCAGCATTCCACAGAACTGAAAGGTGTGTGCTTATCTTGGGGCTACTGTTTGAGCTTAATTTCGGCTGGGAATGAAAACAATTCCCAGTATTGCAATAAAATAGGTTTTGTTTTTAAAACAAGTTTGTGAATAATTATGGTTTACAAAGCCTGGGTCAGAACACTGTGTAATCCTGGATCTATCCTAATTCACTCTGATTTCTTATTTCTAATAATCTTTACCCAGGCATAGTGAGTGTTACTGGTTCTGACTCTCTGGGCTGTTCATGTAGTATCAGCCAGTTAGTCACTGAATAAGTCACTAAAAAAAATATATATATATATAAAAATAAATTAATAGTTAGACCAATGGTATTAGCTTATATATATTTGTATTATTTTACTTGTACCATGCTTAAGTACAACTGCATATCAAAATAAAATGTACTGGTATAGTAATTTGAATGCAGAACACTAACGTAGTCAATCTGAGAACAATATGGATTTCTACATCCCTCTTTTACTTAAAGTGTATTAAACAAAGATAATTCTACAGCCCTGATATTGTATATGAAAAGACAGCTGTTCATTTCATTTGGCCTCTCTCATAATTCCCAATGCATTTCTGAATTTTCTGCCCGTTTACAACAGTTGCGACAAATCTTTGTAACGATGCTTTAGCACCTGGTTTTGCAGGATTTTCTCAAAAACCTTTTCACAAATGCATTTCCTCTAAAGCACACCTGTCAGATTCATCTTAAAAATCTGCTGTTCATATTTATTTAGAAAATCTACTTCCAATTTAGTAGTTAAACAAAAACAGAACAAATTTTTAGTCCTGACCATTCACAGAACAGAAAGCTCACAAGTCTGATCCACCCTCCCCAGTAGAGAACAATTGACCATGAGCAATCAGTAAAATTCACAGTTTAGCTTAAGTTTGTTCAGGTAGTCCTCAATTTAGGACCACAATTGAGCCCAAAATTCCTGTTGCTAAGTGAGACATTGGTTAATTGAATTTAGCCCCGTTCTATGACTTTTTGTGTCATAGTTGTTAAGTGAATGACTGCAGTTGGTAAGTTAATAACTTGGTTGTTAAGTGAATTTGATTTCCCTTTTGACTGTCATAAGGTCACAAAAAGTGATCACATGACTCCAGGACATTGCAACCATCATAAACATAAGTCAGTAGCCAAATGTCCAAATTTTGATCACATAACCGTATGGTGTAAGTGTGAAAAAACAATAATAAGTCACATTTTAGTGCTGTTGCAACTTTGAAAGGTCACTAAATAAGGTGTTATAAGTTGAGGACTAGCTGTACCACCCCGAATTCCCTAGAAGCATGAAAGTATTTAATCCAATACATTAGATAGTCCTAAATCCTAGCCTAGAAGGAAACACTCTTCATTTCATAGACTACTGTACAGTGGTGGGATTCTAATACTCTAAGAACCGGTTCTCTGCCCTAATGATTTTTTTCAACAACCAAAGTGCTCAGAAACTTAACAACCGGTTCTCCCGAAGTGGTGCGAACTGGCTGAATTCCACCACTGCTAATGTATCTCTGGTTCCATTTGAGAAACCCAGCCAGGTTTGCCAGTCAGACATCTAAAATACTGAACAATAATGAAACCAAGAGAAGGAAGTGAAAAGAAGCTTCCAAGGGCAACCATAAATGAAAATGCAAAGAAAAAAAGAAAGAAAGAAAGAGAGAGAGAGAGAGAGAGAGAGAGAGGAGGAGAAGAGAGAGAAAGAAAGAAAGAAACAAAGAAAAAAGAAAGAAAGAAAGAAAGAAAGAAAAAAGAAAGAGAGAGAGAGAGAGAGAGAGGAGGACAAGAGGAGAGAGAGAGAGAGAAAAAGAAAGAAAGAAAGAAAGAAAGAAAGAAAGAAAGAAAGAAAGAAAGAAAGAAAGACGGACCTCGATTCCGAAGTTCAACTTTCTCTCTACTGTCAAGGTCCATGTATGGGTGTCAACTGATTAATTAACAACTAAATAAAAAAAAAAGTAGGAAGGCCTTGGAAATATAGAAGAGGACATGAGTCCTTGACTATTGCTGGTTCAGAACTTTCTGGAAAGTGATGCCTGGGAGGAAGCAAGAAATGGGACTTCCTGTCCAGTGCTGTCATAGTCCGTGGAAGGAAAAATAAGAAGATCATAATATATTACAAATAAAAAGGACTTGCTGAGATTTTTTTGTGTGTGCTTTGCAAGGTCTTTTCATTGTCACAGCTTCATTTCATATATTGTAAACTACCCAGAGTCACTTGGTTGACTTCGGCGGCTATGGAAGAAATCACATTAATTAATTAATTAATTAATTAATTAATCCAAACAGAGGGAGAGAGGAATGAGTTTGTCAATATCTATAGAGAACATAGGCTCAGCGCTTATATACAATCTCTTTTCTGGTCAATTGTAAGACTGCCTTTTCCTCCATATGCTATCTCTGCATTATAAAAAGCATAAAGGAAATATTTTAATCTTCGAATCTGTTTAGCTGAAATATTGCATGGTTTATGTTTCGTAAAGCATCCATCTTGCATTTTGTTTTCATCTCGTTTCCATTCCTAGCTCATGGTCAGTCTTGGGCAAGCTTGAATTTAGTTCAGCTTCTTTCAAATTTCAAATGCAAATTAGATGTTGCAACCCTTCCCTGCTTACGAATCTTGCATTCAAACTGGTTCTTTGCTCATTCACAGATCTCTAAGGTTTAAGCATTTCATTAAAAAATGAGTAGCCTTTTAAAGAAATTACATTCCACCCAGATAACTTATATTAGAAGAAACAGTTCTGCAGTTAATAAAATAATGGCAGTACAGACATTTTTTGTGGCTTATTACCTCTCATGGAGACACTGATTTTGGAAGCATGGTGGCGATCTACTTTTGGGTTGGGTCCCCCCATATATTTTATAAGTATTTTACCCATTTGGGTGACATTCTGAATGTGTCAGACAAATAGAACATTTTATTTGTGATGAATATTATTCTCTGCTACAACATGGACTAAGGAGGTGAAGAGCAAGAGAATAAAAAAACTATGGAGCCAGGTTTAATCCTAAATTTGGAAAAGAGCAATTACCGCAGAAGTGGAAAATAATTTTCTTTCTCTAAATAATTTGAAATTATACTTCAAACAGAGTGACACACATATTTTGGTAATGAGCAATTTAAAAAAACTGTAGTTTTATGAAAGTTAGCATCCAGTATATACTTTCATTTCATTGGGTTGGATTCAAGGGAGAAAATATTGAAGAGAAAGGGATAATGAGATTGAGAGATTTAACAGATTAACAGAGACTTTGTAGGTCTTTTAATCCAACCTCTCTAGAATTTTAGAATTTTTCTACTAAAATTTAGGGAAGAAACTAATCATGACTGATAAAGTCATACTGATATTCATTTAAACGGGCTTAAGTAAAATAATTAAAATTATACTCAACTCAATGTTTTTCCTCCATTCTTCTGTCAAACAGATAATGACAATTAATTATGATAACTGTCATCTATATTCAGTGGATGGATCACATATGTTGCAATTAGACTGGTGGCTGAGTAACACACAGTCAACAAACCTCAGTTTGTTTTTAAATGCATACTCTTATCTATTCTAGGTGTCTACAGTGGTTCCGAAGGAGTGACAAAATTGCTTCCTTCTGTCCTACTTATTTGTTCACATGATCTTCTGGACAGTAAATTACAGTTTATGTATTTTGGTAGTGGAACATAATTTTGGAACACGAGTTATTTTAGCAAGAAGGTGCCTTGATTTATTCTTTACATTTCATTTAATACTGCAGAGAGTGATTTCATTCATTCATACATTGGCACTTGAGCACATAAACAGTCTCAGAAACATGCATGCATAGTCCATGAGAAATCCTGAAATATAAATTTTGAATGTTAAGACTACATTCCATTTTGGGAAATGGTTTTTGTCAGCAGGAAAAACATTTTTCAATCCATATGAATTATAGCCAATTCCTGCCCAGCCAATGATGCTGGGACGTTTTGCTATGTTTATCAGCAAAATCACCTGAAGCTGGTTTTGATAATCCTGTATTACAAGTTAAAGATTATCTTGTTGGTTAATGCCATTCATAATGATAATTCTGCCTAATTATTAACCTTTTTGAGGATGGATTGTGAAAACTTAATTGATTCTAAAGCTTTTATTCTTGTATGTAGACTCCCATATTCTGCTCCCCCCATCCATTTCAATTATCAATAATTAAATGGAATAGATTACATATCCAGAGCATACCCATCATTGGATCTTGCTAATTATACATCTAAAAAGGAGACACCAAGTGTATCAGGTGTTAGAAACCAAAAAAACCCACAAGTAATTACTCTAAAGTAGTTTCTTATTACTGTTTGCTTAATCGACAGAATCTTGCCAGGCTAAGCACTCTGCATAACTACCTAAAATGATGTGAAGAATTAGGGAAGATCCTTACTTTCAACGTCTCTTCCCGCATGGCAATGATTCAAGGCTGATGTGTCTCTTTACTATTCCTTCTGTAACTTAGTGCCAGAGTCCATCATATCATGTTGCTATTTGTATAAAATGTGGATGTCAGTTACATAGCCTTAATTCCACTCAGGGAAAGATGGCAACAGTTCTTGGACATAGCTGTCTTCTGATGACACTAACCAGAATTTGGGAACTGTTATTTGGCTTAAATATCTAGTAGGATTGAAAAACGATGAATGACTGCCACACATCTTTGGATATGGCAGCCAGGTCTGATTGGGCTTCCATATCCTTGGTGCATATTTTAAGAGCTACCTCTCTGCATTCGTATCATCAGGATTGCATTAGGTGAGGAACCATATTACTTCAGTTTCTCATGCAATGTCCTAACCCAAGATGAAATGAAGGCATTACTTAAAGTCAGAGGTGTTCAATCCTTAGAGAAAAATAACCTTAATCCATCAGAGAAGATGCATGTCCAAATATAGGTTTCAATTTTGATTGCACCATACCAGTCTCATAGTGCAAGGCTATGTAAGTATCACATTGTAGAACTTCAAACGTCATCTTTAAGGGTTTTGATTGCTAAAGAGAATCTAAGTGGGAAATCTTGACTTTTTCTATCTGGCTTAAATTGATATTTACATAATGGCTGTTGAATTCAAGGACAGTTTTATTTAGGGAGAGAGAGAATCTGTCAAGATCCTGTTACTATAATAAGAAAATAGAGTTCTGTAGTTCATATAGTATCTGTTTCTTAACCTGGTCTACTTTGACACAAGGACTTTACTATATTGACAATTTATTTTTCAGTTTAGCAGAGGATATGGTGGTATCTAAGTGACATCACTAGATTGAACTAAATCTCAACATTTTATTTATTATTAATATTATATTATTTATATATTTTATTTATTTATTATACTTAATAGGTATAAGTATAAACATGAGTAAGAATACAGGAAATAGGTACGAATAAATGGGGACAAAAGGACAGGAATGGGAGGCACGACGGTGCACTTATGCACATGCCCCTTACGGACCTCTTAGGTATGGGGTAAGGTCAATAGTGGATAGTTTAAGGTTAAAGGAGTGGGGGGTTAGAGGATGTAACAACAGAATCAGATAGTGCATTCCAGGCATTGACCACTCTGTTGCTGAAGTCATACTTTCTACAATCAAGTTTGGAGTGGTTTACATTGAGATTGTATCTGTTGTGTGCTCTTGTATTGTTGCGGTTGAAGCTGAAGTTATCCCTTTGTTTGGATAACTGAGGTTTAATTAAAATAGAGATTTGGTAGATTTAATCTGCCTCCTTTTTAGGAAGGAAGAAAAATTGATCTTGGAAAATGTTGTGGGGGCAGCAAACACGAGGCCGGCAGATGGAAGTGAAGGGAATTCTGTTTCTTTCTGCTGGCGAGGATCATGAGAGAGCTTCCCAATGAATTGGTACTTTCATTGGCTTTGAGACAATTGAAGCAATTCTTTGGCTGGTACTGCTAGGCCACCTGACTATCAATGACGACTGGATTCCCAGATCCTTTTCTTGTCCCTAAGTCAGGCACGACAACACCTGCAGGCCCTAGAATGTAATGCTAGAGATCAGCAACTTCAGAAGAGACCAGCTGTGAAGGTCCAAAATGATGCAATGGAAACAGCATAATATAATCAGCCACAGCCTAGTCTGCACAGCAGCAGCAGCAGGAGCAGCAGCTGCCTATTTAATTCCGGGCTCTGTGCCGATTTCATGTCACCCTCCCCCACCTCTGATTACAAAGCATTAAACTTTTGAGGCTTGTCCAAGATCCTATGCTTCGCGTTGGGGGTAATACTGAGCAAGCAAACAAGTGGGGAGGGGGGATGGCTCTGTTCGGCTTGGAGAAGATCTTGAGTTTATCTGAGCCTCTCTTCATATGGAGAGGAGGCCCATCCAAAACTTGGATGAGATTCTGAAACTCAGAGGAACATTTTGCCATTGCTGCAGCCACTAAGTTGGGATGGGCCCAATTTTATTTTATTTTTTTAAAGCTTCGTTCCAAGCTGTAAACCAAACAGTCCTGCTCAGAACGCTTGGTCAGACCAAGGCTTCAAACTGGACGTTGTCCAGTGAAATATAACTCAAAATGCTTTGAGACTTCTACCACCGAGAACAATGAAACTTCAAAAGTAATAATAGAAGTAGCTGACCAGCTCAAAACCCTGAAAGAAATCACATGGTGAGACAGCAAATAAAAACTGCAGTAAAACCTAATAATTACAAATCTGGCGTGGTCAAGGTCGGATATATTTTACAAATAGTAAAAATCATAAAATCAAATATTCTTAGCTGTCTCGATAAAATAACATTGATTCAATAGTTCCAAATTATTAAATAGTTACTAAAGGTGGTTCTGAGTTACCTCGAAATCTGACTAGAAGGCTGGCTTATTAGCTATAAAAAGCCTCTTTGTAATGTGAACAGTATAACAACAGGTGGGTTAATATTTCAAGAACTTCTTCATTGCAGAGACAAAATCAAATGAGATACCTTGTACGGGTGGTCCTCAAGTTACAACCAACAGCATTTCTATTGCTAAGCAAAGTGGCTTAAGTGAATCACGCCTGGCTTTATGACTGTTTTTGGTCATTTTGCTTCTCATCCAAGAAGTTGAAACAGGGCTGAAGAAACTTCTTGGATGAGAAGCAAAACATCTTCAAAGAAAAACCAGAAAGTCCAGTTGCCTCTTGAAAAACCACCTTTGGGATATCTATGTTGTGGAATGAATCATGTAGTAGTTAAGTGACTCTGGCTTCCCAATCTACTTTGCTTGTTGGAAGCCTATGGTGAAAGTTGCAAATGCCAATCACATGACCCCAGGACAGTGCGATTGTCATAAATACATGCCAATGGCCAAGTGCCCAAATTTGGATCCCATGACTGGGGTGATGTTGCAACTGTTGTAAGTGTGAGGGCTCTTGTAAAGTCAGTTTTTTTCAGAGCCATAGGAACTATAAATGGTTGCTAAACGATTGACTGTAGATTGAGGACTATGTATAATTGCCTCTCCAGAGCAGCTGTTAGAAGGTTATTATATCTTACAAGAGTTAGGCCTCTTTTGAATTAGGGAATAATTATTTGGCTTTGATTACTAAACTGGATTGAAAAAGAATAAATGACTCTCACACATCTTTGGATATGGCAACTCGATCTGATTGGGATTTCAAATCCTTTGTGCATTGAATGAGGCTGCCTCTGTACACTCATGTTTCATCATCAGGATTGCATGTGGATTGCATTCCTATTACAATATTTTGAAGGTGAACCATTACATCTTTTTCATAAGCACTTCTGTTTCTCATGCAATATCCTATCCTAAGTGGAAGTAAAGGTGTTGTTTGAAATCAGAGGTGTAAAGTCTACAATGAAGGGAATATTTTTTTTTTTACCCACAAGAGAAGATATATGTCCAAATACAATTTTCAGGTTTGGCTGCACCAGTCTCATGGTGCAAGACTATGTTAGGAACACACATTGCAGGATTTAAAATATGTCCCCTAAGGATTTAGATTGCCCTCTCTCTAAAGGGGAAACTCAAAAGAAATCCCCTTTCCATTAATTTTCATCCTAGTGGCCCACAAATAGGCAGAGTGGCATCTATGCCAAATGCTATTTTACCACTGAAGTTGCAGAAAAATTGCCAGTTAAAATGTTAATTAAAGGAATGTAGAGATAGGATGCAAAGAATCAGCTGTCAGCTGTTTTCTCTGTACATATTTTTTCCTTTTTTTGTATGGGAAATTTATTTTCTTTAAACAATCCCTTTGGCCAATTTTATGGGTAGCAAATAATAGAACACTGATACTATACACTTGATTAACACCCAATTCTGTGGTTTTAGCAAGAAAAATAAAAAGAGTAAGGGCCTATATTGATTGTTATTTCTGTTGCAGACTATTATAAAAAAGCAGGGACAAAACTTCAGAATATGCTGTCTTTTATTAGATATCTCTGGAAAAACATAATGATTTCTGGGGTGTAAAACTGGTAATTTAATTGATCAGATCTCCACACCCACACAAAAATAATATCTCAGAAATGTGTTAAACCAACTGATCAATCAAATTTTGATTCTCAATGTATTGCTTTGAACAGGAACAAATAGAAAAGGGAAACAGAAGTATGACACCAAGCTTCAGGTGATACCAAGCTGCAGGAATAGCCAAAACTCCAGAAGGTAGGCTTAAGATACAGAAAGATCTTGACAGACTTGAACATTGGCCGCTATCTAACAAAATGGAATTTAGTGATGAAAAAAGTAAGGTTACACATTTTTCTTTGGCAAGAAAAACCAAATGGTGCCTGGCTCCACAGTAGCAACTGTGAGAGCGATCTTGGAGTCCTAGTGAACAATCACCTAAGTATGAGCCAGCAGTGTGCTGCAGTTGCCCAAAAAGCCAACACAGTTCTAGGCTGCATTAACAGAGGGATGGAATCAAGTTCATGTAAAGTGTTAATACCACTTTATAATCACTTGGAATACTGCATCCAGTTTTGCTTGCCACGAGGTAAAAAGGATGCCGAGTCTCTAGAAAGAGTACAGAGAAGAGCAACAAAGTTGATTAGGGGACTGGAGGCTAAAACACATGAAGAACAGTTGCAGGAATTGGGCATGTCTAGTTTAATGAAAAGATGGAGTGGGGTAACATAATAGCAGTATTCCAATATCTCAGGGGCTGCCCCAAAGAAGAGGGAGTCAAGCTATTCTACAAAGCCCCTGAGGGCAGGATAAGAAGCAATGGGTGGAAACTAATCAAGGAGAGAAGTAACTTAGAACTAAGGAGAAATTAATTGTT
Organism: Pseudonaja textilis; assembly: GCF_049901715.1. Lineage (NCBI taxonomy): Eukaryota > Metazoa > Chordata > Lepidosauria > Squamata > Elapidae > Pseudonaja > Pseudonaja textilis. The sequence goes on from NC_142000.1 coordinate 7,435,769, forward strand.
AGGACAATTAATCAGACTTGCCTACAGAAGTTGTGAATGCCCCAACACTGGCAATTTTTAAGAAGAGATTGGACAACCATTTGTCTGAAATGGTATAGGGTTTTCTATTTCTTGAGCTGGGGTTGGACTAGAAGACATCCAAGGTACTTTGCAATTCTGTTATTCTATTCTGTTCTGTATCAAAATAACATGGGAAACAGGAGCAGAAGAACAGGAGAAAGGTAAGAAACGGGTGGGACTCTACCATTCGCACCTTTTTGCTAGAACCGGTTGTTAATATTGTAAACAGTTCAGAGAACTGGTTGTAGAAGAAATTACTGGCCTAATCCTGTAAGGAAGGCAGGAAGGAAACATTCTGGTGTTGCTTACAGAAACTGCCTCTCCGTTAACCCTTATTACATTCTTGGCAGGACTAACTTCCTGTCTCAGGAATGTCTCTGGAGTTTTTTTCCCTTTCTTTTCTGGTACTTTGCTCATGTGGAGTGACCATTCAAAGTTACAATGGCACTGAAAAAAGTGACTTATGACCATTTTTCACACTTACGACTGTTGCAGCATCCCCACAGTCATGAGAGGCCAGGCAAGGACATGTGTGCCTCGATGTGATATTAAACTGGCCACACTCAGCCAACAACATGACCGCCATGTCATGTCCACCCAGTCACATGACCACCAAGCCATGCCCATCACCTAAGCCATGCCCACAGAACCGGTTGTTAAAATTTTTGAATCCCACCCCTGGTAAGAAATGTCGTCAAAAGTTACTAACAACAAATATTAGGAATTGGAAACTAGTCCTGTAATGTTCTTGAAAAAGGAGAAGCAGAATTTTTTTTATCAAAGTTGAATTTCCTGATGAATTGGCATTTTGATCACATAGGCCAGATGTTGACACAGCTGGGCCAGGGAAGTTGTAGTGATGCGTGAACATTGTGTTGCCAACAGGTGGCTGGGGATTTAAATAACCCCTATGGAGTAAGATAGAAAGCAGATGATAGTTGTTGGAGCCATTCCTAAATGATACATTTCATGTGTTTCTTTTTAAAATAAAGATTTTAAGTAACACTTTAATTGGCATATTTGGTAATCACTCTTTGCACAATTTTATGATTGGTAGTAACATCTCCAATTTTACGCTGTCCAAGATGCACTCAGATTTATTTTTTTATTTTTTATTTTGTCAGTTGCTTACAAGATAATAGGTATAAATAAAAACATAGTTATGAATACATGGATACATGTAAGAAAAAATATATATAAAAGAAACAATAGGACAGGGACGATAGGCATGTTGATGTGCTTATGCATCCAGCTGCCTTTGAAAGAAGCAATGAAATATTTGTAGAAAAACAAGTTTACATTATTTATTTCAATTTTATCCTGCAACAATCTTGTGACTCAGTGGTTAGAAAGTCTCATTCAAACACTGCCCTCAACAGAATTAATATATTAAATCAGAAAAAGAGGAACTAAAACAGGGGAGAAAAATAGAGTTAAAGAATAAATTAAATAGAAAGCAGGGGAGAAAAATAAAATTAAAACAACTTGCCATCTCAATCAGAAAAAGAGGAATTAAAGTAGGGGAGAATCAGAGGTGTAAAAACACTCCATTTTTAATAACTTCCTAAAGGCTACTACGAAGGAGGAAGAGTGCAATTTTAGTGGAGATCCAGACAGCCTTTATTTTGATCACTGAATAATAAAATACATTCAATAAGACAAACAAAGTAAGGTTAACCTCTGACATCAATAGCTACTGGCAACCTTGCCCAAAATTTGTGAGCAAAGCTTACCCTTAATATAGCCAAATTTGCTATTTTTAAAGAAAAATATTTGTCTTGGTTATGTAACAAACACAAATAAAAGATGAAAAAGGGGGTGAGCAGCAAGTGGCAAATGTACAAGTGGCAAGACCGAAGAATGTGAACATTGGTTTCTGCAGCACCTGAATCCCAGGGACAGTGTCGGTTTTCATAGGGAGGTTTTCCTATAGTCAGCTTTCTTTTGGTTGTGGGTGCATGAAATCAAGCTAAAGATAAAGCTCTCCTGAATTTGGAAACTGTGATGTAATATAAATAGGAAGCTGGTGCGGGAGCTGCCATAAATTTTGGTTGCAGTCCTCGAGTCGTAACCACAACTGGAACCAGAATTTCCATTGCTAAGTAAAGCAGTTAAGCACCTGATTTTATGACCTTTTAGCAATTGTTAAGTGAATCATGTGGTTGTGGAGTGAATCCAGCTTCCTGCACTGACATTGCTTGTCAGAGGCCAACTGAGAAGATCGCAAACGGAGATCACATGATCTCAGTGTGCTGCAACGATGGCCGTTGGCCAATATTTTGATCATATCACTGTGAAGACATTGTGATAGTTGTAAGCACCAGGACCAGAAATAAAACAATTCCCCTCCCAGTGCCTTTTTAACTTCAAACAGTTGGTCAACAAATGGTTGTAAGTTAAGGACTACCTAATATTTACAAATACGTTGTGGGAGAAAGCAGCAATTTCTGGCTTTCTCTGTCTAAGATCCTTTTCCTTATTATGGATTAGTTGATTTAATCCTAAAGTGAAAATGGCATCCCTGGAAAAAGAACAGAGGCTCAATTTCTCTTGGACAGCTGTTTCCCCAGAAGATTTGAAGTTGTCTGCCCATATTAGATCGCTCAGTCCACTAGGACTGCAGTGTAGTTTTAACTAGTAAGTGAAGATATTTATCCAGAGATGAGATTCCAATTTACTGACTCCTGCTTCCTGTCGAAGAACTGCATTTAGGACACAGCGGGTTACCTGAAAGATGCTTCTCAAAAATGTTGTTTGAATTCCTTCTAAGGTGTTCATGCTGTTATATGGTCCTAATTGAACACCATATAGCCATGATGAAGCTTTAGCTTCAAACAATTTAAGTTGCAGCAGGGATTAAACTGTGTTCAACTGGCAAAATAATCAGTCTGAAGAGCTGAAACAGATCGCTGTGCGTTAACAGGTATGTAAACCAAGTGGACATTTCTGCTTCCTGAAGCTCGAAAAAGTGCCAACAGACTGCCCACCTAAGTTCCATCTTCTTTTCTGTTTTGGGCATTTGGAGAAAATGAGAATCATGGTTTAGAATGATTTATTATTAATTCCTACTTTGTAGAATAATGAGGAAGTGATGTCCAGGCTCCTTTAAGGTCAATGGAAGTCAAGGATAGAATTACTCATCAGTGTACATGGGCTAATTTGGGAGGATGAAAGGTAGAATTATTTAAGTGAAGAACCAATGAGTTTATATAATCATCAAACAAAACTGGAGCCAATGGGGAGCCTGTTTCATAGCTTTGGTGGTGCTTGAGGAAGCAGTGTCTTTTAGCTTCAGATCTCAAACATGTGGGACAATATAGATGCCAGGGTTCCAACTTACTCCAAAGCAATCAAAACTTTGAGGCCTAGAGTTTCCTCAAAGTATAACTTCATTTGGGATATCATATTAGCACAGCTAGTGAAAATCCGACTCTGAAGGACCCAGGGTTTTCCCCACCCAAATCAAAGCCCAAAGTTCTTGCCCTCCAGATCACATGTCTATGTCATGGACCAATAACGTCGTAATACCAATTATGGCTGGCTTTGGTCCATGCCCTTCCAACACCTGATAGAATGTCTTTGGCTCCCATGAGCAAGAATGCTATTTTGGCTACATATCCCCCCAGCTATCTCTACCTCCCTCCTTGCATTTGCACAGCTCCACCTGGCCTCGCTGTGGCAGCCCTGAAGATGCTCCCAAAATGGCTTCAGGGCTAACAGTAGAGTCTATCCCTCCACTACTTAACAGACTGGGAGAATATAGTTGGTGGAAGTGCTGAGCATAAAGGATTGTATAGGTTAATACAGGCACTTGCAATTTTATTCAGGGGTGAATCAGTAACCACGGCAAGGCTTGCAAAATAGGTCCAATGGTGTGTGGGAATGACCTTGGGCGTAGGGTGAATTGATGCAGGAAATGGTCAATAAAAGGCAGTTGAGCCCACAGCAGGACTGTGGATGGGGTAAACATCTCAGAAGAAACCTTCCCTAGTTTCTTGGGCTGTAAGAGGATGTTGGAAGAAATGTACTTCCAGACTAGCAATGTAACTTTAACATAAAATAACACAGAATTAGCTCATCTGGACAAACTTTCTGTTTGCTCTACCTCGCAAGGCTGACAATTGATTTAATGTTCTTCCAATGTCAGAAAAACATGGATCCCTGCATTCTGGACTAATTGTACTTTCCAAGTAGTCTTTAAAGGCAGCCTTTTGTAAACACATGGCAGTAGACTATGCTCATAGTGTTGAGAACATGAGCTACTGTGTCACTGGGTCCTCCAGCACCAGGTAAGGGTGAAATTGATGCACCAGCCAAAAATGGGCAGAGGCCTCCTGAACCATGGACTTCATCTGCTGTTCAAATAGGAGCTCCATGGAGAGAAGAATCCCCAAACCATGTCTTGCTCCTGTGTCATCCAAGGATAACAATGGCATCCTAGTAGAGTCCATATTTGTCTCTCATCCAGACTCTTCCAGTCTCCAGAGGCTGGAACAGAACATCAATATCATTTATTCCACAGCCCAGGATAGTGAGGTATAATTGGCCTTATTCCTCTTAACATTTTCCAAGGTTCTGTGTTTACTTTATTCTCGAGACTTCTCTGAAATCCCTGGAATTTGTGCTTCCTTGAACTTGCCTCGCTGCGTGGGGCTTAAGGCAGAGACACCCCACCATCTTGAATAATGTGCAAAATAAACACCCATGGCTAAATGGAATTCAGGAGGATCTCTTTAAGGATGTATGTGATCCTCTAAAGCCATAAGTGTGTAATGAGTTAAAGCCCTATTCTTAGGCTGGTAAGGATGCAACTCTGCTTAGAAAAAGATAAGGTTTCTGACAATTCAAGGACCTCAAAGTAGATTATGCTAGTTATAGCAATATGAATCCATAGAAGCACCATAAAGGTCTCTTGTTTTATGCATTCTGCAGCTACTACTCAAGAACATTTCATGGTCAGTCAGCCTTTACTGATGGACTGAGCAGAAAAAGCTACCATTACTGGTGACTTCCAAACCAGTTAAATTATAGTTATTTGTTTGAAGACTGTATGAGGTGAGAGAGAGAGAGAGAGAGAGAGAGAGTGGAAGGAAGGAGAAGGAACATGATGGAAAAAGTCAATTGCAGGAAACAAAGGTTGTCACAAAATGAGATTGGTGTAATGCAACCTGATGCAAGCTCTGCCATTACATTCCTGCATCCCGAGGCAAGCTTGTGTCTTTTGTGTCCTGATACCATGTAATTTTTTAAATTTTTTTATTAAATTTATGTGCCTCCCATCTCGCTATCCAGAGCAACTCTGGGCAGCTTCTGATGCATTTCTAATAACACATTTTTCTCAGTTTATACCTTGCTCCCAGCTGCTTTATTTGAAAAGATTAAGAACAAAAGTGACGTTTAATATCAAAGAGGAGCTGAATAGAAGAATAATTTGGGGTTCCAACTTGAGCTGGGTTTGTGCAGGAATAAATAAAAATGGAATCCAGACTGCTGCGAAGAAAAATAATTGTTTATCCCCAAAAGCAAAGATGGCAACTGCAGAGAAAATGGGGTACAGAGAGATTGTTTTATAGGGGAGCTTGTCCCGGGTGTGAAAGTGGGTGTGTGGTTCTAGGGTGACACTTGATGGATATGTCTGTATGCGTGTAGGTACATGTCATCTATGATGTTTATTTATTCTTGTGAACATGCAGTTCCGCTGGGAGACAGTTTTAATGAACTCTATTGGTGTTTACAGACTTTCTCCTTTGATGTGTGGATTAGGTCTGGGCAACTTATTTGGGGGCTTAAGAAAGTTTGAGAAAAGGATCCCCTGCCCCATTTGCTATTTCAGCTTCATTGACAATTATCTAGTGGAGATGCTGATTCTCAGTCCATTGTGGATTTTCTTAATGTTGAAGAGAAGATGGAGACAGTATAGGGAATAAAATATATTTTGATATAAAAGTTCTCACAATACATACATTTTTCCACTCTGGACTAGCCTACTTTCTGCACCACATATTTTCCCACCTGTGACTCCAGGGTATTTCTTAGACCCATATGTGGCCTTCAGATCACACAAGTTGATCTTTCCTGAGGTAAATCAAGGAAGATATGGACAAGAATGGAACAATTCTGTTTCTGTTATTATGGGAATAACTAAGGAGAAAAATAAATCTCTTCCTCTCCCCCCCCTCCCCTCACTCCTGCTTCTCTCATTTCTGATACCAAATGAAGAAAAACTCAGGATGTCGATGTCCGAATGACAAGGAAGGCCCTACATTTTGTATTTGTCTTGCCATCAACCTTTTAACAATGCATCTTGGCCCATCTTGTAATCGCTGAGCAGAAATGAAAAGCTCAATCAAAACATTCTGGATTAGTACAATGGAAAATTTACAGTTTCTTTGAAACCCTCATCCAATACTATTGTTACACTGAATTGAACTTTGTAGGTCTTTGGCATAATCACATCCTTTTGTATAGCAATTTTCTCTGGAAATGTGTTCCATAGAAACCTGTTGGCTTTGGGCCTATGAGGCAATTTAGACTATAAGGAGGAAGCGAAAAAGAGAAGTTCATTTTTCATTTGTTCTGCCAGCCTCCTGTTGAACTTGTCTCCTTGGTATATTACTTCCAATTCCCACTTCCTGTCTGAACTGGTGCGTTAGTGCTCTGACGCCCCCATATTGTCCTTTTGGAGACTTACAGAAGACAGAATCTACATGATTTTTCTTTCTGATACATTAACAAAGAAAAGATGTATAGATGGAAAAGGATATAAGGCGTTGAATGTTAACCATAAACTATACTAATCTGTATCAATTGAGACATCAATTGGACCAGTATGAATTTGAACGCTCTGTGTAGCATTTGCAGAAATAAGCTAAGTTCTTGTTTATTAATAAAGTTACTCACACTAATAGGATTTCTACAGAACTAATTTGCCTAGCCAGGATAGAAGAAACATTGATGATTTGGAATAATTGTGTTGGGGAAGACTCCTGAGAATACTATGAACAGATAAGAAAACAAGGGGGTCATCAAAACAAACCTGACTTGAAGAACAAATGAAGCACAAATGATCTGGCTTCACACATTATCCTGTAAACCGCCTTGGGTTGTCATGTGTGAATAGGTGGCAATATAAATTTTCTAAATAAATAAATAATGTGAAGACTTTCTCTCTGGAAATGGTTCTAATGCTGGGAAAGGAAAGAAGAGGATGATGAAGAGCAAAGCATTCAGTTCCAGTGGCAATGGAGAACCACTGGAAGACCTGAAGGATTAGGTTAAGGATATAGTCATGGAAAAGATGTATCTAGATGATCACCAAGAGTTGACATCAACTTGGTGGCTTGTAACCAACCAAGCAACCAGCCAGCCAGCCAACCAACCAACCAACCAACCAACCAACCAACCAACCAGTTAATTTGCCCAGAAGATAAAGATATAAAATGAGTCAATAACTTAGCCAAAAGTCAAAGACCAACATATATAACATGTCAAGGCTCCAGGTCTCATAACTCACAAAGAGTCAAATAACCATCTAGGAAGTTTAACGTAAGAGAAACAGCAACAGAAAAGTCAACATCTGGATTGACTGGGTCAATGCTGACTGCTTATTACAGCATGCTCGGTTTCTTTTTGTCATTACATGTTAGTATATGAAGTAGAGAGCATGAAACATTAGTGGGAAAAGCATTGACAAAGCAAATTATCCTCTTGAATTTATGATATAACTCAATGGCAGGCTAGTAATATTGATATTTTGCTTGATACAGAGCAGCAGATGAGAGGATCTTGACTTTAGATGTCAACACTCCAGCAGGATTCTTTTAGATGCCTAGAACAGTTGTTCTAGCTACTAGAACAGGGCTGTCAAATGTGTGTGTCATCACGGTGTTGTCACATGACATATCAGGACTTTTTCCCCCTTCACTAAACTGGGCGGGAGCGGGGCCAGCATGTGACACATCTGGCCCACGGGCTGCGAGTTTGACACCCCTGCACTAGAACATCAAATGAGAAGAAACCCCTCCTTTCTACTAGTACTGATGATGTTACTGTGCTTGGTAATGAAATGTCTGCAAGAAAACAACCAAGTTCAGAGAGCATCAAGGACCAAAAAGACCAAAAAGGAAGTGGCTACTTAGGAACCAAATCTAGGTTGCTATTCTTTTCCCTCATTTGAATTAGGCCTGGGTTATTTATTTACTTAATTATTTCTCCATGACTGGGAAACCACAAACTGTTGCACTTGACCTTTAAGGAGGAAGAAGAAAATAAAAGAAGAATCATATAATTATACAATAGATAGGTTATCTCAGAAACACACAGTGCCATAGAGATTGACTCAACCTTTAAATTTGCCACTCAACTATTGAATGATGGGAAGGGGACAGTCTTGTTTCCTTAACAAGAAAATTAGACAGTTGCTTCAATATAAGGCAATAGGACTCTCTTAAATGACAACATGGGTTGTTGTAGTCTACACCTTTTAAAAACAGAGCTGTTTTGAAGCAAAAGGAGAACACAACTTGTATTCATTTTTCTTCTTCTGTTCTATCTCTCGGTGGAAAGCCGCATATTTACTCAATGCACACATATGTCCATACACACTCTGAAGTCTTTCTTTAATTAAATAAATAGTCCTTTAATCAACTAGGTAATCAAAGCTCTAGGGATAAATGTATGCTCCAATGTTCTTTTCCTTGGAATTATGGATCTTGTAATTACAGATCTGTCAAAAGTGACCTCAGCTGCACAGAGAAACTTAAAATGAAAACACTTCCTGTGGGAAAAGAGAGATATAAATGGGATTTTGGAATGTCACATTTTTCTTTCACTGTGTAAGCAATATTAAATCTCCCCTCATTTAGACATTGACTTTTTTAAATTATGCACCACTGTTACCTGCCTGCATGTTGCTAGGTTTTCATCATTAATATTGTCTATTACAGTAATTAGAGTTTATTTATTATGATTGTTTTAACAGAAAATATGCAGGAAATTATATCTTTGTAATTTTTTATTCCCTGGGAGGAGAGGTCAAATGAAACTAAAAAGCATACTTAAGAAGTCTAATGAAATCTGACGAACAAATGACTATACACAAAATGCCAATAGTTGAATTTATTTTCACTTAATGTTGCTGGTACAAAACCCAGAGAAATAATGATAAGCAGATAGCAAGTAACATTTACAAGTCTAATTTTAAAAATAGGGGGTTAGATTGCAATTGATGTTCTTTGCTTTGCCTGAACATTTGATTTTTAAATAGTTATCATAATATTAATATTAATGTAATATCAATAGTAAGATTAGGACATTAACATTCCCTATAATGATTACATTACAAATTTATACAGTGACAACTTCTAGATTTTCAAAATGAAGACTTCAATAAATAAATAAATAAATTTCTGCATGGCTTAGTTTCCCTTAAACTTGATATAAATGTTCAGGATTGCACATGTCTTTTAAAAAATTTTTAGAAGATCTAAACTTATACACAATTTAACACCACCAATTTAACCCAAGGGAAGAAATCATAATATAAATTAGCTGCTGTAATAAGCTATGACATCAGCAGCCTGGAAACAATGGAAAATGATACTAGCACCATTCAACTGGTATCAAGGAGGCCAATTGATGAATTTCTAACATTGTTCTATCCAACATATGTTTTCCTGAACCTTCTTGTTTTGAATAAATCATAACCATGCAGGCTCACACAATATGCCTATCCATAAAGCCTTCTTTAAAAACACTAGCAAGCTATACAGTATTGTAAGTTTATTTATTTATTATTTATTTAATGCATTTATATTGCCACCCATCTCACTAAACGTGGCTTTGGGCAGCATACAGCCAATAGTGAAAACAATATTGCAACTATTAAAACACTTTAAGAATGAACAGAAAGATTAATAAGATAATACAAACAAGATACAAACACACTTGCCCAATAAAGAATTCTATTCTATTCTATTCTATTCTATTCTATTCTATTCTATTCTATTCTATTCTATTCTATTCTATTCTATTCAGATTAGGCAAGAACATCCATCTAAACACAGTAAAACTACTAATAAGACCCTCAAGATTGCTAGAAGACTACATTTTCAGAGATTTCTGAAATTCTGTGCTCAGTTGAAAGGACACTATTTTTAAAAAGTGGGATTCAGATTCAAAGAGAAACACCCTTTAACAGTCTCTCCATCCAGCTATCCCAAAGTTGATTTTTCAAAAGGCAACTGGACTTTGTTTTTTCCTTGAAGATGTTTTTGCTTCCCATCCAAGAAGCTTCTTTAGTTCTTCAAAATAGGATGAAGTTAAGACCACTGTGCATATTGCTAGATTTCCTGGAGGAAATATGGATATAAATCTAAGAAATAAATTCCATTCCTTTGACCAGATAGATGGTGAAGGTGATCATGGTGGAGCAAACTACAGAGAATATATAACAATTATATTTTTTCATACTAGGCATATCTAAGGGACAGATATTCTACATTATGGCTGAGTTTTAGGAAGCTATTTCCTGCCCCTTGGAAAGATTTATCCTTTTATTAGATTTTCATTATTATTTTTTTTAAAGTCAGTCTCTTTGAACCAATGTTTTACTTCTCTACCCATTGAATACGAAGTAGAAAACGAATGGGAGACATAACAAAAATTATATGATCCCATTAATACGACTGGCTGTATTTTGCGAGATTAAATAAGCCTTGTTCAGCATTTTATAGCTTTTGAAAACTCTACAATCAGGACCAACTAGGCTATAAAGATAACTCTTGGCAGGTGCTTGCAGTGATAAACATATAACTCAAAGCTTGCCCGAAATAATGCTGGCCCATTTACTAACAAAGGAGCCAATCGTGACAGTGAAGGGAATAGCAAAGGGGAGGCTGGAGAATGGATACTCATTAAAAAAGAACAGCTTTCATATTTTAAATAGATAAACATCTTCATCCTAAAGGACTCACCAGTGTTTTATCAAGCTGTATTTGAAACAAGACCTACCATACTTAGCCATGAGATTATTTTAGTCAAGCATTGCTGATTTGCCGCCACCAAACAATTTGGGCTAAGACTTCCCAAATTCCCAGCAAGATGGAGCACTATGTGTTCAGACCACACACTTCCATTTGGTTCCTCAACGGCCTACACATTAGGTAGCTGGATACAGAAGCAAGTGGACTTCAAGGGAAAGCTCTGTCTTCTTATCAATTGGCTTTCAACATTTCTTTCAAAAGATAAGTAAATTCTGGTGAAAATGTCAGAGTCCTTGCTTTTCTTGATGGATGGAATACCTCTAGGTGTCTGCCAAAAAATGTTCTATCATGTCCCTAGCAATTTATCTCCCTGACTTTCAAATTGTGGTACGTTAAAAAGAGGACTTCATGAGGCAATTTCTCTCAGGAAACTCCTTCTGATTCAAAAGTGTGGTCAGTCAAGGAGACACCAAAGTGAAAGGAAGATGTGCAGCATTAAGAACGATCATAGCAATCATGACCTCTGCCACCTCCATCTGTTAAGGAAGTTAAAGAAAAAAAACACCGTAAGAGTTTAGAGTGGCACTTCAGATTTCAGTGTGAAATATTTCTGAAAAGGACAGCTGGTTCCATTAGAACTGAAATGATAATAATCAGGGTCAAGGGATTATTAGTTGAGATCCTAGTTTAAACTTGTGTAGATTTCTCTGTCTCACTAGGGATGTGTAGTACTTGCATTATACTAGTGCAGCAATATTAGTGCAGAAATACCTCCCAAAGGAATTTGATGGTGAAACAGCCCCCCCCCCCCATTCTTCTCCAAAAGAAATGGTCAGGGCTATATCGAAGCATTCTTCCATCATTTTGCACAGGGGAGAGATATATGTAATTGTGTTTCATTGTAAAGTGCTCTCTCCAGGCGTCTAGAACTGACCCGATTTACCATGTTTCCATTAAAACCCAAAGGAATCTCACAGCAAGGAAACCTCCCTAATTAGTCTTTTGCAGTTCAAGATTGGAAGTTGCTACAAGCCAAGCCAAGTAAACACCTGCCATTTCTACCACCTTGCAACAACCCAGTATGTAGAACTTTGGGAGACCTAGAGAATATCATGTCAAGTCTCAAAATACATTTCTCCCCCATCATAGCCCAAGAAGCTAGGGAGGATCCCTTCTGAGATGTTTGCTATGCCACCATTCCTTTTATAGGCTAAGTTTCTTAGCCAACCATTTGTCCTGACTGCAGCTCTTCCTCTTGTCTCCTAAGGTCATTCGCTCATAAGCTGCATTAATAGATGGATACAGTCAAGATCAGATGAGGTACTAATACCACTCTATGAAGCCTTAGTAAAACCACATCTAGAGTACTGCATCCAGTTTTGGTCACCACACTATAAGAAAGATGTTGAGACTCTAGAAAAAGTACAGAGAAGAGCAACCAAGATAATTAGGGGACTGGAAACTAAAACAAATGATGAATGGTTGCAGGAACTGGACATGGCTAGTCTAGTGAAGAAAAGGACCAGGGGAGACATAAGAGAAGTCTTGAAAGATTTGAGGGGCTGCCACAGAGAGGAGAGGGTCAAGCTATTTTCCAAGGCACCTGAAGGCCAGACAAGGAATAATGGATGGAAACTGATCAAGGAGAGATTCAACCTGGAAATAAGGAAAATTTTTCTGACAATGAGAACAATCAACCTATGGAACAACTTATCTTCAGAAGTTGTGGGAGCTTCATCACTGGAGGCTTTCAAGAAGAGATTGGACTGCCATTTGTCAAAAATGGTGTAGAGTCTCCTGCTTGGGAAGGATGGGGGTGGAATTGAACTAGATGACCTACAAGGCCCCTTCCAACTTTGTTAATCTAATCTAATCTAATCATTATATCCATTTGGATACATAGCAAACATTTCATAAGGGACCCTCCCTACTTTCTTGGGCTATAAAAGTGATGGAGGAGAAATTTTCAGGATTCTATTAATGTAACTTTACAATATAGAACTGGTACTTCTGGGTGTCCTTCTTGTCTGGGTACATCAGAAGGCTAACATTGGAGAAAGGTGTCACTGATTGAACAAAAGAAGTTCATATTTTGTTCTTTGTTCCATTTGCAAATCTTACAGAAGTTAACTAATTGCCAACATTTTTTGCCTCAATATATTTGAGTTGACTTGTCCAACTACTCCTGAATTTTATATTGCTTGTGCAAAATGGATGTGATGGAATGGATTCTAGGGAATCCAGCAAGGAGCTGGATTCTAAGGAGGGAAGAGGTGAATTTCAGAAGAATACCAATGGTTCAGATATGTGTGAAAGAAAGAGGATGAGGACAGCTCCTTTCTAATAGTTCAAATAGTATACTGTAGATGCAGATAGTAGAGTCATCAGTCTGGCATGATTTTTATCTATAGGTATGAAATAATAGAGAACTCAGTTTGGAAGAATCACCATGTTTGATCACTCTTGATTTGTGGCCTGACAGTGGAAAACAGGATTCATGTTAAGAAATCTTAGTCAAAAGAGATCAACCAGCAGGCTGACGTAGAGACAGTAAGAAGAGTCTCTACCAAGGCAGTGGTCAGATAAATGAGACCCAAGTCCAAGGCAAGAACGTAGCATGGGTACATGTTTCAAACAAGCCTTTTGTGTAGTTCACACAAAGATAAAGGAAATTTATATATAGTTTTATAATATAATAGAGCTAGCACTTCTGAAGAACGGTTGCTGGAATCGGGTATGTCTAGTTTAATGAAAAGAATGACTAGGGGTGACATGATAGCAGTCTTCCAATATTTGAGGGGCTGTCACAAAAAAAGAGGGAGTCAAGCTATTCTCCCAAAGCACCTGATGACAGAAGAAGAAGAAGCAATGGGTGGAAATTAATCCAGGAGAGAACCAACCCAGACAGTTAGAACAATTAATCAGTGGAGCAAGTTGCCTCCAGAAGTTGGGGTGCTGCAACATTGAAGGTTTTAAAGAAGAGATTGGACAACAATTTGTCTGAAATAGTATAGGATCTCCTGCTTGATCAGGAGTTGGATTAGGAGACCGTCAATGTCCCTTCCGACTCTTTTATTCTGTTGTGTTATACCATAAAGTTGCTCTGACCTACATGATATTCAGAGGTGGTATTCAGCCAGTTCTGACAGGTACTGGAAAACTGGTAGTGGAAATTTTGAGTAGCTCAGAGAACTGCCAAATATCATCTCTGACTGGCCCCACCAACCCCATCTATTTGCTGCCGCCCAAGTCCCAGCTGATCGGCTAGGACTTCTTTTGTTGCCCTGCACAGGAGAACAGAACTGGAAAGCAGGTTAATAGGGTGAGGAGGGAATGGGGACTTTACAGTATTCTTCCCCAAGAGTGGGGTGGAAATGGGGATTTTATGGTATCCTTCCCCTGCCATGCCCACCAAGCCACACCCACCAAGCCATGCCATACCCACCAAGCCACACCAAACCCACCATATTCAAAATTTGAATATCACCACTGATGATATTGGTTTCCTAGTCTGATCTACCTTGAAGTGCTGATGATTTCATAATGAAAGCTAAATATGCAAGCCAGATTTTGTCTCTCATGTTACTGTTCGTTAGAATCCTCAAAATTTAGCTTTAAATCAATAATGTGGAAGAATGAAAGGAAGGAATTGAAAGATTAATACTACCACAAAAAATACACATTCCAGAGAAACACAGATTAAAATCTTTGATGTAAAATAACCCCTGATTTTCTCTCTTGCCCTCACCACAAGGGTTCATGCAAAGCCAATAACTTTGTTTGCATTTTACAAATTAGCAGATGGTTCTTTGATACTAAGGGGCGGGGATTTCTTTAAATTGCCGCTCTATTTGTGGGCAGAGAAATTGGAGGATTCCATTAGTGAATTTCCCCGAATAGTTCTTTGAAATGAAAGAAGTTTAACTAGGTAATGTCCTCCCTCTAGGCCAGAGAGGGGCAGCCAAATGATCCAGGGTGGCAAATGGCCTTCAGTGTCCTTCAATATTGCTAGAGCCATTAAGATTAATTTATTTCATTGGTTTAATCAGAATAAAAATTATTCAAATTACGTTCCACCAATAGCCACATTTGTTCCATCTACTACTTAGAGTTGACCAATCTACTTTTGTAGGGCATCCCTGGCACATCATTGAAAAGGCCAAGGGCAAAACAACAACATAAATTGTGTTGCTGTTAGGTTTGAAGGAGTGTTCTGTCTTGTAAGAGAATACCGTTCCTTGCAGCAGATCTTTAAAACGCTTCAAAATCTCATTTAATCCCCACAATGAGATCTGCGTGTAGGTAAGATCAGTCTCCCCAACGATGGATCGAATGCCTTCTCATTTTACAGTGCGGGGCGCGGGGGTGGTGGGGGGATTTAAAAGAGCAGGGAAGAAACCTGGAATGCAGCTTGTCATTCCCTGACCTACTTTTGCACAATCTCAGGGCAGGAAAGGCGTGCTGGTGTTGACGCTGTAACTTGAGCCAGCACAAGGATGGATGAGGCAATCATAGATGAGTGGAATTTTGGCACTGCTGAATTCAAAAACCTGGCTGGCAGGAAAGCCAACCGGGAGGCTTGTACAGAATACAAAACAACAGAGTGGAAGTCTTCTACTCCAACCCCCTCTCTATACCATTCTGGCCTAATGATTGTCCAAACTCTTTTTAAAACTCCACTAATGGAGCACCCACAAATTCTGAAGGCAAACCATTCCATTGGTTAATTGTTCTCATGGTTAAACAGGTTGACAGATATTGGAAGACTGTTATCACATCATTCCTAGTCTTTCTGTTTTATTAGACCAGACATACCTAGTTCTTGCAAACGTTCATCATACGTTTTAGCCTCCTAATCACCTTGCTTTTCTCTGCGTTCTTTCTAGAGTCTCAGCATTGTTTTTGTATTATGGGGACCAAAACCGGGCACCGTATGGTCTTACCTGTGCAGTATAAAGCAGTACAAACACTTCACGTGTAGTAAACTGAAATCTTCATATGTAGTGAAGTAAAGAATGAAAGAAATGCTGAATCTTTCCTCTCAAGTCTATAGCATTTGTCAGGGAGTCACATGCCTCAGTAGGAGTATGCAGAATTCTTGATTTGATTATAGGTTTCCTAGCAATGTCTCTATCAGGCTTTAATGGCCAGAGATTGCACATGGTATGTCTCTGCCTCTGTGAAGTCCATAATTCCCAGCCAAATTATTTTGGACAATCTTAAAAGCACCTTTCTCCATTCCTGGAAGGAGGAAAACAGTTGAAATATTTTTCTTTAAAAGAAAGCTAATATTTTTCCTAGGAGAGAAATAGAAACAGAATCAGAATCAAAGTAGTTTGGAGATGGAAAATGGCTGCAGGATTTGGCTAGTCTAAAGAAAAGCAGAATTAGGGGTGACATGAAAGCAGTATTTCAGTATTTGAGGGGCTGCCACAAGGAAGAGGGGAAAGCAGGACAAGAAACAATGGTTGGAAACTAACCAACGAGAGAAGCAATCTGGAATTAAGGAGAAACTTATTAACAATGAGGACAATTGGACTTCTGGTAGTGTTTTCGTCGATGATGAGTCAGACCGTGATCGTGCACGGCTTTGATCCGTGTTTACCTTGTTGGAAGGGTCCCTACCGGGACTGGAGTCATCTGAGGGGTGGGGGAAGAGGGGGAGACTGCCATCTGGGTTGAGGGGAGCCACATCTCCCCTTCCTAGCTGGGAATTACTCCCCTGGAAGACAGGGAGAAATGGCAATTTAATGGCTGCCCTGAAGACGGAAAGCTACAGGGACTTAAGCATGTGCTGGAGAGGTGAAGTGGTGAGCGACTTGTAACCAGATAGAAGAACTTGATTCCTTCTTAACAACCCCAAGAAGCAGAAAGAAAGAGCCCTTGCTTAAGAGTATCACAGCGGCGAACAGAAAATAAGAGGAAAATATAAGGTAAAAAAAATTGGAGTATAAAAAGCTACAACGGAATTAGAAACTAAATCTGAAATAATATATATAATTTGGCATTAATTAGACATCGGATAAAATGCTGGACTTGCCTGGAATTGACTATTTTTAAGAAAGCTAATAGTGGAAATGGTTGGAAAGTAATGTTAATATAATTGAAGAGAGAAAAGAAAAGAACTTTGAAAAGTGGAAAGTGATACAGAGTGCCATCTAATGGTTAAAGAATTTTTCCTACACAATTTCATGGAAAATTACTGGTCTTATAATTGTTATGAGATAAAAGACTAATAAAATAACAAGAACCCCGGAAACTTAAAAAAGAGGGGAGAAATTGTATTAAAAGGATATATGAATGCAATTTCTGGGACTGTTGGGTGTTGATTGTGACAAAGAGACAGAAGGATTAATAAAGGAAACAAAGATAAAAGGAGACTTTTGGCAAGGATTGCAACAAAAGATTTTGAATTTTAATAACAGATTTAAAAAATGGAAGAAATAAGCAAAGACTTTAAGTTGGAATTGCAAATTGTAAGAAGAATGCTGAAAGAAAGAAGGGAATTATTGGATACAAATGGCAAAAAATAATAATGGCGATGCAGTTTGTAGAAGAAGAGGAAAGGAAGAGGAAAGTGACTCAGATGAACATGGAGAACAAGAGATATTGCCAAAAAGACATCAAAGGAATTAAAACTATGACATTGATGACAGAGTTAATAAATAAAAGAGAAAACGTTCCCAGGATTAAACAAAAGAAGAAGAAATTCTACAAGAAGAAACATCAAAAAAGAGAACAGGAAAGGGTGGAGGGAAGATGGGTGAAATACTAGAAGGAAAAAAGGAGAAAGACCGGAGAAATTCAGAAAAGGGAAAGCTGGCTAAAATTAAAAGAAATAATAAGCCCGAAAAATTTAGAGATAAGGGTTAGTGGGGAATACCACATGGAATGTATATTGGTATTTAGTTTAAAACTTGCTGGGAAATATTTTAGGAATGTACACACACACACACACACACACACACACACACACACACACACACACACACACATATATATATATATATATATATATATATATATATATATATAATTTGTTTTCTGAGGTTCTCGCGGGTATTTGTATGTGGATCTTTGGTTATTTGGGTTTTCTCCCACATAAAATTGGAAGTGTCATTTCCATGAAGTCTCATTCATCATCTTCAGGCTTGTGTCTTCGGCTTTGTGCTTCTCAGAGGAATGGGAGGAGGGCTTTGCCATTCTCTTGTTCTCTGTCTTGGATTTTGGTTGGGGTTTCTTTTTGGATTAGGCAGGTAATTTTCTTTCTTTGGAATCCATTGGCTGTTAGTATGTTAGTGAGAGTGCGTAGTTCGGTTTTTAGGTGTTGTTTGTCGGCTAAGCATTTTGTTCTGGAGATGAGTGTCTTGGCTACGGAATTGATCTGTGGTGGGTGGTGGTGTGAGAGTGCGTGTAGATAGCGGTTTGTATGTGTTTTCTTCTGGTAGATGGTGTATCCTAGGGAACCATTGGATCTTTTGTATACTAAGACATCTAGGAAGGGAAGTTGGTTGTTGGCTTCTGTTTCCATGGTGAATTGTATTTTGGATTAAGAAAAAACCATTTTGGATTAAGAAAAAACCATTTTGGCACATCAGTAGGCTAGCCCCAAATTTAAAACTGAAACGGCTCAATACAGAATACAGAAGCCTGAGGATGGCAGATGAGATTCTGCTGAAATGTTGCTACAACTTTAAAAGCACAACTATAATGACATGGGAAAATACCTGAACAAAGCTGAATACTATATATATATATATATATTGTATGTGAATTATGCTGTTATGAACCCTTTTTTTGGAGGACTACAACAGGAATGGAAATGAATTTAAAATATGTGATTATTAATGATTATAAGTAAAGTGAAGATAAAATGAGACATATTAAGAAGTTATTTTAGCGATTGATTGGAGGGGATACTTTAAAATATATACATTTTAAAACATACAGTTGATTATTTAATGGATATTAGAAGTGTATAATGAGAACATTTTATTAGGATTAAAGTAGGGGAATGGAAAATACCATGTGGATTCTAAATATATTGGCTTTATTGTATTTTTACTTTTTAGATTGTTTATTATATATCGGCTTAGAGAAAAATAAGGATAATAATGATGTGTAATGTAAAATAAAATAGATGGGAAGCTGAAAATGGAAATAATAGGGGATAAAGAATTGAAAACCTATGTGTGCATGAAATGATGTTGATATTGAATTAATAAATTGAAATATGATTATTTACAAGTGTTATAATCTGGAAACATGTCACTCACGTGAAGAGATGTGTAAAAATTTAAAAAAAATAAAAAACTTTTTACAAAAAAACAAACAGTGAGGACAATTAACCAGTGGAACAGCTGGCTTTCAGAAATCATGGGCGCTCCATCACTGGAGGTTTTCAAGAAGAGACAAGACAGCCATTTGTTTGAAATAGTATAGGTGCTCCTGATTGGGCAGAGGGCTGGACTAGAAGACCTCCAAGGTCTATTCTATTCTGTTCTATTCTGTTCTGTTCTGTTCTGTTCTGTTCCATTCTATTCGATTCCACTCCACTCCACTCCACTCCACTCCACTCCACTCCACTCCACTCCACTCCATTCCATTCCATTCCATTCCATTCCATTCTATTCTATTCTATTCTATTCTATTCTATTCTATTCTATTCTATTCTATTCTATCTTCCTGTTGTGGTCAGTCACCAAATACTAAAAACTACTATGGAAACCTTAGAACTTGCATTCCTGTGCATGTTAACAGCCTCACCTTTTTCTGCTTTCATGTCTGGGATTATATTAGTAAAAATACATGCCAACCTGGCTGATGACTCAGATAAGACAGATGGAGCAGAGTGTATTTCAAACCTGGCAAATTCGAGAATTCTAAATGCAAATGCTACGTATCTGAGAAAATACATGGCTTTTAGATAAAATATCTGCTTAGACCAGTAAAGCGCTGGGTGATTAGCAACCCCAGTATGCATAGAACTTGGCAGAGACAGAATAAGGTAATTAGTAGTGGGACAAACTCCATTTTTAAATCTATAGTAATTAGGACAGAAATGATTTTATGGATTTCAAAAAAAAAGAAGTTGTTGCTTTTTTAAACTGGGCCCAGGGCTTATCAGCCACAATACTAAAGTCCAGCATGAGAAATTAGAATGAGGAATGAGTTGTTGGGTCTGTTTCAGAGTGCGGTAGGACTGGCAAGCAATAAATAAGTTGTGTCTGTGTAACTGCCAAGGCAGTATAGGATGCTTATTAAATCCTCCCTGATATTCTCATTATTCACATAAGTGTTCAGGCTTTTATAAAAATTGGTCTCCTCGAATGCATTCATCCAGGAATTTCATTATATAATTCTTCAATATTGCCTGAGTTTACAACACATTCTTCTCCTGTCCTCCTCATATTGATTTTTCTTTTATCTATTTGCTCCTTTTCTTCTACTTAATGCTCGGTGGCTATTGTGAATAGGGGTGATGGTGTTGAGGGTGGGTAGAAGAATAGAAGGCCTTGAGGTTCTGTTCTAGGACATTGGTTTATGGAAAGGATGCGATTAGCAAGTCCATTAGGAGAAGAAGCTGTAACTGAATGGAGCGAGGAAGTCAGGTTAAAAAAAAACAAAACAACTGTAGTAGTCATTCTGTAGACTTGTTAGGTCTACAGCTTTACTGCAAATCCATTCTGTTTGCACATCTTATAGTGGCATCTGAAACAAAAACAAAGCAATGGTGCAGAAACGGTCTTTTTTCCACTGAATTTGTGGCCGGCAGAGCAGAGGTGGTATCCAACAGGTTCTGAGCAGTTCTGGAGAACCTGTAGTGGAAATTTTGAGTAGTTCTGAGAACCGGCAAATACCACCTGTTATGTCCTGAGATACTCTAGGAGTTCTCACTCAGGTCCACTCACTTTGCGTGGGCATTCTTCCCTTCACTCATTGGTTGGTTCTCCCCAGCAGCCAGCTATAAAAGCAGGCTGCGGGGTCCCACCAGTTGCTGATTGCTGCGAGCCAGTTTCCAGGCGTGGCAAGCACGATCAGCCCTTTATTGTTATAATAAAGTATTGTTGCACTCATGCTCTGGTTCAGCCTCTCTTTTCCCAAACTTAACACCACCTCTGACTGGAGATTTTACAGTATCCTTCCCCTGCCATGCCCACCAAGCTATGCCCACCAAGCCACGCCCACAGAACCAGTAAGTAATTTTTTTTGAATCCCACCACTGAGGCAGAGGGTAGACATTTTTGCCAAATTCCTCAAGGGGACTCCTGTGCCTTCTTAAGTGAGGATCCCTCCTTAGCAGTGATAGAACATCGCTATTGAAAGAGTTTCTCAAGTAGGATAGGCGCCTTTTATATTTTTTGCACTACAGCTACTACAAACTCTACTGATGTTTGAAAAGAAAAACATTTTAGAGATGCTTATGTTTTTCTCATTTACACTCCAGTAGCATTGGTTTGGATGATCCTTGGACTGTTACAATATAGGTTAACTTATTTTAAGAGATAGGATTCCTTGCGCAGAACAATGTGAAACACCAGAAGCATTTACAGGTAAAACTTTTCTTGTTTCTCATCTTGTTTCTATCTCTAGATAAAAGAAAGGAAGAATTCTGGAGATGTAACTGCAATAGTTAAACTACCAATAAAGAAGAATATGTGTAGCTCAGGGTTGAAATGAGGGGTCCTTGGTGTTCTCTGAGCTTGGTTGTTTTCTCGCAGATGTCTCATTATCAAATCTAGGTAATATCATCAGGACTGATAATGTTTCTTGGTTTGGGTAATGAAATGTCTGCAAGAAAACAACCCAGCTTAGAGAGCACCAAGGACCCCTCAATAGTTAATTGTTGGACAAAGACTGGGAAGTTCCAGAGTAAAGTCAACTCTCAGCCATGGCCATTCTTTGGTGACTTTGGACTGCTCACTCTCTCGTAACCCAAACTATGTCACTGGATTATTGATGCGAGAGAAAATCGAAGGAGCAAATATGCTGCCTTATGTTCCTGGAGGAAACTTGATATATAAATCTAACAAATTGGACAAATGTATGAACCATCTGCATTGCTGAAAGAACTGGCTTCCCATGTGAAAAAGTATTCTCACCATTCTACTTCCACTAATGCATTTATCAGCTGCAATTATTTAGTTTTCAGAAATGAGGCAGTTTTTTCCTAAGAAGAAAAATTGAGGATCATAATATGGGCCTCTCTTGTCAAGCAGGTCAACAGATGATAAGAAAACCAAACTAATCTGCTTTGAGTGATCTTATCCTCCTCTGTACTCTTTCTTCTGATGAGTAGTTGCCTCCTTAGAAAAAAAAAGAAATACAACGTATGCAAGAAAGATCATGATTTGTTAAAGTCAAAGGGGGTGTGTGCGTTCGCGCTCACATTTTCATGCACTAGGTGAACTAGGTGTTATAGTATGTGCAGCTCATCTCTGGTTCTTACCCTTACTCCTGGGTTGCTTAATCATGTTAAAATCTGAGTAGCTTCATTGGTACGCCATGCTTAAGTTGCGCAGTTTAAATCAACTTTAAAATTTTAAAAAATTAAGAACCTTTAAAAGATGTTGAGACTGTAGAAAGAGTGAAGAAAAGAGCAACAAAGATGTTTAGGGGACTGAAGGCTAAAACGTGAAGAATAGTTGCAGGAATTAAGTATATCTAGTCTAATGAAGAGGAGGACTAGGAGTGACTTCATAACAGCTTCCCAATATTTGAAGTGAAGAGAGAAACAACATATTCTCCAAAGCATGTGAGGGCAAAACAAGAAGAAACAGACAGAAGCTTAACAAAGAGAGAGCCATCAAATTCCTGACAGTGAGAACAACTAATCAATGGAACAGCTTGTGTGGAACACTGGTTTTTAAAAAGAGATTGGACAGCCATTTTTCCAGAGTGGGTTTCCTGCTTGAGCAGGATGTTGGAGTAGAAGACCTCCAAGAATTCTTCCAACTCAATATTTTGCATTCTAAACTTTTTTTAAACCTTAGCATTTTGTGAAAAACCAGCTCATTTGCTTCAATGTACAGCATACATCTGGAAAATGGGTCAGTTCAGGAACAGTGTCATGCCGACTGTGTGAACAGAATAATTATACTGAGCTTATACAGTATTTGCTTCCTTCAAATATTTCCCATTCATTGTAGCCTTATCCTTTGCTGTTGTAGGAAACATGTCTTTTCTAGCATTTGCCTGATAGGCCACTGGCTATTTAAAATTACTTGTATCTTCTTCAGGCTAGAAATGGAAACAAAGAGAAGAATATCCATGAAACCAGGATAATGTTATATAAACAAACGTATTGGTCATAAACATCTCAATCCTGTTGCATTTTCAGGATAATAGTTACCATAAAGATGACATTCAAAACATAGTTATAGCATGTTTTCAGAAATGCATCAAGAAAATTGCAGCAGGATGCAATCTTCTAGACAACAATGTGTGGTGATCAAAAGATGATCAATTCCCCTTTTACAGGTAGCAAAGTATTATTTGAGACAGACTGAGTTATCAAATCACATTGCTCACATAATAACAAATCTCACACCATGCAAGGAAGATTTATATGGTGTACGATAAACTGCTCTTATGAAGTTCATATAGCCTTTGACAAATTTGAATTGTAACTACTGTAATAATCTGTAATATAGAGTAGTAGTTGGCTCATTACAACAAAAAAACTCATGTCTGTCTTTATTATTTCCTCTTTTATCATAGCTGAAGGTTAAAGCTTATAATTGGGTGCTTTATTGCATTCCAAAAACTCAGCCTCCCCATATTCCATTCCCAGAAATAATACTCCTGCATTTGAAATTTGTATTTTTTTTCTTCATAATGTATGGCATTTATTTTACCCCATCCACATTTAAAACATTTTAAAAATTAAATACTTACAAGCTACTATTCAGAACAATTATATTTATAATACATGAGATGTATCAGTCTAGAAGGAAGAGCTGAGCTGAGCTCTTGATATTTCAAAGACTTGAGAATTTATCTACATTTGCCTCTCTTGTGGAATGAGTTGGACATCTGAAGACTCTTTTAAAAGTAAACCATTCTAATCCGATGAGGTTTTGTATTATGTGGCTTTATTTACAAATAATAGGATTGAACATGGAATGGAAACGCACAGTTTAGCAAAATCAATCCCCAATCACTGCTCTCTCTGCGGTATTACATTTCTAGAAGCAGAAAACAATTATTCTCAAACATACTTTCACAGACTATGTGACCCCAACTTAATCTCCCTCCTTTGTACTTGGGAAATGTTTGCAATCAGCTTGATAGTATAGAACCTGGAACTTTAGGCCTGAAAGGGACTTCAGAGGTGTTCTAGTCCAATCCCCTTTTCAAGGCAGGAGACCTTATACCATTCCGATGACATTATTGTCCAGTCTTTTTTTTAAAAAACAACAACTCATGACGGGGCACCAACATCTCAGGGAAGCTATTCCATTGATCAGTTGTTCACTCTGTCAGGAAATATCTCCTTCAAACTTCTACACCTTACTTCTTACAGATAGAGATAGAAAAGATAAGAGATGATAGAGATAGACAGATAGATAGATAGAGTTATAGAGTTATAGTTAACCTTTCCATGGTTTTGAATTGAATTTTCTGAGCTGCTGTGACACTGAATCTTAAATTAACCACTGGAGATGAGTTTTTATCCCAATGCTAAAAATATGATAGGTTGGCTTGTGTTTCACTGAGTGATGTCATTGCCAACAAAAAGTCCCAAAGGACATAAATTTGCTTAGATTTGGCATGCCAGGCCTATGCGTCTTTTAGATCTTTTTTAAAAAAAAAGAAGAAGTGAGATTGATGAACATAAATTTTATTTGCTAGTAGCCAGCTTCCTTCTTGGCAGCTGCTGCAAGAATCATTGTTGATCCCTCAATGGAAACCCTCCCTCCTCAAAAGCAAGACAGAAAGATATTAAATTGGCCTTCTGGAATGTCCCCAGACCCATCCACTTCCAATAGATGTGTATAAATCATTATTCGGCAGTGGTTGCAGTGACAATGGATATATTGAGAAAAGATTCATAGTCAGCAAACTGAAACGATGCCAAACTATGCAATACAATATGGGAATCTTTGGGTAGAGTGCTGGTAAGGTGCCATCTATAATTCCCTTTTATTATTTTTATTATATATCAATTTGGGATATAGATGGTGGCCATGCTGCAGAGGAAGGAGTGTGCCCTGAATATCGTTGCATTTTAGAAAAATGCTTGAATCTACATATACTGTTTTACAACATATTTTAGTTTCTTTATCAAAATCCACAGCTATCTACCATTCCTTCCTTCCTTCCTTCCTTCCTTCCTTCCTTCCTTCCTTCCTTCCTTCCTTCCTTCCTTCCTTCCATCCATTCATCCATCATTGTCTGTCTATCTATCTATCTATCTACCTACCTACCTACCTACCTACCTACCTACCTACCTATCCATTTAAATATGTGTAGGCATAGTTACATTTATAAAGCTACATTTATTGAAAGTACACAGTCATATTGGTGATATTTATGTAGAAACCCTAGACTTTAAGAAGTTAAGAAGACACAAGTTATTAATATTCTACTTCTAAGTGAATAAACCATGTGATGGCTTTCTATTTTGTCTTGGTCGAGGCCAAGGCAACGGCTACATTCCAGCTACATCTGTAGCCAAGCATGGTCGTGCCAAAACCTCAGCTGTTATGGCATGATCTTGTCATGGAAATGCTGGCATTGCACTCATTTGTCCTGACAGAAATATGTTAGGTGTGTCATTTAAGTGATGGCATCATGATTCATGTTTAATCATTTGTCTTGCTCATTCCCATCCTCAACCTTCCCCATCCATTGCGAGTGTCCACAACATGATAATCCATACAATTAATATTTTGAATTACTTGACCTGATTATTATACAGGTTTCTCTGAAATGTCCTGCCACCGAAATTCATTGAGATTAGACTCCTTCCTGATTCCTAATTTTATCATAAGCAACATGAATACTAATTCACACAATTACGTTTATTTTATTCAGGTTATTCCATCAGTTGCCCACCATAAGAAAAGAAATACATCGTGGATTCTGAAATAAACAAATAAATAACAATTTGAATGATATATTTATGCATTAATTTGCATGTATTGGAAAAAAAAATGCTAATGCGCGCATATCAATACTTTTTTTCTGTTTTCTTCAAATGTTGCCATAAGGTTGCTGTTCCCTTGTGAAGCTGTTTCTCATTAAAGAGCAAAAACAGCAGCAAGAACCTTGGCAGATTCTTCGCATTCTAGTAAGGCTTATTTTTATTCTGATTTTAGTCAGAATTAGTTGGGGCTTTTGCAAATGCTCCGCTCGGCTGTACCGCAGATGGATTTTAGGTCTGTGAGATGCTGGGGAATTTGGCTAGGTATTCTGCTCAACAAGCCACTACTTTTTTCCCCCCTACCTTTTCTCATTCTGTTATATGAAAAAGAATTTTCTTTCAATGCCTCTGTTAAAAGAGAAGAGAATGTCAGTAGGATTGCCTTGTGTTGTTTTCGCACGGATTTAGTGATGAGATGACCAAGGGACGTCTATCAAAGTAGAAGTAGTCCTTCTACATCCTTATGACCACAATTAAGCTCAGCATTTTCATTGCCAAGCAAGGCAGTTTTAAGTGAGTCGCACCCCATTTTTTGACCCTTTTGCCATGGTTGTTAAGTGAATTGCTGCAGTTGTTATGTGGAGCATGCAGTTGTGAAGTGACTGTAGCATCACCCACTGATTTTGCTTGTCGGAAGTTCCCTAGGAAAGATGCATAGGACAATCACATGACCCTGGGATACCGCAACCATCACAGATACAGGCTGGTTGCCAAGCCACCTGAAGTTTGATCAAATGACTATAGAGAGGCTGCAAAGAGAACTGCTTTGGTCTAAGCACCAGGCTAGAAAACAAGAGACTCCAAGTTCAAGTCTTGCCTTAACCATGAAAGCCAGTCGGGCGACCTGGGAGCCAATCACTTTCTCTCAGCACAAGTCACTTCACAGGTTGTCATCGTGGGGAAAATAGGAGGAGGAAGGTGTGTTGGATGCATTTGTTGTCTTGAATTGTTTGTGAGATGTTGAGCCTCTAGAAAAAGTGCAGAGAAGAGCAACCAGGCTGATTAGGGGATTAGAAGCTAAAACATGTGAAGAAGGGTTACAGGAATTGGGCATGGCTGGTCTAGTGAAGAGAAGGATCGGGGGAGACAGGATAGCAGTCTTCCAATATTTGAGGGGCTGCCACAGAGAGGAAAGGGTCAAGCTATTTTCCAAGGCATCTGAAGGCTAGACAAGAAACAATGGATGGAAACTGATTAAGGAGATTTCAACCTGGAAATAAGGAGAAATTTTCTGACAGTGAGAACAATCAACTGATGGAACAGAAGTTGCCTTTGGAAATTGTGGGAGCTTCATCACTGGAGCCTTTCAAGAAGAAACTGGACTTCTGTCAGAAGTGGTGTAGGGTCTCTTGCTTGGGTGGGGTGGGGTGTTAGA